>NW_025766968.1:0-602500 GCF_003918875.1 Haliotis rubra | reverse complement strand
CAAAAATGAACCCATAAAATTCACTAGACAGTCGGGCTAGTGACTGTGGAGATTTACTGGCCCGACTGGACTTTCAGTAGCCACGGGCTAGCGGGCCAGTGGCTATTTCGCACACTGCTACTAGAACTAACTCAATTATTGCCACAGCAACCACTACTGCTGATAATGGAGTTGATATTATTGCTGCTGTTATTCCTGTTGTTGCTGATACTACTACTACTACAACCACCACCACTTCGACTACTACTGCTGCTGCTGCTGATGCTATTGATGCTGTTATTCCTGTTTTTGCTGATACAACTACTACCACTACTACTACTACTACTACTGCTGCTGCTGCTGCTGATACTGCTGCCGCTGCTACTACTACTGCTACTGCTACTATTACTACTACTACTACCACTACTACCACTACTACTACTGCTACTACTACTGCTGCTGCTACTGCTGCCGCTGCTACTGCTACTACTACTACTGCTACTGCTACTACTACCACTACCACTACCACTACCACTACCACTACTACTACTACTACTACCACTACCACTACTACTACCACTACTGCTGCTGCTACTGCTGCCGCTGCTACTGCTACTGCTACTACTACTGCTGCTGCTGCTACTGCTACTGCTACAACTACTACTACTACTGCTGCTACTGCTACAACTACTACTACTACTGCTGCTGCTGCTACTGCTACTGCTACAACTACTACTACTACTGCTGCTACTGCCGCTGCTACTGCTGCCGCTGTTGCGACTACTGTTACTATGTGCACTATTACTATAGTGCCATCATGAAACATGGACATACTTCCTTTTACAGGCAGTTTAACAAAACGTAATTTAAGCCCAAACTATATTGCTACTTTAATATTGCCAGTGTACCGTTTACATCTCTCAGGACAGCTGTAGTACCCCGCAACTGCTGCTACGACTTACACAAACCAACGCCCATCCTCCCTCGCCGACGTCCCTGCCAACATCACCACAATTGCGACATAAACAACATCTGCTTTCATATGCTACATGTATCGTTCATTTCTCTTGGTTCGGGTACAAACACCCCAAACTATATCCACCTCCAAATACTGCTGTGTCATTGTTCAGTTTACATAACCCGATCAATAGTAGTATCTTCATCAAAACAAACTTTACGATGCGTGAAATCCTGGACGAACTTGGTGACTGGGTGTCGGAATAATTATGGAAGATAATATGATAAGCGTTCACAAACGTACTCCATAGTTTCAAGTCCGGTTTAGGTGACCTTACCTATACAGATTAATTGAGAGCCCTCGTCACATATTGCCGGGCTGCCAGAACGCTTATTGATCCGTAGGGGAGAAAGACACACGTTTTCTGGTTTGGTGGAGAGCCCCGTAGCGACGGGCACACGGTGTCGGGTGATTGCACAACCAGCTGCTATGGCACGCTCTCACATCTGTGTCGCAAAGGATTCATTGATAAATATTTTATAAGTGATGACCCTTTGTATTGGGAAATGTATCCTCTACTAGAACCGTTGCTTTGAATACAGACGCTCAACATTCATGACAATTTCTGAATTTTATGTTCTGAAACATTTAAATTAATATCTCTTGTTATGAAATTATTTTCTAATTGTCAAAATAAACCTGCATTTGAATCGCAAATTTGAATCAAATATTTATGAAATATCAATTATTAATTTACGTAAAATATAAACCTGTCAGGTGTATTTCAAACAACCCTTTGATTATGTGCTCATTTGTAACAAAACAGTGTCTGTGAGCCAAGGTGTATATGTCTGCATACTTGCATCGCTCACCTGTAGTCGAGTGGGTTTCGTCGTCGGGTCACAAGTCACATGATCGCGGTCACTTGAATGTATCAACCGTCGACAAGAGGGGAATATTAACATAATATAGCTTCACTATCTTCAGTACGGTTGTCCGGATTCTCAAACATTACGACATAACCCATCTCCTACCAAGCAACCGTATTGACAAATTTATGTATATGAATCGTAGATATATATTTGACAGTGATGTAAAACAGTGCATGAGTGATAGGGCTGAGAGAAGAATTGTGAAGAAAATCCGTTATGCAGTAAGTTATAAATGTCGTAACAAGGCGTTATACCTCGTCTTGCAACAACAACGACGACGACAGCGACAACAGCAGCAGCAACAACAGGCACCTCCACCCCAATGATGGAGACACATGAAACCGGTCTGGGAGGGGCATCGGCGGCAGTATCCTGGCCACATCAAACGTAACATCCCCTTCCATGTATTTTAGGTAGAGGTCTGGTTGCCAGAGGGTGGACGGCGGTAGTTAATCTGATTGTATCACAAAGGGATAGTGACCGACAACAGTGTACAGTGTTTGTGATTAGATCACGCAGCGTTAAAAATCATGTATGTTACATGATTTGCCCTCGATTGGTGTGATAGTACCCGTAGTTCCTGGGGGTAAGCGGCTGTTGACAAGATCATATCAAGCACGTAGAGTGAGATTGCAGTACGCACTTTGAAAGAAAAATACATGAAATATAAGATTATTGATACAGAGAAGAGAGAGAGAGAGAGAGAGAGAGAGAGAGAGAGAGAGAGAGAGAGAGAGAGAGAGAGAGGCTGTCAGACAGACAGAGAGAGATATATATATATATATATATATATATATATATCAGACAGAGAGAGAGAGGAGGACAGAGAGAGAGAGAGAGAGATATAGGCTGTCAGACAGAGAGAGAGAGAGAGAGAGAGAGAGAGATAGGCTGTCAGACAGAGAGAGAGAGGAGAGAGAGAGAGAGGCTGTCAGACAGACAGAGAGAGAGAGGAGAGAGAGGCTGTCAGACAGACAGAGAGAGAGAGAGAGAGAGAGAGAGAGAGAGAGAGAGAGAGAGAGGAGAGAGATATATATATATATATATATAGACAGAGAGACAGAGAGAGAGAGAGAGAGAGAGAGAGAGAGAGAGAGAGAGATAGGCTGTCAGACAGACAGAGAGAGAGGAGAGAGAGAGAGAGATAGGCTGTCAGACAGACAGAGAGAGAGAGAGAGAGAGATAGGCTGTCAGACAGACAGAGAGAGAGAGAGGAGAGGGAGAGAGAGAGAGATCACTGCATGCTTGGGAGAGCCTCTCTGAAGCAAGCCTGAAGCCACTGTCAATAACTCGTCTATGAATGCTAACATTTATCAAGCTGTATGTTCGCAATATGCCTGTTTTTGTTAAGGTTTCATTAACGTGGTATACACGTGCACGACGTAAGTGTCTATTTACACACACGTGCACGACGTAAGTGTCTATTTACATACACGTGCATGGCGTAAGTCTTAATATATTCTACGAAAAGGAGATTATCGTTTCTGAACTAAAGTGTCATATTTCCACATAACTTAAAACACACACAGCGCTAATGCGGAACAGTTGATTATTTTTTTAAATGTAAAAACAGAGGTTCAGTTTAACAGAATTGTATTCTCAAAAGTGGCTCAGCCCTCTGATTATATTTCATCTGCGCTTTTTTCAAAAGAAAAAAGTTTTGATCAGGTTTAAGCATAAAAAAACGACATTAGAGTTCTACATCTGTGCTTCATGCTAAAGAATCAATAATACTGCTCCACCAAGAGTTACGACTTACAATCAGAATAAGTATTGATTGGGAGATGTCTGCTTTTTTCAACTAACAGCAAGACGGATCTGTGAGCCATAGCTCAGGTTTGTTTACCATGTTGAAAAAAAGACGAACTTGTTACAAAATGTTTTTTACGCTGGAAACTTAACGAGGCATCTCTCGGGTTTGATGCATAGACAGACGTCCATCACGTTATCTGGGACGCAGGTTACGCTACGTCTCCCTGTAGAGAAGGAGAACGTATAGATTATCCGTACTATTTAACGTAATCGCACTACCTCGACCCCATGTTGTTCGGTCTGAGTTTGTTTCAGTGGAATGGGTCTTCCTTGGGGTGTGGTGACATGTCAATTCCACTTGTCGTCTTCCACATTTCAACTCACCCGAAACCTTGGTTTTACCACAGCACGTGGACTGCATCCGCAACGCGCCACTACGACAGCGACAACACAAAAGGATTTTAGACTCACTACCAATGAGTTCACTCAGGTGCGGACTGCACTGACTATATACAGACTGCTTGCATGTAAAGACAGAAAATTGTTCAAACATACCATTATGTTACGAATGAAGTTTATTCAGAGATTAGGCTTGATTACACTGTGTTCGTCATTATTATTATCATTATTATGATTATTATTTTTATCAAAAAAAATTGTAGAGAAATGAGCATTTGAACAAGAAGTGAACTTCGTCGACTGAAATATGACATAAGACACAAAGTCATATTTCTCTGTTAATATTACTTCAATTCTAATAGCCTAAGTATTTTATATTTAATGTCTTATAAATATTAATTAGACTTCCACTGCAGTTGGGCCGCAGACAAACAATATACACAACGTCTATTACTAATCACTATCCGCTGTGTACAGTTCATACAACAGTAATGTTCACAGGAGACTTGAAATGAACTTTAATTTCAGAAACACTTGATGTTTTTTAAGGGATGATATGTTAGTATGTCGTTTCCATTGAGAAGACATACCCATAATTCTGTATATACATTCTCCAACGATGTACTGTGAATTGTGACATGAGTAACATAGTACCGTTAGGCATGGGTTGTTTATTCATATCTTTCGTTATGTGGACATGTAGTAATAAATAGGTCACACTTCACACAAAAAGTAACGTCTGTTAATAACTTTGTATACAAATGACCTGCCTTAAAGAACAATAAATATTATTTTTCATGCATGAAAAAATAATTACTATCAATACTCGGAAATACAACCAGTATGGTCTTTGATGTGTATTGGTAACAAAGTTTTTCGGGAAATCCGTAAATGATTAAGTTAATAGAGGTTATCTTTTAATAAAGAGTTAATTGTGTCCACTCAGGAATACTGGCTGTGCTTGTGGACTACTCGAGATTCAATCACCTGTGAAGGCTTATACCGCCCTGACTCAAGCAATCAGCTCAAAAACTAGAAAAGAAACTCTCGAGATTTGGCACTGCCTCCACGGTTGAGGCGTTGGTAAAAAGATTGTTTTGACAGAAATTCAAACAGAGTAACTATTCTATTGTTTGAAGGGATTAACGCTCCGGTCAGCTCGAGACTGACCACGCGCCACGTGAATCTGGACAATGAGTGACCGGTACGAGGTCAAAAGTTGTTGGAGTTTTCTTCATCTGAAACCAGAACTCAATGTCAAGAATAGCAGCACTCCATATTTCACTGGAATGACATTTGAAGAAAGTGGATCAGGTTTACTCGTCCAGATGACTTATCACATACATTAAGTTTGAACTTCACAAAAATATCAGATAATAATTGTTGTTTGTCAACGATTTCTTTCAGCGAACCTATACGAATGTAATACGATGCTTCAAAAGTACAAATTTGAAACCCGAACTATCTAACATTGTCAATTTCATCCAAGATGCCAGCTTGAGTAATGTTCATTGAGGAACACAACCTGCACCATACGTTGAAACCTAAAATATTTATGAAAATCATATTTGATTCATTTCTATTATCAATCAATACTGTTTTCTTAAGAAAATTATCAGTTTTATGTATTCAACGATCGTTCTGTAATTCACACAGCATCACTCTGATAATGATAGATTAAGTAACGATATAGAAGCCTGATATCAAAACAGTGTTCCATAAACACCAGATTAAATTCTGTGACGGGCGATAATTACTAATTGAGATCAAAGACTACGTGGCTTGAAATTACATTAACACTTTGATCATTGAGCATTGACTGCAATGTGATTGCAGCATTCTCATCCCATGTATACATCATAGTGCGTGATGCTTATTCACGGGTAAAGAGACCCTTCGGATAACATACAATGATTATTATGTTATTACAGCTATCGACATTGTGGGTACAGATCGATTCTCAAACCGGGTGGAAATAAGAACGAGACATTTGGTTTTCGATTGGTAGTAATTTGTACCGATCAACCGTTTCGTGTTATTGCATACAAGTATCGTTTATTGAAGATGTTTTTTAGTACTCCGCGGTTTTGTAATGCAAATTGGAAATTCTTTATAGTTTATCCAATTATGTACTGTTAATTAATTCGGTTAATGTTTAGAAGTAATTGTTAATCGTCTCTCGAAATTAACGAGATGCTCTTGGATAGGGATATAAACGAAAGGGTATTGATGACGAATAGGTCGTTCATAGCAGTGCACTTCGGTAACATAACCTTTTTTACTAAAGGGATGACACAGTGTAAAAGAATTATTGTATCACGTGGATGTTGGTATTCATTGTATCACGTAAATCTGTTTATGATATACATTCGAAGTGTAATGTACACGCATTACAGTGTCAGTGATTAGGAGAGAAACATAGTTCCAAATATATACAGACGATTTTACTGTGAAACAGTGAACATGTTACTTTTTTAGTCAAATAATTGGACATATTTGTGTACGTTATTTATATTGTGAAAACTTTGGAATAATAATTGAAGACTTCCGAGACGCTTTTGCTGATACTGAAATGTAAACAAGCTTTATCGAATCCCGTGAGACACGTTTAAGCCAGTCCTTGTATTTAGATATAAAATTTTCAGTATTTTGTATTTTGAGACGGAATTCTTGGAACATCTCTCCAGCAGTCACAACAAACTGAAGAGTGACCCTCACCCCTTTTCCCGACCCCACAATGATCTACCACATGGCCCAGGCCGAGTCTAGTATTGCAGATCCCCTGGTCTAATCTCGCCGTTCGGGATCCTTCTCCCCGTTTGGACTGCTTCCTTACGGCAGCGTTCAGATTACGATGTTAATTCCGAGAGCGTCGGGGGGCGGTCCCCCACCGAGGCCTGTTCCCGAGCCCTAGCTCGCCAAGGCTGAGTGACAGCAGCCGATAAGCGCAATAGATTGGCCTCATGTGAAAAAAACACGGGCTTGTTGTGTGTGAAATGAAAACACGCTGCTTTAATTTGTTGAGACGGGGTGAACGGTGGGGAATTTGGACTACTGTGCAATGATGGGGAAAGTGTTTAAAGTCGGTTTGCTAGCGTGGAAGACCAGCCCAATGATGATAACTCATAACAACCAAACATTGATATAGCTACATCACAGAGCAGCGTTGTACAGCCAACTCGACTGCATATTACACACACAATCAGTGATATATACTTTTAAACGTACCACCCTTTTGATAGCTAAATTTAATATTTTAAAGTGTGAGATTTTTTCAAGCGTGTATCATATTAAAGCAAACACGATCCTGATGATAAAGTTGACATATTCCTTATTTATTCTTAATCTACTTATTCCGCTATGATAGTCCTGGTATGTAAACACTTTCGCGTGAAATAAATTATCACTACAGCAGTGAAAATAACGAGAAGGATTTGAAATATATGAATATGAGCTTATTTCAAATGTTGTGGAGACCAGAGCGTGGTTTCACGATGGAGCTTGCGGTACCCTCTGTCCCAACACAGAAACCCGGAAGGATGAAGATGACTGATGATTGTAGACTGACTAGGATGCTGATCAACTACTGGCTGCTTCGTCCTTGGCTACACACCCAATACATCAGCAATCCAGATGTATTTATTATTCATATGTGTAATAATGTGAAATACACGCGTAAAGAAATACAACCCACGTTGTACCTGTACTCTCATCTGATATATACAACCCTCATATACCTGTACAAAGTTGGAATAAAATGGCATGAACAAATAATAAACAGTTTAACATAAATACAATTAAACATATATTTTACACAAAAGCCCATAAGTATATTTAGGTGCAAGAAACCAAAGTTTTATTCCTCATGTATGCTGCTAAATGCCATGTACCATTCTCGTGTCGTTAATACTGTTCGTTCTTTGTTAGTATTGTTCACCAGCCCAGAACGTGTATACTGTTTATGAAATCATATTTTCTTTCATCTGCCAGGGCATCTTATAAATACACTTTCGCTCTTGCTCATAACCCCCCTTTGCTATGTATATACGCATTTGTATATTTAGACATGTTGGTTTACTATGGTGAAAGGCCCTTACGTTTCGTTACGACTGAGTCCTAACCCTCACGCTCGGGTTTGTTTGGGGGGAGCTGTCGGGTTTGACTGACAGCTATGTCTCTACGAGCGAGGGCAGTACTCCACGAGCGAGGGCTCGCATAGGCAGCTTTCACTCTGCTCTTCGCCGAGTCGCACATGTCTGACACGCCCACTCACTATAATTAGCAGGTCACGTGCTCCCGTCACGGTGTGACGACCAATCAAATGCGCAGTTTCTAGGCTAGGAATTTATAGAGGTATTTTGTGTCATCAACCTTGCACGAGTTTTCAAGAGTGTTTGAGAGTTGCCGGGAACGAACGTACACATAACTGCGAGTCCTTCTTTCCACGTGGAGTGTTGTTGCTCAAAACCAGCCAAAATTTCACCCTCAAAGTCCGGGGACATGACTGCTGAGACCCAGGCCCCAAGTAAGTTATCATTGCGATGTTAAGTCATTCAACTAACTAGCTCTGTCGCCCGTCTCTGATATCACTTAATGTTGCGACGCTCGGGCCGATTTGTCCACCTACGTTCAACGTTTGACAGGTCGCCTAATGTACCAATAATTAAAATAAATTTGTGGTTTTGGGGACTCGTCTAATTTTACCGTTGTATTGCAGGCACCAAGCGACGGGTGTCGGTCTGTGTCGGCTGTGGCTCGCAGATTCAGGACCAGTTTATTATGAGGGTCGCCCCCGACTTGGAGTGGCACGCAGGGTGCCTTAAGTGTGCTGACTGTGACCAGTATCTCGACGAATCGTGTACATGTTTTGTCAGGGATGGGAAAACCTACTGTAAACGGGACTACGTGCGGTAAGTCTTCATTGTATTGTCATACTGGAAGTACTTGTACAAAGTTTACAAAGTTTGTTGTGGTTGGAAGATTATGTCAAATGTAGCATGAATCATCTTGATATAAATTCTTATCTCAGATTACGAATCTGAAACGCAGGAATTCTTAAATTGTACGTTCATATATTGTAACCCTGACAATGAAAACTTCAAGATATTTGTCCATACGGTATTGTATACTTGTGTTGTTGTCGAAACCAACCCGGCGAGATCTGTTTACCCTAGAAACTGCATGTCTAACGATACATATGTAAAACCCACAGTGTATGTTATAAATGACATGAATCAAAAATATTAAACTAAATGGGAATTTATAAACCATTAATAAATAGTGACTAAGATGTTAGTGAGATCCAATTTTAAAATAAGTGACATTAGAATAGAACAAGAAAACACGTGTAGGATGCGAGCTCCGACTGCATGTACACGTGTATATTTTGTATGATGTGTAGATATTCTGTTGAGGATTTAGCATATATGAAACACCAGATGCTTTTTGTTTATTATATGATGTATAAACAACGTGCCATCGTAAACAGTATGAACCGGCCGCGTATGAAATATCCCATAACATATTAAATATAATAGATCATAACAACATATAAATGTAAATAGATCATGTTCACATGCACAATTATGTGAAATAAGCGTCGATTTATTTATATTAGATCGTTTTATAAACCGTTTGGGTAGGTCGCTACGGTACCTATATGCGTGTGCCAGTGGGGTGGAGAGCTGCTGTAGGCAGGTGTCGTTGACAGCGACTTTATGTCAGTCATGATGCGTACGGTCGTCGTACTGCGACAGATCAGAGGCGAGTCAGGGCGATATATCCGGATGGGGCAGTGTCAGCATATACACTCTTCAGTCACAATACAGCATAGGCAACATATTGCTGTATGTCACTCTGACATTAATAGTGTAAATATTGGTCACGTACGTAGGTATTGTCACGTATAGTTATATCTTCAGCCTTTCAGAATGTTCATCAATGAAAAGTTCGAATAATCAAAGACCTAATAATATTTCATGGGATGGCATTTGATATTTTAAATTATTACATTGTTATAGAATTGATAACAACTGCAATTGACATATCTCACTCTCTATTATTCCCATGTCTGTAAGTCATGTGCGCGTGGACATGTACAAGTTGCGTGGACACACTGAAAGCTGAGTGTCTGATATACGTCTCGGTAACGCAATACTCCAGTATTAAAACAAGAATCCATCTGAGGTAAAAGTCAGCTAAACAACACTTCAGCGATCTGTGAAGAATTACAAAAAGTAGGACAGGTGAAAGGCAATCATTGTTTGGGGATGAGGTTTGACATGGATTAGTAAAGCGTCGGACATAGTGACAGTTCACAAAATCAAATGTCCATTGGCTTTTACTCCAGTCGTGTTTAATGAAGGCATCACGAGCGCTGGCTATGCCTCATTAGAGTTAAAGCGCGAGTACAAGGGGGCCCAATGAAGCGTCCCTGGTCCCCCCGTCCCCTCCACCCTAACTTCTCAGTGTGCCCCAGCTGGCCTGTCGACTGTGTCGCGCGTCTGTTTTGGGGGTCATAAGAAACTGAACGCTGGTCTCGTATGAATGGTTTTAGTGTCTGAATCCACCGTCTCTTAATTAGAGACTGTGTCTTGACAAGGGGAAATGATGTTCAAATTTCCGTTCTTTCTTGTAATAACTCCGTGTATTATCAATATTTTATTTGAGGATAGTATTTCAAATTTCTGAGCGATTAAACAGAAGGGGTAACTGGCCCGTGAAAACACGCGTCTCCACTACCGGGGCTTCTGTTTATAACATAAACATGCTTCGTTGTATGTTTTTCTTTGGCGAAGTATTTATGCAATTTTCATAAAGATAACATACTATGTCAAAGGTCGTGGATTAAATTTTTGAAATAATTACATATTTAATTTCTTTCTCCATAAGAAAGACTTGCTCATGTTCTTTCAGCTTTTCACACTGGCGATAGGCTTGCGTGGAAAACATACAGTCCTACTATAAACAAGGCGGAAATGGCATTTAATGTTACAAAATATAAAACAAAGGTTTATGCCTCGTTTATCTTATGTACAAGCATTTAGACCATTGCTACACTTTCCAATAGAAACGTTCTCATAACAGTCAATACGATGTCTTTCACAAATGGGAGAGAGTGTTTGGCACAACCAACCATGACAGCGTGATGTCGCTCTTACCCCTTTAATAGGAGTGACAAAATTCAAGTGCATTCGTGCTTTTCATCCAAAAACCTTTTAAAGCAATCGTCTTAATTACTCCCGCTCACAGAGGTCAGAGATTACAGTCCTATTGATTCAATCTACTAAAAGCACCAACAAGCGCGATTGCTTGTAAATAACCTGGTCTACCGCTGATCTTTGTGTGACACTATCACACTTTCAACAGCCCCTTAACAACGTATCCCGTAATAACATTTTTAACTTTCAAAAATAATTAAATAACAGGACTGTGATTTACCGATTTGCCAGTTATTTCTGCCACATACACATCAAGGGATTTTTCAAGTGGATTGACAGTGGGTTAATATGTGTATGTAAATTGACTGTATATTTTAAAAGTTTTAAAAATCACTATTAACATATACCTAGATAGGTATTTATTTTGGTTTTATTGATTATATCTACATATCTGTTAAAGAAAATTAATAGATAAATTATCAATTCGCCTTTCACCTTTGTACACAGAGTGGGTGGTACGAAAGTGGATTGACAATGGTTAATATGTGCACGCATGTATATTGACGATATATTTTGAAAGTTACTATTTTAATTACTATTAAATTGTATCTAGATAAGTATTGATTTTAATTTTGTTTAGTATATCTATATACCTGTTAAATGTGATAGATAAGTTATCAAATCACCTTTGTACACAAAGCTATACAACTAGTCAATACCAATAACAGCCTGATAAAGAAGGTGTAATCAATGTCTAGCTATACACATGATTAAAGAGTTCGCTAAGGAAATCGTTTTCCTCACCAACAAATTCAGATGGTTTCTTTGATAAATGTATTAATTATTTGAAGAGTTTGAACACGCTAATAATTAAGGTAATTTGAGAGGTGAGCGTACTTCTACGGCCGATAGCCTTCCTTGAAAGTCTCCGTGAATCAATGCTTTGAGAATTAGAGATACGATGAGAGCGATTTATTAGATAGAATTCAGTTTTCACATAGATATCTTCAAATACATAGATAGGGTCTACAGGTTCTATACTGAAATAATTAGAGACCTTCCAAGGCACCATTAACCGTTCAGTTTGAACATACTGCTGGAATTTGTTTCGATCCCAAATCGACTTTCTTCTCGAAATCCGCTAAGAGTTTTCCGATTTCCGATTCAAAGAAAACGCAGTTTATCATCTCAAGTTTGTCTGAGATAAACAACAAGATCTGCTAACTAAACAAAAAATATTGGCTAATCTTTTCCTTAAACACAGAAATCTTTAATTTTTGAGCTCATGGACTAGAATCCGGCTTTGGGTGTAATGTGCGTGTTAACGCTATAGGAAAAGGTTTACTTCCCAAATCGCGACATGCATATTTAATAGAAAAAACAGAAAGCGAATTCTTTAACTAAAGCATTCCTATGAATTTTTCATGCAAATATTGATAGCACACCCCAACTTTTGACGATTGAATTTCAAGTGGTTTATTGTCGCTTGCGTGCACTTGGACGAAAGGGAATCTTTAATATCAATGACAATAGTAAACTTTAGTTAACATTGAAGACTTTTATCATTATGTGCTTACAGATAGAGTAGATGAAAATTACACGAATTACACGACTCGTGGACAAGTATTTCCGGTATTTTGGGCCACATTGTATAACGGAGCAAGCATCATTCTTGTTGAACTATTTCACCAGTTTGTATGCCTTTGTTTAATAATTACATTTAGACTAGAATAACACTGATTGTAGGTTTCTATGATTATGCAGTAAATATAAATATTATATACCATATATTATGCAGTTATAACAATATGTTTATACCTTATAGCTGGCTACTGATTTTTTTAATGAAATGTTTCACAAAAGGATTTATTAAGTGTTAATTGAAAATTAATGGGGATTTTCAACACATGTCACTTCGTAAATTCGTTGTGGATCATATATGTCAGCCGAATGCAATTTACAACAATAAAGTTGTGCACGTGACGTGACTAGTTGATAAATACAATACTGAATGATATGGTAAGCCGATGTTATCATTTACATGCATTATTTTCAAATATCGATCCTTTTCAGTATTTTAGCATGAAATTATCACATTCCAGTCTCGATAAATAGGGCATTAAATATATTCAGTTTCAGTGATAATATAGATATTGTGCAATGGGTCACGTGACACCAATGGCAACATGTTTGGTAATTGGTTTGTAAAAGGATTAACGACTCTAAAAGAACGTCACACGTACAAACATCGAACGTGCTACATTGAGAAGAAGAATCGCCACACAAAAAATTAAAAGACATGTTAATGAATGAAGTGAAAATAATTAAATTTAATACATCCTAATGAACTATATCATATTACGTATAGATAGGTACATTTTTATATAATAGTATGATTAATTTGCTTAGAGTATTTATCGAATTTGAATCCGACTCCCGGTGAGACAAGCAATCAAATAGCAACGTTCTGTTTTGCAATTCACACTTAAAAACACTAACTGTTTCTATGTACCCGCTACAGTGTAGGATATAATAGCGATATTGTACATACTGATAGAATCTCTGCATTCCCTAGCTCGAGGTACGTGGTAACTGTCCGAGTGACTCTCGCATGAAACTTTATCACGCTTATTCAATATGTATTGACACTGTGTAATCCATCTCTCTTTATTTTCAGGTTATTCGGGACAAAGTGTGCTAAGTGTGGTTTAGGATTCAGTAAGAATGACTTTGTTATGAGAGCAAAAACAAAAATATTTCACATCGACTGCTTCCGTTGTGTAGCATGCAGTAGACAGCTAATACCTGGAGATGAATTCGCCTTGCGAGACGACGGGCTGTTCTGTAAGGCTGATCACGATGTCGTTGAACGCGCCTCGGGTCCTCTATGTGACCCTGGGAGCCCACTTAGCAATAACAATAACAACAATAATGACTCGTCAAGTGTAAACAACAACAATAAGAAAAGCCACTCAGAAAAGAATGGACTACAACTTGCAGGTAAATATTTCTACATATTTCTTCATATTTAACATGTATATATAATGTGATACTGTGCTGTATAGATTCCCATGTGACGTCGAATTATGAAATTGTGAAAGTGTTCTCGAAATGGATAACACGAAGCCAACCTGATTGTCATTTTGTATTTTGTCCTAGTATGTGGATGCGGCCATATTGACATCCCACACAGAACGACGATGTTATCTAAAATGTATCTATATGACTATAAAATCGTTACGTGCTCTGTGTAAATTATTTATACTGACTTAGCTGAAACTGATTTACCAACTAAAAAGACTGACGTATTACAGAGATGATTTGTAAACACAGTTTCGTAAATTTGAATTTTTTAAATATGTTTACAGGGCAACCATGTTAATGACTAAAACAGGCGTTTTGTTATTCCAACATGTGAGTCTAATATAGTAATAGTATCCATATGGTTTTCTAGGAGAATATAATATATATTTAACTGGTTATTGATTTATATTCTTCTGCAAAACGATATGTATTAATACATGATTTATATCCTTATTTATGGTTCATAAATTGTTATTGGTATCAAAAAGGCAATGCATACTTATAACAACACTCGTGTTAACGTAGGGTTTTTTAATAGGGAGTTTGAGCTGCATGTGTGTACAAAGACTCTGGCCAGGTGTGATGTTGTTACCTTTTTTAAAATATCAGATGTCACTATCGATTATTTATCGGTAATTTGTAATGACGACACAAAGAAGTGGCTAATGAAGCACACTTTACGATGGTTGTAAATTGCTGCACATCTCCCGTTATGATGAATTATTCCCCAACACATCCACATTACCCGCAAGATGAGAACTCATTAATGCTTAAAACAAATAGACATTTGACATATCGAGCTTGAGTAAGCAGCAAACTAATATAAGCCCGAGGCTGCTAAGTTTCAAAATGTACGTTTTAACCGATTTACGTCGATTTCTCAAATGTCAAACTGTCGACAGCTCTTAGGGAATCTAGACTTTCAAAAAGCCATTTATCTTCAACGATGTTTTAAAAATCATTAGGAAATGTATACTATAGATAGGCAAAAAGCTATTGATAGCGGACCTTTGAGGGGCTGGTCTGGCGGAATGACACAAGATAAGATAAAGTGAGTAAAATGACCACATGAATGTAGCCCTCCGCCCGTTATCAGATTGTGTTCGCGATCTAATCAAGACATGCCGACCTAGGTCGCATTTATCTCTTAACTCTACATTAACCACCCTGCTTTTGATTCAATCATGTAAACCATGTCTGCATTATATTTAATAATTACACAAAGGTTAAAGGGTAGCTCGGAGACACACGCACACAAACAAATAGCTCGAATATTTTAATTCCGGAAAGACCGTAACAATGGTAAAATGGGCTTCTAATCTTGTATATTTGCATGCGATGGGGGAATTACCCAGCGAACAGAGGCGATGGTGGTTTGCAAAGGAAATAAATTCCGATTATCTTTGTAGCAGATTGTATTTTCCTCTCGCCTTAATTTGCTTGTCTTGTCCCAGATGAAACTGTTCGCTACACGACTAGTTATCAGATATAAAA
Source organism: Haliotis rubra (assembly GCF_003918875.1). Classification (NCBI taxonomy): domain Eukaryota; kingdom Metazoa; phylum Mollusca; class Gastropoda; order Lepetellida; family Haliotidae; genus Haliotis; species Haliotis rubra. Next base: position 586,742 of record NW_025766968.1, on the reverse strand, counting down.
TGTGCGGCACTCGATCCGATCGTCTGTGGACCCAACGTGTGAAAACGTGTAATTAATTTGCCCACAAGGGACATGCATCGCCAGTCAGAATGGGTTCAGTATGCCGTCTATCTGGCAATCTTTTCAACAAAACCCAACCGGGACCAGTTCCACAGCCGATCCTGGACACACAACTTTTGATATTTCGGTTTCACTAATTGATAATCGTCCGGCTATTAGTCTCCGACAGTTATTGGATGTCACAATGGCCTACATGTTCTAACAGATAGCTGTCGAAAGCCCATGTGGACGCATCCCCGTCGTATTGTCCTGAAACTCGATCGTCCTCATCCTGGATGGCATTCGACCCAAGACATTCCCCGCGCCATCAATGAATCATTTCGGCAAACATGCAACTTTTATTACATGCTGGTTTATTTTCATACACCAATAAATAAAACAAAAGCCCCCTCATCGAACCTGATCTTCCCAATTTGAGATTAAATCGGATTTAATCGTGTCCGGTTTCTAAAGTTATCAAACTTGGGATGTGTTCGGATGAGAAACCGGGCCGCTCCGACACAAACAATAACACAGCTTCCTCTGTTCTCATCCAGATTTCCCCGATTCTTCCGACTCTGTATATTTATCAAAAAGATACAATAATCACAGGAACTGCACAAAACACCCGACAGCAGATTGTATTGTTACGCAAAGCCGGTCCCACCGAGTTCCAGGGTTTAAACAACAGGGATGGTAAGGGTAGGTAATCAGGACCCCGCCGTCACACCGTCGCTAGATGGCGTAGTTTGCCCAACGGAGTCATTCGTTCATCTTATCAGCTCAGCTATCCATCAGTTCTGTCCTCCTCGCAGTAGGCTTCGATGTACTTGTGACGTTCAAATCGGGATCATCTACATTTCTGGCAAAAGTTTACCAACCAAAGCTTTACCTTCAAAAACATCGCTACAGATTTATTAATAAGAAAACTAACTTGCAGAACTAGTCCACATATCATATTGAATCGTCTCCGAGTGCATGTGTATCTGAGTTACAAAAAGCCCCTTTGTACAGCGAAACCTCGATAATGCGGATCCTGTTGGTTCGGGGACATATTAACGTGTTAAACTGTGTCAATAAACCGTAGAAATCCATACGAAACTTGTGAGTGATACACCCACCATTCTATTTCGACTGCATCCACTTTTGACGATCGAACTGTATGCTATTTTGTACACCACTATGTTGTAGGTGTAACGAAATACGCTACCTTGTTCACTGCATCTTGTGGTAAAACAGGAAATACGCTACCTAGTACATTGCATCTTGTGGTAAAACACGAAATACGCTACCTTGTACATTGCATCATGTGGTAAAACACGAAATACGCTACCTTGTTCACTGCATCTTGTGGTAAAACACGAAATACGCTACCTTGTACATTGCATCTTGTGGTAAAACACGAAATACACTACCTTGTTCACTGCATCTTGTGGTAAAACACGAAATACACTACCTTGTTCACTGCATCTTGTGGTAAAACACGAAATACACTACCTTGTTCACTGCATCTTGTGGTAAAACACGAAATACACTACCTTGTACATTGCATCTTATAGCTATTACGAAATACGCTACCTTGTACATTGCCTCATGTGGTAAAACACGAAATACGCTTTCGTGCAATGCAGACACAAGCTAACAAACACGTAATGGTGTATACTAGACAAAGCCTCAAACAGGCCAGGCAAAATCTTGCTTAAGTTTGTTTTAATCTGATTAAGTGGTCCAGAAGGGGTTCTGGACAGATGAAGTCCATCACATTGCTGGTTGAAGCATGTACCTACATCCCCACAGCGTCATGGGGACGAAGACCCCTTGATTTGTAGATACGGGCTGCGAAGAACATTGTGTATGAGAAACAGTACTTGAGAAATACATTGTCAGCAGGACTATTAGCGTATTGTTCATCCTTGTACGCGGGGTGGTCGGATAGCCCAGTGATTTGCGCTGTCGCTCTATACACCGATTGTCGGGGTTCGATTCCCTACATTTGTGAAGCCCATCTCTTGCATCCCAAGTCGCGATACTGTTGAGATATTGGTAAACTCGACGTAGAACCATACTCACTCACTTACTCATCCTTGTTTACATGAATAGATGCTGATCTCACCAACTGTAAAAAGAAACTATCGGCTATAATTAACGAGGGCATTAATCGCTCAACTTCCGTGTTTTGGTATTGTTTGTTTCTGAAGTAGATATATCTGAATCCCATGATTCACATGTCACTGCCACGCGGACGTGTGTCACATGTCGACCTTGACATTGTGCTAAATATCTTCTTCGTTGTATGTTTTATAAAAGAATGGTATTATATTTAGATTTTTAAGAAATTAATAAATCAAAAGTCTGATGAGCTGTAGGCATTATGCTCATTGTCTTGTCTCAGACTGTATTGACTGGACGCGACATTAACCTTGAATAGTTCGGAGTTATCTCTTTTCTGTTTGTTTCTGAAGATGTATAAGTAATGGTTCCCACGAAACATTGAGCTTTATCAAGAACTCACAAACATATCATTGTTTCTCACAAACAAACAATTTCTTATTGTGTTGTGACCGGTGTTATGGATCCAGTTGTATGGCAGGATCATTGGCGTGCAGTATTCAGGTACAATATAATCCTCCCTGGAAGGACGTTTTTCGTGGTGTTAGTCCAGTGGTATTTTACCAGTAGTGAGAAGACGTGGGTTTGGATTCATGAAAAACAATGGGTGACCACTTAAGCCCCACAGCGCGTTCTCCTACCTTTGAGACATTATTCAAACTTTCGAGCTGTCTAGGGGAACTAGGGTAGCCCAGTGACTAAAGCGTTCACACCGAAGACCTGGGTTCGCTTCCCCACATGGGTACAATGTCTGAAGCCTATACGTGGTATTGCTGTAATATTGTTAAAACGTCGTACAACCACACACTCACTCACCATCCTTCCTGCTTCAGGCCCAGTTTGTTTTGTGATCACAGAACTGTAACAAAGGGGGGGTTAGTGGGAAGCACAGTGGATAAAGCGTTCGCTTTTCAGGCCGAAGACCCAGATTCGATTTCACACACGTGTACTCTGTGCCTATTTCTGGTGTCCCATGTTGGACGTTTGCTGGGATTTGCTAGAACATACTCACTCACTCTGTGCTAAGGTACGGAAGGAAGAGATAGGAATAGGATGCAGCTGAAGACTGCTACATCACATTTACTGTTATTCTGTGAGCATGGAATAATACATAGTACAGTATACTACGTTTATAATGAACACGGTTACAACGAACTACGGATATAACGAACTATTATTTTGGTCCCGACCCTTGCTGTATATTTAGTCGAAATACACATGCAGCACGTATAACAAACTACGGTTGTAACGAACAAACATTAGTTGCCCCATTGTGTTCGTTTTAACCGTAGTTTTATGTTTCTCATTATGATTACTGACACGAATATTCCCACCCCCAGGTCGAGCAGAGCAGGCAGGCGGAACCAAGCCTGCTCGGGGTGGCCATAAGTCTGATCACAAGACCACGCGGGTGAGGACGGTGTTAAATGAGAAACAGTTACATACGTTACGGACTTGCTATAACGCGAACCCCAGGCCGGACGCTCTCATGAAGGAACAGCTGGTGGAGATGACCGGCCTCTCCCCCCGGGTCATCAGGGTGTGGTTCCAGAACAAGAGGTGTAAAGACAAGAAGAGAAGCATCCTCATGAAGCAGATTCAGCAGCAACAGGATAAGGTAAGGCGACTGGGATGCTGTGGGGAGTGGAACACCGGGTGCTCACGTGTGGATTAGTGATGAAACTATTGACAGGGCCAAGATTTTCGAAGCTCTCTTAGAGCTAAGATAGTCGTAGGTTTATGTTAATGTATGGCATTTATGGCCATCTTAACACTAGGTGAGCTTCGAAAATCTAGGTCTTGGATTAGTTACATGAGTTCAGTACATATTTAGGAATCAATCTAAGTTTTGGCGCGGGGTTAATTGTGAACAATATATTTCTCAGAAAATATATGGAGGGTAGTTCAGTTCGATTTCTTCAAGTGTTTATGTTGCGCAAGTGTTGATTGGCCACCAATTTGGTCGATGGTTGGGCGATGGTTCCAAAAGGTTATGTGGACATTTGATGTAGCTGAGATTCCAGGTTCGCGATGTCTGAGTGTAGAAGAGCATCGATGATAGCATAAATAAGGCTTCTCGAATTGCATATTTATGAGAGGCAGATGGTTAAATGTTTCTGATATGCTGGAATCGTTTATCACGAAGGTGTCTGGTGTTGGTGTGCTTGTCCAAACTACCATCTAGTAACCTTGTCTCTCTTGGCAAATAAAGAATCGGCGGAGGGTTTGTTGACTTACTCCGCTTGCATAGGACGCTGGTCATGATATCGACCACTTGTTTGTCTGTTCAAACAAACACTCGAAGGTTATTTACAAACCATTGTAAGATGGCCGGAATGGTGCTGACTTACACTCAAACACAAACATGCAGACTGAATATTGGTTAGGCGCAATATACAATATTCAATCGTATGTCTTCCCAAAATAATCTCAAACACTCCTATACGCAAATGCAGCTTTATTGCGGGCTTAGTGAACAGATAGGCATCCCATTTTGAGGACGATTCACCATGGCCGTTGTACCGGTGAAAGTGATGTGTCACACTGATGGCTGATCCTGCATGCTACATTAAGTCAGCTCTGGAACTATCAATATGGTTAATAGGGAATTCTCCGGGGTCTTTTAGGTGCATGGTGTCTTTTCCTGATGAAAGACCCGAGGACCAAGTACAAACACGTTGATTTAACGATTTTCAAATGAATTGAGAGGTTACAAAACTGGAGTTACCACTAGTTTCTTTCTTTAACGCGTTGCTCAATGCTACGACAGGATCGTGCATAGGATAATCTCTCTACAGAGATCAATTTTATAGCTGACACTTATGGCCACAGCTGACATACATGCCTTTTAGTTTCATTGCAGTTTATAGTTTATCCCCAATCTCAGTTAAAATAAATCAAATGCAGTTCAATGCAAATCTGTTTAAAAATGTAAGCATAGTAATCCTCCAATCAGCTCGAACATACAATCCGAGCAGCGACGGACCCAGGCATAACAGAGTGTTCTGTCATCTGATATCGCTACCCAACAGCGATTAAAAACCTCTTTATTTCAATAATTTATGGAAAAGCTTGATATTTTGATAGGGGCTGTTTCTAAATGTCAATAGCTATTTAAGTCTGTTTCTTTATCTTTTCATAAATGTTTGATATTTTATTGGTTTCGCGTTGAGGCAAACCGTTAGCTGAATGCCTTGCTTTAGATATCGAGATTGACCCTTCTAAAATCGCCTAATGTAACTGCTATCAACGCGTCGAAACGGAATCGATACATTATGCATCTAGACAGGTATACTTAGCATGCTAAACCGTCATATATATGAGTATATACACAGTATGCTTCGGAGTATCCGATTTCCATTGAAATCACTATGGCAATCGCTGCGTTGCAGTTTAGAAACCTTACCTATAACAGCATGGTTTTTCTCATTGTTTACCGTTATAATTCAGGATATAGCTACGTGTAAATATTCTTCATGCATTCAGAATTCGCACATTCTTCATTTTATTTATTTCACCTCTTCATAACAAAATTAACTCTCTCGTGTAACGTGTCACAACATTTTTCTTCAAATCTTTTACACGTGTAGAGCACAAGGAGCGGTATTTCTACGTTGTATTCCCAGAAGTGCCAAGCCAGTTATCTACCCCCAGTCGTTTCCTATCACAGTCGCCCGGGGGAGCTTCCTCCCTGGCCCGACGCCGGGGAGGAAAATATCTGAAAAATGACTGTCTTTTTTTGCTTCTGAAAATGATTATAAGAAGTGTGTCTGTGAGTATGTCTGGCAATGCAGGGAGGATGTAGGACGGGCTATCCCGCCAAACCCCCCTCCCTCGTCCCGGGGGTGGGAGACGGGTTTTAGGGTGAGGCTCTTGTATTATCAGTCTGCGCGGAAAGGAATATTAGCCGAGTGTAATCAGACATGTATCTCACCATTTAACGTGATAAAACATGGAGATAATTTCAAACACTTCAATAGAACCGAAACCGCGTGCCATCCTCTGGAGCAGGTATAGTGGAGTGATAAAACCTTGTGATTCAGATACGGACTCATATAGCTTATATATTGTGTCTGAGGGGAACTTGACTTGAACACCTGAGAAGAAACGCAGCACGTTTTAACTAGACAAGTGGCTCAAATTACAGCACCTTTCTCAACTAGTTGGCCCAAATTTCCTCATACTTTTCATAATCACCGTCTCGCGCGGCCATCAGAGTTTCTGGGCGAGCGAGAGAACACCACCTTCAATCTCAAACAATTTTTCTCTCTCATTTCCTCTACTCCTTAACTCGAAACTAGCAAGCTGAACGCCAAACTGCGCGTAATTTACCCAAATTACAACTTTTCCACCGTTTGGTAATTTTCGCGGATGCACGTGGTTGCAAATACCCCCTTTCACGTAGCTTCCATTGTGCGAAGCCTAGTAATTACCACTGTCAATATAGCATATGTTGGTTATGAAACGGCGATGGTGGACTGAAGTGCCGCAGATATAAAATAATGTTTGATTCTAGCTCATTTCGCGTGGAATTGTGGGTTGCATTGAAGGACTGCTCACTTCCGGTGCATCGTATCATCAAACGTCACATTATCAGACAAAATCCCTGGTTTTCACGACCAAACGCAAATAGAAGGTTTTGCCATGGAATTAGATATAGCTAATTTGGTGTAGTCGATGATATTAGCCGAAATTAGTTTAGCAAACAAATTGAAAATACCGACTCAAGACTGGAGGTTTATATTAATTCTACGTCGCCCTCAGGCACATGGATAGTTCTTTCAATTGTTCTGATAATTCGTCGTATTAAATCTAGATTGGTTCCCGTCAAGATCCAAGTCAAAGACCGGTTTTCGTGTAGAAGTGTGCGCTGTCGTTCACGCGAAATCGCCTTCAATTCGAAACATCGCGTGCGGCTTCTGCTCGGGCCAATCTTATCAAATTTTCTGTCAATTTTCGCGAGAAAGAATCATGTTTCACAACAAGACGCTATGTCGTGATGCGCACTATTCTCCGATCACAACCTCCCAGAAGCACTCGCTCTGATTATGTCAAAGTCAACCTTGCGTATCTGCTAATTACCGCCAACTCGCGGTCCAGCCGAGATCGCGTCAAAATCACGCGTAGACACGCGAGACATCCCGAGGCAACTGATAAAATCATAGAAACAATTGAAGGACAATATTTGCAAGGTTATTGCTGATATTCTTGCGGTAATTAAGTTTCGTCTAATTTTCGCTGTCCACTTAGCAGTTGAGTTCCCAGCATCATACCCCAGGCCAACAGGGCTCAATCGTCGTGTTTAATGTAGCAGAACTCTAGCGCTCCTTTGTGGCAGTTGTCGACTTAAGAAGCCCCACTTTAATGAAAGAGCAATAGCACTCTATTACACAGTGGTTATTGCATCAGTACAACACCTTTCGTGGACTGCATAATTGCATGGAATGTTAATGGTAGACCTTTAACTCATATTCCCATCTCGGGCGACGTCAGTGTCAATTGATTCAAATGTTAATTAAAACACTTACTGGATCCAAGTGAGGGTCTGTTCTTTGAAGAATACACCTACCTTGCGTTTACAGTAAGATGAGGTAATTAAATGATTTACATACAAGTGAAATGGTATTCCTGAGAAAACTCTGATATTTGACAGCAATAGTGTATAAAGGGTTTGGGAGATCGGTGGGGTATGGAGGTATAATACATATCAGTGGTAGAGCTATAACGACATTGGAACCCCACCCCCACCCCTTCCTATTCAACTAGTGTAAATTGCTGTATACAGACAGATGTATATGGTTAGAGAGCTATTTCTCTCATTTCTACAGTATTTATTCTGACGACTAACTTTTTGAGATTTAAATTTGAAACCTCTGCAAACAAATACTGTGTATATTGTGGAGCCATTTCAGTGCATTGCCGCTTACCAACAATATGGCCATGTTTATATAGGGTGACTTTCTGCCCCCTCGCACTTGGATAACCCGGCGTATCACCCCCAGGTTTGTTGAGAACATTGACGAGCCTCTCGTACACACTACCATCCACACCTTCCTCGAAACACTCACCGGGTTTGGTCAACGCCAAGGTGATGTGCTGACTCCCCACTCCTTACTACCCATAGTAAATATATCATACACTTATATACGGGATATATATATATATATATATATGTGTTATTTGTGATTCAATGTTAAACATATCAGTATTTCGTCTTCAAGCAGTATTACATACTCATTAAGTCATAGCTTCTCTAAAATTAAGGAATTAAGTAAAAAATATAGTTTGCACTTATTATACTTACTCTACATTTGTAATCTATTTCTTTATAACAGCACATTTTACGCCCCAATTCTGTTTATGTATTTTTATTTTTAATCTGAAATATATCAGAAGTCAGTATACAATAATGGGTTTTTTATGTGGTTTTCTACTTTCGGTGCATTTTTGCCGATATCATTTCTTTAACATGAATTATTGATGTACTTCGACTTAGCTGGGAGAATAATGTACATAAAGATGATTACATAAACATTCTCCAGTGAATGCATTTCTTCCTATTATAGAAGGCATAATCTAAAGGGGCAATGTAATTTATTTCATTTACACACATTTAATCAGAATTGTATTCTTCCATTAAAAAAACTTACAATTGACCTAGTCATAAAATAAATATCATTGACTTAGATTGCCATCCCGTCATAATTACTACAGCTTTAAAAACAATTAAGGTATTTTCGTTAAAAGTCACGAGCAAGCTTGAGTTATTAGCAAAACATTATGAAAATAAATATGTAGCACTCTTGCAGGTGAGGTTGTAGCCTGGATCATGTATGGAGGAGTTGGATTATATAGGCTGTGTTTAACTGACGTGGACTGACCACGTGACCACGTGAGCCTCCTAATGTCATGAATCAGCAGCATTGACATTAAAGATTGATACTCAACAAGGCGAATCAGGATGACGAGCTAGGCTTTAAGCAATGGCACAACATAAAAAATACATTATCCTTAATCTGCGCTGTCAACCAGTACATCAATAATTTGTGTATGTCTGTGTACTCTTTATTTCAAAGTAAAAATCTACATAATTACCTTTATCTTTTGAAATATAATTATTCAAAATTATATTATATTCACATCTTTCTCATTTGAAATTTTGAATTTTATATTACTGACCGGTAGAATTTTTATTTCGATTCATATTCAACTTAATCAGGACGGCAATTGTTTCCTTTTAACTCCGTCCGCCATTGCTGGCTGTTGGGACTGATTGGCACATAAACCGAATTCTTCTTATTTTTTTTTAAATTCGTATTCTGAATTTGTCAGTTCTAGAAGTCAAGCTGTTCTTTAAGCCATCTTCCCATTATATTCGTCTAATTAAATCACAAAGCTGGTTCGAAAGCTTCCAATTGCGATTTTCTTGGCGAACAACGCCCTAACAATGGACTCTTTGGACAGTAAATATCTGGCGCGCGCCTTAGAAACTTCAAGCCGTAATGATCGCAGCTCTAGCGCTGATTACTACTGGAGTTTAACACTGAATGCAGTCTTTGGTAATATTTTTTCATGGCGGGTTAATTTGATGTAAATTTGTTTCACTGATTAGCGAGCTGAGCCGTTCAATTTCCTCCTCGATACAGCATTGCTAGCTCCGAAGCGACCTTTCCGTTCCGCTATATCAGGAAATTAAGGAATGGTCTTATTGGATTACTTCTTTTAACATTCGTAATTAAAAGCAAATTGTTGAGGCATTGTATTGTCCTAGCTTCACATGGAAGATACAACATCATGGATTAGTCGAGATCACAAAGAACACACACATTCGTTCGGATTAACCTGGCCCGAACGAGTTTTTCACCACATAGAAACGCTTTGCAGGCGACGAATCGAGTCTTTATTAATATTCTACATATTCTATTCATATCCGCTTCTTCAAATATTCATTGTGGTAGTAATCGCAATTCAAACTGTTTTGTCGTCCAGATTGAGATATAACGACATCAAACCCCCAAAAGCCATTCAGAATATTCAAATGCCTTTTCTCTCAACGCAAACAATATGTTACATAAATCAACTCGGCAAGGAACAATTATTATGCTTCTCAACGATGTGCTTTTTTCCCTTGATGTAACGCCAAATGGGATGTTATATTGCAGATCTTTAAATAATGTATATAATTACAATTATATTTATTTGCCTCGTAGTAATCATAAAGTTGGATCTAATGGAGCTAGTAAAACTTGAATGGCTGAATTAATAAAATAATTGGGCTTCCATTAACATGGAAGGATGTTTTAACAAGAGCGTATGAAACAGTTTATCGCGAGCATTGACTGCAGAGAAACTATCAACACTTTTGACATGTTGCATATCTAGACGTTTATGTCAATATTTGTCAGGATTTTTAATTCGGGAGTTTACACCGTCACTTAAAGGTTATTAATTCAACATAGCACGTGATGTTTATTCAGTTGCGTGTATGGAACACGTGCATTTACTCTAACAATACCGTTAAACGCAAGATCTATTTTAGGGAACGCTCCTGTGGGAGAACGCTTGTCTCGTAGTGAAAACAAAATGTATATTTCGTTTCAATTACGGATTATTTTTATTTATTTATTTATTTATTTTTATTTATTTATTTATAAATATATTTATTTATTTATTATCTTTAATAATTTTCGCTTATTAATAGGCATAGAAGTAATAACTATTGCTAAATTTCTCGAATGAACCGAGACAAAGAGAATTTGGTTTGTGTATTCGAGGCTCGGGTATTGTTTGAAAAATCTGTCGTTATGGGGACTGCAACCAGGGAGCAGATGTTTGCTTTCAAGGATAGCAAAGTCGTGACCGAGCCTGCACAGAAACCGCCGTTTAAACAGAGGGGCGCATCTATGAAATTAGCACAATCATTATTGAAGAAATTACAGTCTTATTAAGTCGCTACATGATACTCTCAATGGGCCAAGGGAAGCTTGTTCAATCCACGGTTCCACCATAGCGTCACAATATTCTCTGTGTGAGGATTTCCACCCACAATCATGTCTTCCCGGTTGCCCGGACCGCTCGATCCCCACCCCCCGGGCGGTCCACACCCTATTATCATTCGAGCAATTACCCCGTCCCACGGTCATTTTAAACCCCGGACTCATCTGGCATCACCCCAAGAAGTCCCTCACCAAATGTGCTGTGGTCTGTTCCCCTCACGTGCTCCTTGCGTTGATTGCACGTTCGTGCACGTGCATCAGGAGCACGAGACCACCTTATCTCAAACGTCCAACTTCTTTGATATTTCTTTGAAAAAATAAATATCGATTTTTAAAGAATTTTGCAGCGTTTGTACACTATTTTGTATGCAAATGTTCTTTCAGTCCGATATTCATATTCAAGTTTAATGAACATGGCGTTTAGCGCTTGGATACTCGAGACGTTTAAAGGGACATTGCTTTAAATATATACTGATTGTTTCGAAGCTACGTGCTTCATGAAGGTTATCAAACTCAGTCAGGATAAATAGTGCATAATTTAACATCTCGCCTGTCACAGTGGATATATGTTAAAGAAGTTTCTTGGTGTGATTTACTTGGAGATTATCATAAAGGTCCTCGGAGATTCGGTGAAGCTGTATCTCAGCATCGGGATCTGCGGTATCGTCTGACGTACTATCGTTCACAATCTTAAAACTATCCCATTGTGTGACGGCGCATTGCTTTTGTCGATGAATACTGATATACTACCGTTAGAGACCAGAGCGCAATAAAAATAAAAGCGCCCCTCCTCCCTCCCGCAATTTCGCCGATTCATCAATGTCACACCTGTAACTAAATGCCAGCAATCGGCCCAACCTGTCGATGCTAAAATAATTATTAGTTTTACCTTTATTTTCAACAGGGTATCCAGAAAAAGCGATGTCTGATAAGAAAGCCATTATTGTCCTATATCTGCTAATCTGTAGCTCCGTTTCCACTAAACACTTTGTAGAACTGGGCTTCTACGTCCTCGAAGTCGCAACCATGTCAATGTTTGTTTATTTATTTATTTATTTATTTATTTATTTATTTATTTATTTATTTATTTATTTATTTATTTATTTATTTATTTAAAAAACACCACTTCTGTAACACATTTCGCTTATTAAAAGGCAACGAAGTAATAATTTTGAAATAATATTTTGAAATAAACATATCACCAATATTCAGCTGTGAAAACCGGGCTGGAACAGGGAAAATATGAAACATCCTTTTTGTGTTTTTTTCATGTGCAAATTCCATTTCAATTAACATCAGTGTAAGTAATTGAATATGATACCACGTAGGTCGTTTTGATCAATGTGGTAATAATATACTTGGTGAATGACTACAGCTAGATTATTTAATTGGTGTTGAAAGATACGCTGCTATCAGTTAAACTCTTTGTGACTGTTCACAATATTCAAGTAGGTCCAATGCAGAAACGTATCGATAATGTGTCCTCTCTGACGTCCGCGCAATGTGAAGTTGTTTCCTGCCAGGTCCGCGCGTTGTCACCCTGTCATCTTATCATCCGTGGTATGTTTCACCTGTCAGAAAGGCCATCAAAGAGCGAGTAAAGCGGGAAGCCACGTGCATGCGCTATGTACAACAATGACGCGCACTGGCGCGGTTTTTAGTTCTCGGGGGGTGTTTAGGTCGCTTTGTTCATTATAGATTTTTCTAAATCTGGTTCCATCGATTCCATGTCAATTTCTCACGGGTAAATAAACTTTAGGACCCGATTGATCAGTCGAGACGGCGGTGTATAGGCTTATAACAATGGTGTGTGCAGTCGGGCTGTTTGGCCAGTTTCTATAGTAAACGGTCGCAATCTCACGCTTTTATCATTCTCTAGGTCTTTGTTTGTACTCCTTGAATATTCTCATAATCGGAGTTTATTTTCAATTCTTGGGTTGTTATTCAACTGAAAATATCATCGCCTCAGCCTTGATTTAACGGTGTTAAAGCTACTGGAAAATATTCTGTTTCTTTGCTCAATAATGGAATTTCTGTTTCATGAACCGTACACTGCCGCAAATCACACTGTTGAAATATTCCAATTCATTCCGTACACACAGAACCCGTCTGTACTCTGACAACGATTACACAGAACAGAGGTTCTCGTACCGAGACATGAATCAGGCTTCATTACTGCTAATGTATATAAAACGAGCACATTCTGATCTCATACATCCACACGTGCCATTTGCTTAGTCAGAATTTCATTTGTGTCCAGACGCGGTCTTTATGTGACCACAGCCTTTCTTTCATCTGTTGCAGAACGGAAACGGCTTGCAGCGCCCCCTGCAGGGAGTCCCCATGGTGGCATCCAGCCCCGTGCGTCACGAGGGGCCTGGAATCCAGGCCAGCCCAGTAGAGGTCCAGAGTTACCAAACTCCTTGGAAGGCCCTGAGTGAGTTCGCCATGCAGGGAGACATCGACCATCACCATCCCCCCTTCCAACAACTGGTGAGCAGTTTCTTGGCCCCTCCTGATGAGGATGATACGGTTGTATATCTCGAGGACCAGGGCTAGTCACGTGGCTGCTTCTAGCCAATCAGATGCTCCCATCTCTTACTAACGGTAATCTCTCCATCACTCCAGGCGCTAACCCACTACGCCTTTCTTGTGTCGTGACTGAGCTCGTCAGCCTTCTTGACCCTCTTTGTACGACCCCTCTCTTAATCCTTTTTTTCACGCGATCTTTCAAAAATACATACTGTATTTGTTTTACCTCTTAAGCTTACTCACCACCCACCCCCTAAAGCCTTCACGTTATTTATTAATTCGGTCGTCGTACATATAACAAGAAAGGTGTTGTGGCTGCCATCCCTCGATGTGTCAAGATTATATTGCACGCACGGGGAGGAGGGACTTTGGGGGACATTTTCATCCACACGTTGATCGTTCAGAGGAAACAATAAAACTAAAATAACATGAACATATAAGGAGTTCGTAACGGTTAATGAAATCAGTAGTTTGGGCCATGGGACAAGGCCATTATCAAGTGTATTGTATATTTGTTTTTATGATGAAATATCCAATACCTAGTCTCCAGCTTCATCTTTCCTGTCAGTAACTTTCCACAGAAATTCTCTCGCACGTAATTTGATTGGATGGTTATTTTTAGAATCGTGTCATTCGAATCGGATTCAAATTGAACTTATAGCAGAATATCGCTCACACTAGAATCTAGATGTAATACGTTACTACGCGAAGATTATACATAATAAGGAATCTTAGCCAGTCGAAGAAGTTATAGTAAGGAATCATTATACTTTAGGAACACTATACACAATAATTTAGTCATAATTTATTTAATTACACATTAAGCAAATGACAAAGATAAAAGTCCTCAAAGTCTTCAGCTCTCTCTCTCTCTCTCTCACTTTATCACCTGGGTTTTGGACCCATCTGTTATAGCACGCCCTTTTTGGTTGCCCTGTGTCCTCAGGTAGACCGTTAGTTTTCATTTAGCGGTGCTTCATTATTATTTCATATCATTTAAGATTTGTACATGTTGTTTTGCTTTATAGACAACACTGCTTTGCTTATTTATGCATAGATTGTATTATTCATATTTATTTAAGTTGTTCATTATCACTAAATATAACAGTTTGTAAAAATAGCCAGCGTTCTGAATAGACCATGTGGTTTTATTAATGAATAACGCTGGATCTTTATGTTGTTAAAACGGACACTCCTTTATCAGGACTAAAGATCAATCTTTCTCCTATTAAAATAGTAAAACTGTAATTATAACGTTTGTTGTAATGGAACGACTTGCATGTATGTAGTCGTGACGTTGTATTAATGTCGACGTTACTGCGTTCCAGATGTCAACGTTCGACAACATGGAAGCCCACTGCGGGGCAGGGGGAGCGTCCCCACAGAGCGACCCCCTCATGCACGTCTCCTACCTCCACCACGACGACATGCCCAACTCCGTCAGTTCCGACTTTCCCCGAACACCGTCAGAACTCTCGAGTCCGCTCAGTCAGTGACGGTATCCCGTTGGCGGCGTCTGGGACTGACGTCGCCTCGGACAACTTACTCAATCAACCTAGTACCTCACTGCCACTCTGTTGGGGGCAGGAGACCCATATTCCGTTCAGGGCTCCTACGCGCACAAGGAACACGCCCATCAACGTCCCACCGGCTGGTCCTCAGTCTTAGTGTAAACTGGGCTTACCTGTGTGCAGTGTGGACGTACGAAAGTCATAGTGAGCCAGACTCCAAGTCAAACCAGGAAGTGGAGGACCGGCACCGGTCCGGGTTTTACACGGGACGAGTATCTGTGTTAGCCTACCATGTAGGTGTTGTTATCAACCGGATCAAGGGTCCGGACCAAGAATGTTGTGTTGACTCGTTGTGAAAAATGTGGATATATATAGGACAAATGAAATTATGAACAATGTATATAGACAGTGGTTTGTGTCATTCTCGTGCTGTGCTTCTTATTGTTATTTTTGCACGAACTGAGCGCGTGGCTCCGAACTATACCCCACCCACCCCTTATTGGGGGGTGGGGTACGACAACACGTCTGTGCATTGTTTACACCACAGAGTAGCTATGTGATCTTGTCTTCTCCATGTCGTGCTGTCATCTCTCTCATCAGCACGTGCAGAACGTGCAATCAAAATGGCGTCCTCTAGTGTATCTCACTCAATCATCCCTATTTCTTGAAAAACATAATTTAAATTATGCAATAAAATGTGTACAAATGTGATTATTTTTCCTTTATGCTATTAGGCATCTGCCTTTTCAGAATATCAGAGCAACGACTTTGCATACGTACGATATATGTACGTTGACGTACACAGATGACAAAAGTATCATTACAGCCAACGAAACGCATGGGGTTCCTGCGTTATACCGAAAGAAAATGTTCCATGACACTTCGTATGCTATAACTATATTTTAAAGTGTGTGCATATAGACCTAGCAAGTCTTGTGTATTCATACGAGTAGCTATATATCACAAAATATGAAACAACTATAAAAGGTTACACACTTAAGTGAATCTAATTGATTTCAGCAACAAATACTATTATATTCGTATAAGAAGACTTTATATACCTGAGCTGTACTCCCAATTCATGTTTGAGGACAGACACGTTTATCTCTGCTGACGAAGTCTATTCTTGTACACTCTCTGGTTAATGGTATTGGAAGTTATTTTCACATGAAATATTGCAAACAAAATATGAGATCGCGATTCCAGTTTACGACAGGAATACAGAATTCCTGGTGTGATGACATCGGACAAAGAGCATAGTCTTCCACAAGGAATCAGATTATAATTTTATATTTATGAATTAACATACCTTGCCGCCGTGTCCATTCAAGTCGCCATATAGGTCTTCAAAATATTCTACCGCTCCTGAAAGTCTAACGGTTAATCTATTGTGGTATTATGTGTTCTAATGGATTATTTGGATTCTACCGTATTCCTACCATGTAACGACTCTTTTAGTTCAAACTACAGAAACATATCGCTTGGTACTAAATTACTGGACACCGGCACCGATTTGGTGTGTAGAAGAATCAGTTACATGTTACAAGTTACATGTTGCACATCGGGGTTGCAGTAAAATTACAAGTGACGCGTTGTATAGTGGAGTTTCATAGCAATTACAAGTTACATGTTGCACATCTGGGTTGCAGTAAAATTACAAGTGACGCGTTGTATAGTGGAGTTTCATAGCAATTACAAGTTACATGTTGCACATCGGGGTTGCAGTAAAAGTACATGTGACGCGTTGTACAGTGGAGTTTCATAGCAATTACAAGTTACATGTTGCACATCGGGGTTGCAGTAAAATTACAAGTGACGCGTTGTATATTGGAGTTTCATAGCAATTACAAGTTACATGTTGCACAGTACATGTGACGCGTTGTACAGTGGAGTTTCATAGCAATTACAAGTTACATGTTGCACATCGGGGTTGCAGTAAAATTACATGTGACGCGTTGTATAGTGGAGTTTCATAGCAATTACAAGTTACATGTTGCACATCGGGGTTGCAGTAAAATTACATGTGACATGTTACACACTGACACACGGATAATCAAAATTACTATTTAGAAAATGAAATAAATAAATTACATTATCGCATAACCTACTCGAATTACGCATTTACAACCTGCTTTAGTGACTAATTAGTGGATTCACTGATACATCGTTTCCTTACAGAGTTAGAATTAAGACATTGTCTACTTTCCTATCCAAATTTCCAAACCAACTTGGGTTCATCTATGGCGAACCAGAGCTAAACATCTTGTATTATGAATGACTTCATGTCCATATCGTGAGTACATAGGTTCAATATTTACACGAGAATAATGAAATGTACATTCTTTACCATTGACTCACACGTAAAACCCTTAATACCTTACTTAAAATTACTTAATTATTTCCTTTTATTAACATTTCAGGTTAATGTTCATTCATATTTTTTGCTTTGTAATTTACACGGTGATGTCTATTTGGTCTGACTCGCGGCTTTGTTCTGAAGCTGTCAACACTGCAATCAATGCCTTTATTCAACGTCCGACCAACCTACTCATTTTCGGTATATCGAATTATTTCTGTTGTTTATCAAACCCAAACGCCATTTTAGAAGCCACGACACAGATCGAGAATTCTATATTTCTTCAATATGCCTAATGCTTACAAACAGATTCTTCAAAGTGAAAATTCTAAAAATCATTTTACAAAACCGAAATGGCTCATTTGAAAATATTATTTTAGAGAAAAAGGCGCAGCTTGTAAAGGCGTGGGGAGTAAATTCAGCCAATAAGCTATAAAACGCAATTGTTAAAATGTCAGTACGGCAATAACTCATGGGATAAACAAAACAAAAATGATATGTTTGTTTTACGCCTTCGAGGCAGTGATACATGGACACTGTATGAGCTGATCGATCGAAAATCGATCTCGATGGCTTTTACTTGAATTGAGCGATTGCCTTTGCGTCTGTCATCTTGGCTGAGTTGTCAGTGACATCTCACAACGTTGTCTCATGGCTCACAACATTATCGATTTTTATATCTAGAATAAAAGTCCGTCAAAATCTAGAGAAGCTTAGGGTTACATAAATATTGATGTGTGCATAGAGAATGCGGTGAATCGGGAGGGAATATCGACTTTATAACCACTGTCACAAAATGTCACACAGCAAGGTAGCAATCAAAGACAGCGAGGAAGCGATCTCTTAGGAGGTCCGTGTTTCTACACCTCCGTTTGGAGGTACATGTCTCAAGGAGCTGTGTAGTCTATTTCTGATATTCTGTTGACATAAATATACATTTTATTGTCTTCGCATTCGTTTCCTTACCACGTGATATAACTTCAACTCAACAGCGGTGAAGAGTATACTGTTTAATGTATGGTGTTATGACTAACGTAGTGTAATAATGAGAGAAAAAACTGATGAAATACACAAATATTTATATGCACAATATACTTAATAATATTTTTGTTTAAATTTTAGATTCCAGCGGGCACTAAATCATAATTTTCGGAGACCCGAGACATAAACTGCAAGTTCCTGGCGGGTCAACATGTGGCAAGCTCCCTTCATTTTATACTTATTTTAATCGTTCATATGTGCATGCACAGAAGCCTTAAGCTCATAGATTGGTATTTCAATGTGAGATTAGAAGACACTAAACCACTGACACGCTGAAGTCAGGTTGTATTCCATACCAGAATAGAAATACACAATGTAGTAGTCATACGTAGCACCCAACTCTCGTTGACCAAAACATTCTGTTGATTCCGCTAGAATTCAATGTCAGTTATTTCTGACCATTCAAAATTTGTATGTGGTAAGACGTGTTATTTTGTGAAAGATATAATCTTTGCCAGGATTTCACTCCCTATATTCTAGCCTTTTCTAGTTCGTGTATTCATGTTCATAATCAGAGCTACCATGGACGTGACCACGCATATCAAAGGAGCGACAATTTTTAAGACCAAGGGTATATTCAATAACTTTTTTCATTTTTCATATTATGTGTCAAACACTATTTTGTATAGGTGACATTAATACACCATAAACGAAAAGTCTAGTTTCTGATATTAACTGAAAAAGTATGTTGCGTGGATAATTTCTTTGAGTGGCATTTTAGAATTTGGGAACTACAATATTGACAACGGTACCAAAATCTGTATCGAAATGTCACACTCACGAAGTAAAAAGAAGTCGTTTTCCATAACGTTTGTCAATATTGCATGAATATTATTTCAGTACTCTATTATAAATTTCAATTCCTTCCACAAACCACACAGTTGTTCTAGAGTCATGTTGCACTCATCATTAAACCCTGGACAGTGAAAGCTGTTTAAATATCAATGTAACTCATTTTAAGAACATGTCATGATTGAAATCCGATCGAGATGTGTCATACTAGGGCAGAATGGACGTACATTTGTATCGAGGATATATCCCAGCCATGGGGTCATTTTGTAGGTTTTATCAAGAACCGTAGAGCCGGAAACATTAAAGTTCAACTGATATTTTTTGCGTGATTTTTTTCGCACTTTTTTGGTGTTAAATCTCCCAACACTTCCTGTTTGGATGTTTCTTTATGCTCTGCAAACTACCCGGTAAACAATCTCACTGGCGCTGATTCTGAATTACAAGTTATCTCAGATTTCGCACATTTGTTTGATAAGTGTGACGATCCATTTATCAAGTTTTAATATCTATTACACATTTCCACCGGTTGTGTTTGTTACTGGTAAAAGTGTGTAACACACAAACATAAACAAAATCGAAAGAAATAGTAAAAAAAGCAGGAGATTTTATATCTGTCTTTCTCGTCCCCGATTAGACACGATGTGTGGCCTGTAATAGCGTCTGTTTATAAGGTGGTGAATATATCGTTAAATGCACCAATGATTATCTACAATTGGTTTAAAATATAAAAATTCATGTGCCTTTTAGAAAATTTAATAGTTTCCGATACCATGGTTTAAACATCTAGCTAAGTACATTGAAAGTTCATATTCACCCTAAATTTACAAATACGTACGAGTTGACGTGCATGACAGATACTAATATGAAAATTAATGTTATATTGATATATACCCATAGTGTGCTGATAGAAGTCTGAAACAAATGGAAACATTTTGTGTTTACCGTAGTATGTATAATTTACCACCTTGGTGAAAATGTCCATCCTAACTGCCGTACAACAAAAAAGTACTTAAATATCGTATTCTTTCATATATACATGTTAATGTCGTCGTATGACAGGAAAACTATAGTAATATGAAAAAATAGTATTCTTTATTAGGATTTTCCTTCATTTCTTTTGAGTAGTATGAATGGAATGTCGTAATTTGAAAGATGTGGTTAAATACAAATCATATTAAAGGTGCAAATGAAATACATTTTTTAAATCAATCAAATATCCTAGCTGCATCCCCATCACCACCACCATCCTGGAAGCAAGTTCCAAACCAAAAACCCATGTGCCCATGTCTTCAACGCAAGGAGGTTCAAATTCCAGCGAACGTTACAACGCAGGCACTTTCTTCAGTAACGCCTGATTTGACCACTGGGTAAGAAGCACGTGCTTCGTCAGTGTCGAGTCCGAACATTGCCAGTGTGTACACATTATATACGAAGGCTTGGTTCAATACCTGGCCACTGGGCAGTCAGCGCTCCAAGCCCCTCCTCGTCAGGCAGGAATACGTTATCGATCACTGCCCGAGCTCTCAGCGGCCGCTGTACGTGGCTTTCAACGTTGCAACGGGATGAGGGGCTTCTGCTTAATATACATGTCTTTTACAAATATGGAGACCTCTTCAAACATAGACTAGGATTTGTAGATTTCTGTATATCAGTTGGAGACTACTGGAATGTTTGGGGTTTTGTACGAGACCTTATATTTTCTTATAAAACAGAAAAAAAATGTATTTTCATAACTGACCTCTTTATATATTGACACGTTTTCATTAGCCATTGCCTGAATGGTTTTATGTAGTGGAGTAGTGTAGCAGTTAAAGTGTTGGGAGTTCACGTCGAAGACCTGGGTTCGATTCCAACATCTGTACAAAGTAAGGGGCCTATTTCTGCTTTCCGTCGCCTTGATATTTGAGAAATATTACCAAGTGCCCGGTACACCTTACTCATTCATTCATTCATTCATTCATTCATTTGGGGCAGTGGGGTAGCCTGACGGTTAAAGTATTCGTTCGTCATGCAGAAGACCCGGGTTCGATTCCCCACATGGGTACGGTGTGGTGTCCCCTGCCGTGATATTGCTGGAATAATGCTAAACGTGGCGTAAAATTAAGAACTCACTCACTAAACTCACTCACTCACTCACTCACTCACTCACCAAACTGGTTGGACATGACATAAAGATACACTCTTCTTAATATGTCACCATCAGGCAAAATACTTCTGGTTTGTGGAACACGCTAGATATAGAAAAAGATATATACAAAAAGACTTTGGTAAGTCGTGTCAATTTAACTATTACAGTATAGTCATTCATATTTATCGCTTCAAATTTCTGTCCTAATATTTTCTTGAGATAATTAAAAAAAACTCATTCCACACAACCGTGTTGTAATGCAAAGCAAATGATTGCGACAATGCCTAGATTTCTTAAATACATCTCCATGAAACATAAACCAGACCTCGTCTGAAATTAAAATCTTTTCTCATTTATAATTGAGACACAACCGTGTGAAGAAATGTGCCAGGAATGTCAAACACGGGACGAACGCGCTCACGTCACAGACACCACGTGACATACAGCATGACGATCATTTGGGGGTAGGTCAGTGTACATGTTGCCGATAGTGTGGTGAAAAATACATAAACAAAAGCAAAACAAAATATTACACATAAAACACGCAACAGGAAGACAAATCATGTTTATTGCATCTTTATCAGTGAGCGATTTTGAAATATGAGACAATCAGCTAAATAGGGATATAGGATCTGTGGGTTTACCCCGAATATAAGATAAACATTAGCTAAATTACGCCATGTTATAACATCATATTTGGTCTGTCTGTGTATTGGATGGCCATGTGGTTACAATATGAAGTAATACTTATCCTACCCAAAGGGGGTTAATATATGCATTTAACTATGTTATACATGAGAAATACACTTACCTACTGGACAAATACCTGTGACATTTAATCAGGACCAGTCATTTTATTATCAGTGTTAGCATCGGTGTTCTAATGAAACGCATGGAATGACAATTCGCTTATTTAATTTACTATTAACAGAACAAAAGGACAACCACTATGGAAATATTTCTTTCTCATGACGGTAAAGAAATTGGTAAATTTTCGGAAAAAGAATTTTTGTGTTTTCTTGTGCTACAAGTATACTGTCTGTTTGTAAATAAGTCAGTCGCACGTGTGTATACGTACTTGGAAATGTGGCTTAGTAATCCTAAACATAACAATAAAATAAGGAAGAGAGTTTTATGGATGTCAACTTCAACAAATACGCTTACCTACTGGACAAATGCCTGTCACATTTAATCAGGACCAGTCATTTTATAATCGGTGTTAACATCGATGTGCTGATGAAACGCATGAAATGACAGTTCCTTTATTCAGCTTACGTTTAACAGAATAAAAGGACAGCCACTATGGAAATGGTTTTTCTCGTGAGTGTAAAGAAATTGACATCCATAAAAATCTCTACCTTACGTGTATCACTCCTAAATGCCTTTCAAAGACCTGAAACCAATAACATATTTTAAATAAAACGTCCAAACTCCACCCAAACGCGGTTGTTGTTTTTTATACAGATTGCGTAACATTTTGTGGCACGTACCTCAGAATAGTATGGGTATGTGGATGTAATAACGTCAATTTGAGAACATGTGTCCATGTTTTAAAAATTAACAACCGCTGCCTTGAAGACACCATTGGTATCTCTAATCTCGGTCTGGGTGAAGTATTACCACGTCAGTGTCACTTGACGTTTGTCGTATACATTAAAGTTACGTACAATGTGTTTTTGCATTTAAAATGTTTTTGAAATATTCACAACTGACATTTTTCTATCTTTGGTTTCCGAACACATCTCGCAACATTATCGGCCGTGGTGTTCCGTTAAAATATTCATAGCTGTTGTGACTGTGTGTCGGGACTTGGATACGGTGTTCTGATTGGCTGATAGCAGCATAGGTCTGTCTTTGTTTCAGTTCTTATGTACAGTTTGTCATGATATTGCACTGCCAACAATAGATTACCTGATATTCTATCGTCTCTCGTGGATTTAGGCTCTACCATGGGCCATTACCATATCAGAAAGGACCATTTCTTGTCAACCATGGTATCTGTAAGTGACAATTACCGCTGATCGATTGTTTAAAACACAGACACACGCGCACACGCAAACACACACACACACACCACATACCTAGAGGGAACTTCCATGTCTGTTTTGAAATGACCACATAATCTGTGAGTTTGACAAGTTACGGATATCAGGGATATCTGCTCGACAATTGGTATAGAAGACTTTATGTTCCTCAAGTTGGTAAAAGAACAATGTCTGCTCCTCCAGTTCGTACAGGAACATAATATGTTTACCCAGTTGCTACAAGAACATTGTATTTTCCATCAGTTTGTTCAAGGAACACCTAGTGCTCTTCCAGTTGGTACAAGAACACTGTCTGCTCCTCCAGTTCGTACAGGAACACAATATGTTTACCCAGTTGCTACAAGAACATTGCATTTTCCATCAGTTTGTTCAAGGAACACCTAGTGTTCTTCCAGTTGGTACAAGAACACTGTATGTTCTTCTGGCTTGTACCAGAAGCCTTCATGTTCACAGCAGCCTGAAGTTAGCAGCGGGTTCGTGTTTCGTTATTCGTCTTTCGAATAACGAATAACGTGCTAGCAACGGGTTCGTTATTCAAACGCTCAACATGGAATAGCTATAGTAGTGCTGTCATATACAATGAAACTCATGTAATAAAAGGTTCGCGATGTATGGCATGATATAGACTAATGCTTAGTCTCTGAATATATATAATTGTGGTAGTAACAAACAAGCCCATTTAAATTGAAAAGGAGCCCCAGAGAGACCAGAGATTCAGAACCTGAACCTGAGGAAATCTAGACTTGCTTTATCTAGGGCTTTAGCATTACAGAGAGGGCTAGGCAGTGGGGGAAATAATGTGGTTCAGGGACTGTGAGACAGACTAGACATGATACAAAGACATTGAATTTCTGTACGTATAACTATTGCCGTTGATTAGTAAAATAGGTGTCATGAAATGTTTGGACCGTTTTCTGTATTTCTATACGAGCACTCCACTTTGAAAACTAAACAAAATATCCATTTATCTGTTTATATTTTTTAAAATATGACTATTACTTAGCTGTTCTGAAAACATTTCATATATTTAGAGCTTTTTGGGGTCAGTATATGAGGTTTCAAAAACAAATATGTTCATGAAGTTATTGCAGATCGTACTTGATATTTATCTACTTTACTAGACTGAAAGCACTCTTCTGTATACGAAGCGCCAGCGGCTACGTTTATGGTGACATCTCGCCGCAGTGATACCATCCCGACCACCATACAACGCTACATGCTCGAGGAATGGAAACATGAGATTTTTACTCCGATATTAATTTCCATGTCATCATATATCCATTCCCGCTGTAAATATTTTATTTTATTGAGGTTAGAAATGTTAACCGGCAAAATATAGAAAGTTTACAGGTGGCATCAAGAATAAGTGGTTTCCAAGACAGCGCGTGGTTAAAACACATGGCAAGATGTCTTCAGCGCTGACCGTCTGTTAGTCTGTCTCACAGTCCCTGAACCACATTATTTTCCTATTTTCCCTCCTGCGATGCTAAAGCCCTAAATGAAGCAAGTCTAGATTTCCTTAGGTTCTGAATCTTTGGTGTCCCTGGGTCTCCGTTTCAGTTTAACTGGGTTTATTTGTTTCTATTAAAATCAAATATATTCATAGACTAAGCGTTGGTTTACTGTATGAAGTAACGTAGGATATAACAGTCTGTATGATGTTAGGTGGCTCCGGGCGCGGGTTGTATCGTAAACTATTTTACAACTAGCAATCATCTTGTTACCCGTTGAATGACATTCTGGAAGGAATATTTTGAAATATGCTTTACAACGTTTGGTGCTTGATTTGTCACAGAGGTATTTTAGTGCTTGATTTGTCACAGTGGTATTTTAGTGCTTGATTTGTCGCAGTGGTATTTTAGTGCTTGATTTGTCACAGTGGTATTTTAGTGCTTGATTTGTCACAGTGGTATTTTAGTGCTTGATTTGTCACAGTGGTATTTTAGTGCTTGATTTGTCACAGTGGTATTTTAGTGCTTGATTTGTCACAGTGGTATTTTAGTGCTTGATTTGTCACAGTGCTATTTTAGTGCTTGATTTGTCACAGTGCTATTTTAGTGCTTGATTTGTCACAGTGCTATTTTAGTATCAGTTCGTTACATATTTACAAATATAACAAACTACGTTTATAGCCAACACACTTCGTTATGGTCACACACATTTACGTAAATAAACAAACAACATAGAATTGAGCTGTGCATGACTTTAACCTTATTGAACATATTCCATCTTAACATATTGTTACATTATTTGGCATAAGACATAACAAGGAGTCGAGATTTCTTTTATTCTGCAAGTAGTTTTACACAGTGAAACTTCGTTGATCCGACTTGTCCGTGGATCGAGACAAGCGGAGAGCTGATCTTAAACTGTTCCACTTAGGTGAGTTGGGTTAAATATCACATTTAATCACGTCCCATAGTAAGCAGAAACACATACCGTCCATGGGCACAACTTTTACCCATGTCGGGAATCAAACCCAGGTCTTCGACGTGAAGAGATGACGCTTTGACAACTGGGCTACCGATAGAAGCTGTGATTACAGAGTTACATTATCTTAAACGAGTTCGAGTCTGTCCTGTTCGTGTTAAAGAGGTTTAACTGTGATTGGAACATAACCAGATTGACGAATTGTGGCAAGGTGTTCTGGGCAGCGTGCAGTGTTCAGGGCCTAGATTTTGGAAGCTCTCTTAGCGCCATACATTAAGTGCCATACATTAACATTAACTTACGACTATCTTAGCGCTGAGAGAGCTTCGAAAAATCAAGGCCCAGAGTTATTGGTTAAGGGGCTGATCGTCACAGCGACCATGGTAAACAGGCAGTTGAGAGATGTACAAAATGTATAAGCTGGTATGAACAATTTCCTGGAGTGAAATAGGACACTGTCACATGACGCAAGCAGCTGGCTGACTGCGGCATGCGTAGCACGCAAACTGATATACATAAAGAAAACTGGGGAGAAGCTTGAATGAACGAATACCAGAGAAACAATGAATGCAATCACAGGCGTCCCCCAAAACAACATTTTTGTTGGGTAATGCTGATTACTGACAACATCGGCTAGTGTGTGTGGACTCAGGTTACGGGGAACACGAAGGGGGTGAGAGGGAGGGGGCGCGAGATGGGGGTGCAGCCAAACACAGGCGTTGTAGCGTTGAGAGACGGCGTTACAGTATGAATAGACTGTCTCACAGTCCCTGAACCACGTATTTCCCTCCCTGCCATGCTAAAGCTCTAAATGAAGCAAGTCTAGATTTCCTCAGGTTCTGAATGCTATGTCTCCCTGGGACTCCGTTACAATTTTAAGGGGTTTATTTGTTACTATGAAAATTATACATATTCAGAGACTAAGCGTTAGTCTACTGTATGAGGTGAGGTAAGGTGAAATTGGGTTTAACTTCGTGCTTGAGAATATTTCGCTCATATGACGACGTGCATGCGTGTGTATGTGCGGCTGCTTGTACTAGCCCAGACTGAAGCTGGTTGGATAGTGCTAGCCCACTGAGATACCATCCCGCAGTGAAGCATGAATACCCCACTCAGACACATTATACTGACTCCGAGCCGACCAGTCCTTGTTGTACCCATTAATGCCGAGCGCCAGGAAGGGACCAACAAGTACCATATTTTAACGTCTTTTGGTATGACGTGGTCGGGGATCGAACCCGCGACCTTCCGCTCTCCGGGCGGACGCTGTAACCACTACACCACGGAGGCGGTTTCTACTGTATGAAGTTAAGTAGGATATATACATGTGTGATCGTGTGAGTGCGCGCGTGTGTTTATGTTCATATCGAATAGTAAAATAATTGTGTATTATTTGTGTATTGGTTTTACATTCGTGCTCTTTATTCAGTCGGTTCTAAAAAATTGCAGTGACACCGTCACATAAATTAGATTGATATCAGTGATATCAGCCATTTCTGAACCAGTAAATGTTGTCCAAATTGTTCTAATGCCCACCAAGTTTGATAGCGAATTATGGCACATCCAACCCCTTATTCCAACCCTTCCACGGAAAGATACATTTTGCTGACTCGATCAAGCTTTCTCAGATGCCGTGTTTCGTCATTCCTGAAAGTCATTTATGGTATGATTCAGAGGTTTATAGCGATGACCCATAATGTGCAAGGATATCCCAAGCTGAGATCTTTAAACAGAATTTCCACTCAATCTTTACTCACTGGCTCTTAATAATTGAAAGAAAATTATATAAAACAATTTTTTATGGATAACAATTTCTTTATTTCGTGAGTGCGACGTTTCGATACAGATTCTTGTACCGTTGTCAAGCAACGTTATTTCACGAAATAAAGAAGTTGTTATCCATAAACAAATTTTCTATATTCTACGTCTCAACTTCTAAAATGCCACTCAAACAAGTGAAAGAAAATTATTTTCCATTTAAACCTATGGAATTTGTTTCGGCAGATATACGTCACGGCCAAGACCCTGGTTCGATTCCCCACATGGGTACTATGTGTGAAGCCCATTTCTCGTGTCCCCCGACGTGATATTGCTGGGATATTGCTAAAAGCGGCGTAAAACTATACTCACTCACTTTGGACATAGAATATAGAGAGTTTGGAATCACAATATCCAGATTGTTAAATTGATGATTGTAGCTCAGGTAATGTTCACAAAACTTTAGCTTGATTCTTAATTTGGGCTGTTTTCAAGTCACTTCTGACATTATAATTTTCACAACTCCATTCCACGATCTATACATCACAACACCAAACCTGCGGTTGGAACAAACATTTTTATTTAAATATGACTAGGCTGACGGCACTATCACACCGAAATGATTACATATGACAGCTATCGAAATTGAAGCAGCGATGTATTGGGGGGAAATATTGTCACAATTTAGAGCAGATTTTTGCTTGCAAAAATAGCGTGACACTGTCAGCATTCAGCTGACAAATGTTGGATCAAGTCAAAAGAAGCAGGTGCAACTTCGAACGAGTGTGTTGCCTTCAACCAGACAGTTATTCTACGCGGTGACATCCGCTGCTTATTTTGTTATTCAAACGCATAGACTAGTGGCAGTTTGCCTGGTTTACTGGGTTCGATTCCCCACGTGGGTACAAGTTTTGAATCTCATTTTTCGTGTCCCCCGCCGTGATATTGGTGGAATATTGCTAAAAGCAGCGGAAAACCATACTCACTCACCAAGCCTTATACATCATATACAATACTGAGCAATAATAACTGAAAAAATAAATCACGTTTAATTATTCGTAGTTTTTTTATTATTA
This sequence comes from Haliotis rubra, assembly GCF_003918875.1. Taxonomy (NCBI): domain Eukaryota; kingdom Metazoa; phylum Mollusca; class Gastropoda; order Lepetellida; family Haliotidae; genus Haliotis; species Haliotis rubra. The sequence goes on along the minus strand of NW_025766968.1, from coordinate 557,929 downwards.
TTATTATTAATTAATTTAGGGGGGGGGATATACCTGCATTAGTTGGACAATGAAACAAACTGTAAGATATCTAAGCAAACAAAACATAGATCATTAATGTCATAATGTAGTTTATGACAAACACGTGTCAAAAACGAAAATCGTTCCATCAAACGACCGCCATGTACGCAGATTAAATCTCCATTTCATTAACTCAATTAATTGAAAGCATGTCCAAGGAAGGCATGTTGTGAAATTGCAACCAGATGATAGGTAATTTGCATAAAATTGACATAAAGGACCTTAAAAGCTGTTTTACGCGATAGTTCGACGAGATTCGGAAATTGTACAAACAGCGCTTCGGCATGTCCATTGTAACTGCTCAAGCACCCTAAACCCCACGTCATTACAACCTAAACTAGTTGTATCTCTCATTAGCGCAGATCTTCAAAGCGACGGCACGTGGACGACATGGCGTTCGCAAGGGTGGGTCCAGAGGCCGTTATACTGTCACCGCAATCTGTGACTTCGACAGCAGGGCAGGGGACAGCATCTGTCATGGTAAACAGGTAACGTCGTCATCGGCACTGATCAACGTCCTCCCCTGCGACGATAAATGCTCGGATACGGAAAGAGACCTAACGCTCTCTTTTTGTCGAACCGACATGGTTTGTTTAATGTTCCGTAAAACGAAATTGTCGTGAAACCTTGGTGACATGCTGATTGTTCCATCACTACCTGTCCGGCATGCAATTGGTGAATAACAATCACGGGCACTGGTATACACCTGCCGTTTGAATCCCAGTCCGTTCCAGGTGATCCGGGTTAATATTTTATACCAACACGGTCCTGCCAGGTAGTTTGTTGGTACAGCGAACAACGACGGTATTTTCCGGACGTTATGTAAGGTGGTTGGTGTATCGTCAAGCACATTGTCCAAGTCCGGTGATTGACCCGTCCTGGTAATCCGCTACAGCAACACAGGTGGACACTGCAGGCACACAATGATCATCAGAACAACAGCTTACCGGATTCCTGGTCCGATTAAAAAGACGAAGCCGATACTGCATCACGAAAATATTCATGCTCTCAAATATCCGTGAACAAAGTTTGTCAGAATGTTTCTTTAAAATTAAATAAATTCCAGAAAATTTGAGTAACCGCCATGTCTTAATTACTCCATTGTTTCTTTATGGTATCTCTTAGGAAGCTAACTTCTTTTTTAAAACATTTAAACATTTAACTTCATTTTACTTTTCAACCAACAGGGCACATGAATATGTTCGTGTAAAAATATAAATTCAAAGCTACAAAATACTCAGTTTCGGTTTACTACCGGGAAAGGTTCCATGGAACATAAATTCAAAATAGTGATGGAATTTCCTTGAATCGATATACTGTAAATGATTTATCAAATATTGTGTTGTCTGTGATGGGTCTCGTCCATTGTTACTAAACCCGTGACGATCCGGGTTAGAATTGGTCTTCAGCAACCCATGTTTGTCGTAAGAGGCGACTAACGGGATCGGGTGGTCAGGCTCGCTGACTTGGTTGACACATGTCATCGTATCGCAATTGCTCAGATCGATGTTCATGCTGTTGATCACTGGATTGTCTGGTGAAGACTCGATTATTTACAGGCCGCTATATAGCTGGAATATTGCTGAGTGCGGCGTAAAACTAAATTCACTCACTCACTCATTGTTATAACCCCCTGTATCTGCTGGTAAACAAATCAACAACTTTATTAAAATCTCATAACAAATAGCATCACAGACTGCACGTGTGTTTACTTTTCCCGTCTCTGTCCATATCCACTGCGCAACCAGTAGCGCTGGATACCATGCATGTACATATGCTGTCCGCATATCTGTGTGCCCTGATCCCAGTCTAAAACTCGAGTACAGATCGTTCTCGAAATCCTGCCCTGAGATCAAAGGGTCCGAGACGATACAATTGCAGATAGAGCGAAGCAGGTGTAAAACTCAATTGTCAACACTCTCTCGCTTCGCCACACCAGTATGTACCCCACTACAACACCCTACCCTCAACACCCCTTTAACCCCCGACCCCTCGGGGTACCCTGCAAGACGCGAGTAAGTTTGTAAGCAGATTAAGCAGAGCATCAAACGCAGCGATCAAGTGCCCTCAAACGATCATAGCAGGTTCCATAACTGGCAGTGGCAAATGTTTGTATTACTTGTTCAGGGAAAGTAAACAATAGGAATTGGTTTTAAATCTTTTATTTAAGTGTAATTGAGTTCAGATCCAATCTGGTTTCTGGTGATACAATAAATAGTCATCGTGTAAATAGTTCAACATTCACTTCAGAAACACGTAATCCAGGATTGTTCGCCGGCAGGCTTTCTGCTTGATCTTTGACGCCGTTTTTTTCATATGCTACTTGTTGAATGGGCTCTTTACCCTTGTTGACGGAGTGCAATATGGTGCTGCAGGGTTGACGGGACTTTTGTCTGGTGCTGCAGAGTTGACGGGGTTTTGGTTTGGTGCTACATGATTGACGGGACTTTTGTCTGGTGCTACAGGGTTGACGGGGTTTTGGTTTGGTGCTACATGGTTGACGGGGCTATGGTTTGGTGCTACAGGGTTGACGGGGCTTTGGTTTGGTGCTGTAGGGTTGACGGGGTTTTGGTTTGGTGCTACATGGTTGACGGGGTTTTGGTTTGGTGCTACAGGGTTGACGGAGCTTTGGTTTGGTGCTACATGGTTGGCGGGGCTTTGGTTTGGTGCTACAGGGTTGACGGGGCTTTTTGGTTTGGTTGCTGCTACAGGGTTGACGGGGCTTTGGTTTGGTGCTACATGGTTGACGGGGTTTTGGTTTGGTGCTACAGGGTTGACGGAGCTTTGGTTTGGTGCTACAGGGTTGACGGGGCTTTGGTTTGGTGCTACAGGGTTGACGGAGCTTTGGTTTGGTGCTACAGGGTTGACGGAGCTTTGGTTTGGTGCTACAGGGTTGACGGAGCTTTGGTTTGGTGCTACAGGGTTGACGGAGCTTTGGTTTGGTGCTACAGGGTTGACGGAGCTTTGGTTTGGTGCTACAGGGTTGACGGAGCTTTGGTTTGGTGCTACAGGGTTGACGGGGTTTTGGTTTGATGCTGTAGGGTTGACGGGGTTTTGGTTTGGTGCTGTAGGGTTGACGGGGCTTTGGTTTGGTGCTACAGGGTTGACGGGGCTTTAGTCTGGTGCTACAGGGTTGACGGGGATTTAGTCTAGTGGTGCAGGGTTGATGGGACTTTAGTCTGGTGCTACAGGGTTGACAGGGATTTAGTCTAGTGGTGCAGGGTTGACGGGACTTTAGTCTGGTGCTACAGGGTTGACAGGGATTTAGTCTGGTGCTACAGGGTTGACGGGACTTTAGTCTGGTGCTACAGGGTTGACAGGGATTTAGTCTAGTGGTGCAGGGTTGACGGGACTTTAGTCTGGTGCTACAGGGTTGACAGGGATTTAGTCTAGTGGTGCAGGGTTGACAGGGATTTAGTCTAGTGGTGCAGGGTTGATGGGACTTTAGTCTGGTGCTACAGGGTTGACAGGGATTTAGTCTAGTGGTGCAGGGTTGATGGGACTTTAGTCTGGTGCTACAGGGTTGATGGGACTTTAGTCTGGTGCTACAGGGTTGATGGGACTTTAGTCTGGTGCTACAGAGACGATGGAGCGTAGTGTGGGTGTAATGTGGTGCTACACTGTTGACGGGCGTAGTCTGGTGCCACAAGGGATAGCGGGTGTAGTGATAAGACAGCGTAAAAGCAGAGTATTCTTGTTTCGTGTAAACATTCAACACAGTAAGAGAACGATATATTTTTATGTCTCAAGGGTCAAATCTGCAATTGGCACGTGCAGACCCCATTGCCATGAGGTAACCACTGCCGTACAGCATCTTGTGGTACTCGAACTATTGGTTACAACGGTGCCATATTGGACCGCCGGGTGTCATCTTCAAGAATATGATCAAGTCGCATCAACTTCATACCCCTTTGGGACGGTGGGGTAGCCTGGTGGTTAAAGCGTTCGATCGTCACGCCGAAGACCCGGGTTCGATTCCCCACATGGGTACAATGTGAAGCCCATTTCTGGTGCCCGCCGTGATATTGCTGTAATATTAAAGCGGCGTAAACCTAAACACACCCAAACTATGAAGGTTCTTTGAACAGTATTACGCTTTGTCCTAATTATTAGGTTGTGTTACTATTGTTGTAATAATTTCTTTTTTTTAAATCAGGGTTATTCGTGTATTGGAATCTTTAAAAGGTTACGAAATTAGGTAAATACACGAATCAATTCAGCAATAAACTAGATAAAGCATCTTAAAATAATTCACAGCGCAATCGTCGTCGTTATTATTAGACTGTATCCAGGTGCACAGCATTGAACACTGACCATTGACCACCGTCAGGTATTGAGCAATGTTTGTTGAAGCTGCACGTATGGAAGGACATAAGAACTATTCCCTCAGTACAACACTCACCTGTCCGCGGTCAATACTAACCAGCTCGACACGTATATGGGAGGGCAATGGCCTACGTATGTTATAGTTCATATCGGACGGTTCCAGCCATGGCATCTAGTACAAGTGGGCCGTGGCACCAATCGTTGGAGATCTGTTTGGGGTTCCGTCAACTACTTGGCCATAGACCAGTACTGCGACAGCTGGCGAGTTGGCTGTTTTCCGTGGCGATATCAAAGATGAAGGTGTAGAAACAATAGTTTTACTTTACGATAATACAACCGGTGTTTATGTTCTCGGTGTGATGTATCTGATTGTGTTTTCGTGTCTCGGTGGCATCAGTGGCGTGAGTGCGAGCCATGGACGTCGATCTTTCATGGAGCGAGGTCGTCGACTACACTGTTTGAGACAAAAAGAAAACGTGATAAAAATATCGAACCGTATTAATTTATGTTATTGTTCTGACAATTCATATTCATAACCGAAAAAGGTGTAATTATTAAATGTAACAAATTCTATGTTATGAATAAGAAAAGGACAAGATATAATAAGGAACTCTCGTCGGCCACGTGCTAGCAAGTCAAAACATTGATTACACAACAGTCTCGTTTCCTGCTGACTGGGTTCCGTCCTAGTGCGCATATTAGTACAATAACTAGTCCAGAATTTTTATACCAATTCATTCAACTGGATACATAAATATTAATCCGTATTATTTAATACATCTAAGCACTTGTATATTGCACCACTACGCTCCTTCTAATCCTTGCAAACACGTCGTGCAGCGGGCTCTGTCGTACAGCGTGCTCTGACAAACGGAAATCTGGAAATCGTGGACATCTCAAAACGAGGCTCTGCCGCTAGAAAAGTGTGGCTGTCTGGTACGGACTTGATATTATATCAATCACATTGTGCGTTACACAACTACACTGAATAAGCGCAAAGAACACATAACAGCTGTAACCAGTGAGCCAGATGAATTATGAATCATGTTACGACCTCATCAAACAGGGTCAGCCTTTGACTTCTTAGTTAAGGCCATGCTGCATACACCTGGCCATAAAATATGAAAATACGATGTTATTAAACTTTAAAAATAAAATGAACTTGTAAATACCATTTTCTTATGAAGCAAGGAATTGGAATTCAGTGTAACCATAGTTGTTTGTTGTGTCTCTTTTCACTTTCACACGAGAAAATTCGGATCGGCGGAAAAGTAGGTCATTGTATGAATAGGTTAATGAGACTCATGTTTCGGTTTGTCATGCTTTGAGAAAAGAAGTGTTGAGAAATCGTTGCGTGTTCATATTATTTACATTTCTTTTTTAAACACATTTATAATTTGCCTTATGACAGCTCTTAATTATTGATATGACTAAAAGGGCTGCATCTAGGAGCGATCAATAAAGCGTTTTCTATATAGTTGAATATTATACAAAATTGATTTTCTAAGAAGATATAGGTAAAGATATTGTAAACAACAATGTTCATAGTGGAATTACATCTTGAAATTGAAATTTGAAATCGACCATTTTCATTTGCTTTTTGTACGCTCTTGTTTTTAGCCATGCTATTTTGTCCGTTAGATTAAATAACAAAATGTCAAAATATATAACTTATTATATATTATGGATGATATTATTTGAAGTGGACCAAAACGATCCTCGTCACATGTATCTCATACTTTTCAATCTGCTTTGAAATTCCGATTGGTTGTACTTTAATTGACTTCATAATAATAACAGCGTATATTTTTACGTGTTATAAATCTAAACGCGGTTGAAATTCATGTCTTCAGCGTACCCAATATTGGCATAACACTGGCAATGGTTTGTACGTGCATAGTGCAAATGATAACTATCAATATATATGTCACGTAACATATCTAATAAAATTAAATCAGTATGATTATGATTTCTATTACACGTTGGATCTAAATATAGCGACACTTTGTTCATCTGAATTGATATTATCATTTTGTTTTTAAGCAGTCTGAATATCTTTACTTTAAACAGGTCAGCATATTTATACAATTATACAGTAAACTATACAATCACAAAATTAATTAAATCAGCTTTAAAATTAACAGAAATGATAATTCGACGAATGTTGTCAGCCTTACAAAGACACACTACCGAAAAGATTTTTATCGACTCTCAATATAACATGATAAGGGTGAGTGAACGAAAAGGCTTTCGACGATCTCAGCATTATAGAGGCGGTAGGGTAGTCTAGTGATAAAACGTTCGCTCGTCACGCCAAAGACCCGGGTTCGATTCCCCACATGGGTACAATGTGTGAAGCCCGTTTCTGGTGTCCCCCGTTGTGATATTGCTGGAATATTGCTAAAAGCGGCGTAAAACTAAACTCACTCACTTAACCACCAGACTATCTCCCCGCTCCTTTATTAATGTGATGGCACGGAAACGATTGTACATATGTGTAGTCAAACGGGGCCATTCATGTCAATTACCACTAGTCTACCCCTGCGCCCCTCTAGAAAGGTCCGGGCCGTTTTTTTATTAACAAATGCATTTTTTGGTGAAAGTAATAATGTACAGGAATATAATTCCGCCTGTATCAGTAAAATGGGTCTGAGAGAGGATGTCCCGACTAGCCCTTCCATATTACGGCAAATGGCATCTGTGCAGTCTATGCTTTTACTGTGGTGGCCCATGACGTTAATTTGTTTTGTGAAATCTTCTACACGATTAGCAAGGCCAATTAGGGACAGATAGCACTCTTCACACGCTAAATTGAGCGAATTCGCTTTCACTTTTCCGCAAAAGTATTCACAGATAAGAATAGCTGCGACCACTCGTCACTGTGAGAGTCGGGCTGTGGTCTTAATCGACAGGGGATGCTAAGATTTATGTTGATAATTGAATAGAAGGGCTCCAGCCAACCTAAACGGTACTTTGCGGTAATCTGCGTGATTTGGCTGATGGGGGTGATATGGCATGTTATTCCCCCTGCCCCGTATGTCGAGAGTGACCTGAAAAGTCCCACGGTGGTCAGTGTTTGGCCACACGGGCAGTGGGAACTGCTATGGTTTATACTGGACATAGCAAACGCTGGTGAATATAGACTCTTACATCACGTGTTTGTTGACCTAAGCTCGACCGAGGCACTTTCTGGAAGTTTCTCAGGGAGCTCGATGGGTTGTTTATTGTACAGTTCGTGGGTAAATGACTTAATGCGTTTTCAGAAGGTACAGACAATCTAAATAAGCTATTTGTGTTCAAAGGTTTTTAATCCCTTTTAGTTTGTTTAGAATACTTATAGATGTCAAATTATGTTTGTTATTGTTAGTACAAGTGCTATTTGGAAAAGTGTAAAATGTTATGATAATCACATTACTGGAACTAACTATAATGTATGATATTGGAAATCAAAATATATACTCACTATATTATTCGTGAACATGATTGTTAATTATCTTGTTTTTATCATCCATTGTCTTTGGTAGCCCTCATGTACCCTGTGCTATATATATCCTGCTGTACTCATTCCCCATCTCATGCTTGACAACGGTATAAGATCTATGCCGAAACTTCGCAATTGTACAATAAAGTTGATAATCCATAAACACTTAATTGTCATTCCTATGATTGTATTTATTCATAATGAAATTGTTTAAGGGTTAAAACTAAAGGTACTTTCCATCATTAAATTAATTTGAATTCGTAAATTTACCTTTATCTGTCATTGGAATATTTCACCTAAATCTTCGTAAAACATTGATATATCTGCATGAGGAAAACAGCATATGACCTTTCGGCTAAAATGATAAACAACCCATGTCATAAGAGGGTAAAACCATCAATGAAGGATATATACTTCTCAATAGAAGTAAAAGTCATGGCATATAAATCTGTTTGGACACGAACTAATGTCTCATCTGATTGTTGACTTAAATACAAATCAAAATAAAGATTTAGAATACCGAGGTAATTCTAATCCGAGTGTCCGCGCGGCAAAGGTTCCAGTGTTTATCGATTCTGTATATGTAAACTCGTCTTTGATGAGTTGGCATGTGTCACGTTGTGACAAGCCGATACCGCTATCATTCACGGCACTGTCCGGAATTAGCCGATCTGCCACTCGGATGAGGGTTTACGTCATCAAGCCGTGGGCTGATAACGAGGCTGGAGCGATAAGAGAGGGCGTGGTGGACCTCCATGGTCGGGCTGCTGCTGAAACACTCCCGTCCCTTCATCTCAAGGCCATCTGCGACGAAAATAATCTTAGTTGTATATTTATTATAAGTACAAATATTGAGGTTGGCATAATGTTACTAATTAGATTAAAAGAAAGAGGGCAGGTAGAAGATGTGTTAAATATGTTTCACGAAAATACTATCTCTATGAATTTATGTATCTCTTTGAATCGTTAATATGAATATAATCAGTGGGACATTAGGCGATAAAGGATGGTTTTCATTTTAATGGTGTCTCAATACCGTCGTTAAAGGTCATACGTGTGGGTAATATGGTTATACATGTGGATATGATTATAAATGTGGATGATATGGTTATATATGTGGATGATACGGTTATATATGTTAATGATATGGTTATACCTGTGGATGACATGGTTATATATGTGGATGATATCGTTATACCTGTGGATGATACGGTTACATATATGTTAATGATATGGTTATACCTGTGGATGATATGGATATATATGCGGATAATATGGTTATATATGTAGATTATATGGATATATATGTGGATGATATGGTTATATATGTAGATGATATGTTACATATGTGGATGATATAGTTATATATGTAGATGATATGTTACATATGTGGATGATATGGTTATACCTGTGGATGATATGGTTATATATGTGGATGATATGGTTATATATGTGGATGATATGGTTATATATGTGGATGATATGGTTATATATGTAGATGATATGGTTAATGTGTGGATGATATGATTATACATGTAGATGATATGGGTATACAAGTAGATGATATGGTTATAAATTGTCATGCATGTCGGCGGTAGGGTCATACTCGTGGGTGATATACTGATACAACTGGGTCTGTGTGAGTCATATGACCATACAGATCTGGACAGATTATACTTTACATACGTTTGCAGCTAGCATGGATGATATGACTGAATACATTCAAGTATTTTTGTCAGAATTTATGCAACGTGTTACTGATGTCTTAACTCAGGAATGGAAATCTAGCTTGCAATGTAGTAGCAGATATGACTCTTATTCTTCATTTAAATTGAATTTAAAACCGGAATTGTATTAACTCATGGTGACTGTTCCTTATATCGTCGCGATATGACGAAACTACGTATTGGCATGGCCAGATTACAAGTTGAACTTGGACGATATTATAACGTAATAAGAACAATGTGACTGTGTAAAGTGTGTAAGTTAGACATGATTGAAGATAAATTTCATTTTGTTATTATATGTCCAGCTTATGAAAGCTTAAAGGTCACATGCAACCAAAAATCAAACATAATTAAAACATAATTATCACTTATTCATGACACATTATATACATTGCTGATTATGAAAAAACATATAAACAAAATTATAAGCGTACAATCGCAAATCAAAAGTGCAATATTTTGTACTTGGGTTTACTTCCCTAGAAACGAAGCAGCCGGGATACCGAACCCAGTCAGAGCGGGTGGGTGTGCACTCAAGTGTAACGGCTGGTTCATTTGCAGATGCCCTCACGGCTCATTGTGTGTGTATATATAGAGATGTTGGGTTTTGTAAATACATGCTCATTTTTTGTGTATAACATTTTGCAATCAACAGACATCATAGCATGTCATGTGTACAAGTATGACACCTGTCTGTCTGTGTAATTACATAATGTGACAGAGAGCGAACTCGGGCCATAAATCAATGCGTTTTGTTTATGGTGTATAGCCTGATAGGTGTTAAGTTCAAATTGCATGTGGTCAGTGATCGAAGTTGTGTATCGAATATTGTCATTAGCAGACAGGCAGGCAGACACATAGGTGTCTTACTAAGAAATCCCAAATATGTAATCCCAAATATGACTTATGTTAGACACATAGGTGTCAATAAAACAGACATTGAGTTTTGTCTGTGACAACGACATATCTATATCACAGTTAGAAATTCTGTCAACGCTAAATAATGACATTGCTTTTAAGTATTGAACTTAGAAAGTGACTCGGTAAGAAGAACGTGTGGTGAAATAGACAAATGAAATTATATAAACAGTTAAATCGGTAATCTACTGTCATAACATATATAAAGCTCGCACCTGTGAAATATCAACAAAACATTAGAAAAATAGCTCACACCAAAGCCTTCACCGAGTATTCACCGGACAACCCGCTTCCAAGCTGCGCGAACCTATTTCACTGCGCATATGCTATGAGCGCAGCCAGCTGTTGAAACCACTTTTCCCCCAAGCGCTGGGGGAAAATTAGTGAATCGTTTGAACTCCGATTTTGCGCGGGTTTTTTTCATCGCGTTATTTTTCAACTTTATAAGTTGAATTTGTATTCGTGATGATTTGTTTCGGTAAGTCCGTACCGAAAGATATCAGAATCTGCAAAGTTTTACGTTGCATGTGACCTTTAAGATCTAAATACCTACCGTTTGTCTGTACATCCTATAATATAAATACTAGTTTCATCAACCTAATGTCATCTAATGATACAAACGTTATTATTAAGCTACAACTTTATGTTCATAATGCATTAAGTCTGAGACGTCAAATTTGTAAATTGCAAATTCCAACCTGCTGCTTGTATCATCTGTATATGGGCCGGAGGCCACACATGTTGAATCAACAAACTGAATTGAATCGAATACATTACATAGGACAATGCGTTACATTTGTATATATTTGCAAAATATTTCACGAAATATACGACAGGACAAATGTTTATGTGATATCATCAATGTGTCATCGCAACTTTCAGATTGACATGTTTGATAAACTGGCCCACAGAGACTTTCCCCATTAAACACAATCGGGAGTCAGTTGAGTTGACAAATACCGTCTTGTGTGTATCCAGGCCGTAGTTCTATCAGTAATAGTAAACGATACGAGGTCATCCGAAAGTATACTTTACGTCGCTGTATATAGAACTCAATGATATTGGTATGAGTGACATAACACATACATCACGGGGACGGATCCAGGATTGGGGATTTTGATAAAGGCGAGGTGGTGGTTTTGTGGGGGGAGGGGGATCTTAAATGTCTGTGGAATTAAAGGTAGTCATGGAAAGCTCAGCGAAAGAGCTGTTTATTCCCGTAACGAAACTGTGATTATCATACAATAGTTCGTGTCGTCATTCGGTGTTATCTGCACATGCAGACCCGTGAAGATCCGGGTTAGAGTTGATCTTCAGTGAGTGAGTTTAGTTTTACGCCGATTTTAGCAATATTCCAGCAACATCACGTCAGGGGAACACCAGAAATTGGCTTCATGATCTTCATTTACGCATGCTTGTCGTAAGAGACGACTAACCGGATCGGGTGATCAGGCTCGCTGACTTTGTTGACACATGTCATCGTATCCCAATTGCGTAGATCGATGCCCATGCTGTTGATCATTGGATTGTCTGTCCAGACTCAATTGTTTACAGACCGCGTGTGGCGTAAAACTAAACTATACTCACCCACTCACTCACTCTACGATGTATATATCCTAAATGGTAAAAAAAACAGTGGTGACGTCCACTGAAAGAGAATTCCTTGTTACAACTCTAGGTCAAGTGGTGTGGTGATTTAATAGTTTTCACGCCAAGCCGAAAATCGGGTTCGATTCAAGGATGCAACACGTGAGACTCATTTCTCAAGTCGCACACGTGATGTTGCTGATATTGCTGGAATTTCTGCTAAAAGCGACGTAAACCCCTACTCACTCATTTCTGAAGCGAGCAATCGCAGGCCTTGTCAGATCATATATGCATGTACTAATCTTAAAGTTTCTCTGGGAATAGTGCAAGCGCTCATTTGATGTTGGTTTCGGATGTAGATGTGCATAATTCGTTCTAATTGAACTGTGTTAACGTAAGAAGGCCTAGTTCTCTATGAGAATACTGTGAGTGGCTGGCATAGTGTAGCCTACACCAGCACGACCTTGTCGCTATGTATTAGCGCAATGACTGCCAGATAATAGCGGACTTGTCGGCCGAAGCTAATCCGACATTACAGCAGGACATGGCTGTTACGCTCGAGAACACGCCGTCCACTTTCATCGTTACAACTGAAAATGCCAAAGGGAAATTATGCAACTCTATAACAATCCAACATGGCCACCACTTAGTCGCAGCATTTGCCACATTCTCGCGGCTTGTACGAGTTATTGCGAGACTATCTCCTGGCACGCGCCAGGCATGACATTGATGCCATGGTCATCTCGTGATGGACAGGTCATCTCTGGAATCTGCCCCTGTCGTCTACTGGTCAGAAGTGAATGATTCCAGGGACAACGTTATCATTGCGCATGCGCAGAGTGGGGTTTGGCCTGCTCAGACAAGATACGAACTTTATTGAGTTAATGAAAAGACAGGGCGCGTTACAACCGGTTGAAAGAGATGCCGTGTTCTGTGATATGGACGTCCGCTGGACAGATAAGGAAATATATGTCAATTTACAAATAATTAGCGAATATGTGGGCGTTTACAGCAAGTCAACAATAGTGTGGGTATATTTTCATTGACAGACGAATACTAATACTTCATCTGACCGACGTGACATAAATTAAACTCACTCACTCACTCACGTAATCTGAACAAACATCCACTTAACAACTCATCATATTTAGATACAACAATAATCGTTACTCACAACAAAACATTTAGTTATCGGTTTGTAAACGGCACGCATTCATACCAAAGTATTAATTTCCTTGTACCTAACGTATTTTCTAACACGAATATCGAAACAAATCGTACATCTGAGTAGGTACCAGTATTTTTTCATTAAGTGGCAATTAGAGTTAGTGAGTTCATATTTAACGTCACATCGGCAATGTTTCAGCCATATCGTGACGAGAACAAATTTGACGTTGATAAAGAATATGTGTTTATTATAAAAACCGGTCGTCAAAGGGCAGTAAAACAACTAGACTATCACAGTTGGAATTAAAACTAGCACGTAAAGTTAAAAGTAATAGTGGCAATTAGAAGCTGGAATGATGAAGAGGAACACATTTTCTGGATTGACAACTCCATTGCAATAGATAGGACGTTTCGGTGGAAATGCTAACATCGTTATCACCACTTGTTTAACATCACAGAGTCAGCATCTACACCGAAACGTCGCATCTATTGCAATGGAAGTTGTCAATCTATCAAATCTTCTGTACTAGTGTTTGTTTGGGGTCTTATTCAAACATGATAGATTTGTTGTTCAGATTTATTTGATTCCACAACTGCAATATTATCTTTCGTTTTATAATAGCTCTGCAGAGACTGAGTAACATTGTTCTGTTTCAAGGTCTACATTGATATGAATACACGTGGCAGCACAGTCATGCGAATCGACATGAATCCCAGAGTTTCCTCTCATACCATAGGCCATTCTATAATCCCGCTCAGCAATAAATATTCCCAGGTACTAAAATAATACTCCGTTTGGTGTCCGATTTCCAATTGTTTATTGTACACGAGAACTGTCGATGCCCTGATTATCTGCCTGTCAGTCATTTTGTTATCATACACCACCTGATCGATCTTGGGCGTGATTTAGCCTGGAATCCAACACAACAACCCCGTGCTTGTTTTAATCACTCATTGTCACTGCTAGCTGAGATCTTTAGTAGACAGGTATGGATGTAAGGGGGACCAATCCACCACTACCACCCCCCGACCCTCGACCCCACCCCCACCTTATCCCTCCCTGAGTGTACTCCTTACACGACACGAGACCTAGGACCCAGGACAATGGAAAAAAAACATGTGCGAGCGACAATATCCCGCGGCACGTGCATCCCCATTGATTACTCAGGTAGAAGAGACAAGGCGCGGTGTTGACATACCCCTTCAATCTTAATTAATGTATCGTGGGGTGCTGTAGTTCATGCACAGCGCCACAATCTCACAACACTACCCACGATGAGCCAGCACCATAACGACCAAAGACGTATGCTCATCGTAGTTTTCTTCCTTCGCTCAAAATGTTATTTTTCCCTTTTTTAATTTTAATTGATTTTTTTAACAAATGCTGATACTTTTTATAGCTTTCGAAATCGCGTGATGTTGTGTGCACACATGATGGCGACATCCTCTCAGCTGATGCTGAGTCTACAGGTAAGTTGCCTTTCTGGTCCCGCGCGTTCAGACGCGACATCGATCCTGCTTCCTCCGCGCGTGTGTTTGCCTGCACGTGCATAGAATCCTGGCGCTAGTTCCGGCTGTCAGGCCACGCGACCATTTGATTGGTATTTTAACGCAGAAAGAATAAATCTTTTAAATCTAAACATTCCGAATGCCGTGTTTGTTGACATCTACGTGAGCGCAGCAACGTGGACAACATATCCCAAAAGATGCGTAGACAAGGCGACTAGGTTATTTTTCCTAAAACGAAACGGGCCGTGAGAAAAAGGTCAAACAGATACTTTGCTGAAACTTGTTTTCGTAGAGCTGCTTTTGAGATCCAAAATGGGTATGGTTCATATTTTTATGTTTGGTTCATATTTTTGTGTTTGGTTCATATTTATTTTCCATTATTGCCAGTTACGGATCGAAAAGTTTATTTTATGGAAATTGTTCAATATATTAGTTTGGGTTGGACTGAATCACCTATCATTGTCATGTTTACTTTGAAAAGCTTACAGTTCCTTGGATATTGGCATTAGCTTCTGTAGGTGTAACGTCCCGTTATCGCTGACTTGCCGTGCTCATTGGACATTGCTCTAGATTTCAGCTGTTCGACACTTGTTTAAGTATCGCCGGTGTTTGTGCCGTTTTCCCATTCTCCCGCCTTAAACCCTCATTTGCCATTATTTCTCTAAAGCCTCATCATAAACACTTGGTGACTCCTTGGGCAGGTCCTCGTCTATCCGTAGAAGGAGTCGTAACGAAGACGACAAAAGACGGTCCTGGTGTTATCCCGTTGGTGACGTACTTCAGGCAGTGAAACAACAGGTACCACCGTTATAACGTGCTTTGGTCTGAAAGCAGCCAGCGGACTGTACCCTTGACATTTTCTCTCTCGATAGACCCTCTTTCCAATAGACCGCGGAACCAGTCTTGACACGACCATCGACTGTGTAAATAATGATTCTTGTTTATATCAGTTCATGTATGTTCTCATCGATACAAATTAAGGCTTTGATGGCTTAGTTTACGTTGCGGCAGTTAGTTTTCATCGCTACATACATACTAACATACATACATACACACACACGCACGCACGCACGCACGCACGCACGCACGCACACACACATACATACATACATACATTCATGCATACATACCGATATCCAGCTCAGCTGCTCAAAGGCGCTTTGTTTTTCCCTCGATCACTGGATGTCAATCTCAACGGCACGTCCTATTATCAATCTCAACTCCCTGGGGATCATACAACTCTTGCAGCCACTAGGCGCACAGAGTTAGTGTGGCTTTCCCATCCTTACAAGGTACCCATTCACAGCTGGGTGGACTGGGACACATAGTCACAGTACTTTGTCCAAGTTACTGCACGTTGCTGTACCCGCAATTACTTGTTTGCACGTATTCATGTAGCCACCATCTGGTCCAACGGATTTGTGGGTTCTTGACTTCAAGGATTTTACACCCGGTCACATGTGGGCTCGATCCCGTCACCTCAAGCTCGTTGGCTCACTAGCCTGGCAGTTCGACCCCTCACCCCCCACCCCACCCCCTTACGTCGTGCATGATCCGATAACCACGGGCTTGATTCCCATATTTCTTCCGATTTTGATCCTTGGTTTGTTAAAACAAGTGCTCAAGTGTTCAAAACCGTGAAAATCGTTTTTCTCCCATATTCAGCTGACACGCCGTGATATTACTGGATTATTGCTAAAAACGGGGTTTAACGTGCCTTGTTCAGTAACTATTGTAGTTAGCACTACCTCTTCATTACACGTCATTGTGTTCCGCACTGTCTCTTCATAAGACGTCGCTGTCTTTCGCACTACCTCTTCATAAGACGTCAATGTCTTCCGCACTGTCTCTTCATAAGACGGGGCGGTGGGGTAGCCTAGTGGTTAAAGCGTTGGCTCGTCACGCCGAAGACCCGGGTTCGAATCCCCACATGGGTACAATGTGTGAAGCCCATTTCTGGTGTCCCCCGCCGTGGTGTTGCTGGAATATTGCTAAAAGCGGCGTAAACCAAACTCAGTCAGTCTTCATAAGACGTCATTGTCTTCCGCACTACCTCTTCATAAGACGCCATTGTCTTCCGCACTACCTTTTCATAAGGCGTCATTGTCTGAAATCGTCCCACCAGTCTTCAGACAACGACTGTGGTAACACCAAGGCCCAACGGACTCGTGGTTTGTTCATTTCTTTATGAAACAAAACACGCATGAGTGTTATCGTTCTACAAGTTACTAGAGTCGGAGATCGGACGCTCACAGTGAGGCTTTGTAAACCCACGGCGTAGGACATCGCTCATGACATCAACCACGGGTTTGTTTGGCCCAGTTGGTTTTGAATACAGACGAGCACGGGTTTGTTTGGCCCAGTTGGTTTTGAATACAGACGAGCACGGGTTTGTTTGGCCCAGTTGGTTTTGAATACAGACGAGCACGGGTTTGTTTTGAATACAGACGAGCACGGGTTTGTTTGGCCCAGTTGGTTTTGAATACAGACGAGCACGGGTTTGTTTGGCCCAGTTGGTTTTGAATACAGACGAGCACGGGTTTGTTTGGCCCAGTTGGTTTTGAATACAGACGAGCACGGGTTTGTTTGGCCCAGTTGGTTTTGAATACAGACGAGCATGGCGTAGCTGGAATTTTACAGACTGTTGCGTCAAAAAACATCAAAAACTTCAAAAAGCATCAAACACAGCCTTGTCGCTATTCCAATACTGTAAAAGTCGCACAGCTTTGAACATTTTATGGAATTGGTCGAGTATATAATCCAGGCATCAAATTCTAATGGCTTGTTTCTAAAACCGCAAGCGTACTAGGTGACACAAAGGAGGCAATATAATCACTTGAAGCCATTTGTTTTATACTACTCAAAATATGTTAACGAACACAATATTTCTTTTTCATGAGAGATTATATTATTTATAAAAACAATCGAGTGTTTTTTAACTTATTTTGAATTGGATATAGCAGGTATTTTTTTAATCGGATGTGCACGACGATGTTTATCATTATTTTTTTTAACGCAGAAAAAGAGGTGGAATGAGTAATGGCAAACCTGACAAAGATGGCCTAATAGATGACGAAGAGGTGACTGTGTCTATTACGACCTGACTAATGACTTCGCGCAACCTGCTAATACGTACCGCCTCGCCGACCAGAATATTAAACAATTTTAACCGCGGTGAAATATGTCAATTGTATGAGTTCAGTTTTGTTCAATTAGACTTTTCATTTGCAATAATTACGCCCGAAAATATCGCGTCTAGAACCGTTCCAATCTGCCACGACACAAAGGAGGCGCAATTTAATGCATGATCTATGCGAAATTGAACGTGTATCTATTCTGCTGACAACCAAGAGGAAATAGAGTTGTGACTGGTCTTTTGTATGAGGTGCGCTGGGAGAGAGAATAAACTGGCATCAATTGAAAGTAAACTGCATCGTTAGAAGCACAATATTAACCAGGATATTAGACATAATTGTTCACCGGCCCAGCTCCCTCTAGTGAGACTGCAACAACACCGACGGCGTCATTAACCACGTCTACATAACGTCGCAACAGCTTTCATTAGCGGACGGTAATTTTCAAACAGGTAGCGACCGTAGTAAGTGTACTCCGTTGTTCGTCGCGTACCTGCCTCAGGTAATGGTCCTTTGATCTCACCGTCGCACCTTTTTACATGCTGTTAATTTGTTAGACGGCGTTGCGAGCAATCACGGGCAAGCGATATCTGTCTCATTGTAATAGGCATTTATTGCGCCGTGGTGATTGGGAAGGGAGATAACCCAGGCGTGTGCTCCTCATTACGCCACAAGGGGTCGCGTTATTTCAAGCGTGACGTGTTATCAGGCTAACGTTTTCATCACGAAAACTGATTTTAATGTTATCGGCATGCCTCCAAACTTACGGCTTTTGTCTGTCGTTGTAAATGTGTTGTCCTAATTGAGGTGAGCCATTTAAACTGAGTGCGGCGCGTTTACAAAAGATGGCGGTCGCTCAATCCAAGATGTTGATAAACTCTAAGCACCATCAAGTGATGTAACCATACACTTGTTAAACAGGTGAGTGATGTGTTTCTTCTGTTATATAACAGGTACAGTATGCTTGATTAAACGATCAAAGTCGAACTCAGGTGTTGTCACCAGCCATCAAAATAGATATTCGCGAGAGCTGGGTCACTTTAATACTTTATTAATTCAATACAATAACAACTATAACCAAAGACGTAAGTTATCAAACTCACAAATCTGGGCCACGTTTCACAACCATCCCTCAGTTCATACACCGAAAGAGTGCGTCAATCAATTAAGAGAGTGAGTGGGTTGTTTTTTTACGCCGCTTTTAGCAATATTCCAGCAACATCACGGCTGGGGACACCAGAAATGGGCTTCACAGATTGTACCCATGTGGGGAATCGAGCCCGGGCCTTCGGCGTGACGAGCGAACGCTTTAACCACTAGGCTACCCCACCGCCCTCCTACACCAAGTGAACACCAACAAGTATATTCGTACAAATGTCCGTTATATATGATTAAGGAAAACCGTAGATAATATGAGATGGTTTTCCATTGCCATATAGAGCAAAAAAAATATATAGATTGCCCATCAAAGGATAGTATACACTTGTTTTGACTGAACAATTACAAACGTTATCAAAACGTTACAAGGCGGAAACAATAAGTAACCAAACCCAACTAGGAAGCCCGTATCAAATACACTGCCCTGGAATAACCATTCCTTGTTTGTTCCTTTGCTAGCCACCATACATCTGTATATACCTTCTTTGCCCGGCACATCCGTGGAGATCCATTTAGGTACTGGACTTCAGTAGCCCATGCTTTTCGTAAAAGGCGACAAACGGCTCGCTGGCTTGGTTGATGCATGTCATCGTAAAACAACTGCGTGGAAGATGTCCATGATGTCAGGATCGATTATTGATAAACCGCGTCATATTGCTGGAATATTGCTGATTGCGGCGTTAAACAACAAACCAACCAACCAACATGTTCACTCACTGGATTGTCTGGTCCAGACTCGATTATTACAGACCGCGTCATATTGCTGGAATATTGCTGATTGCGGCGTTAAACAAGCAACTAACAAACCCTTTGCACGGAAGTCTATATTCGACAGGTCAGTGAACTCACTGTAATTTGCTTGTCATCCGTTGTTTGACATTTTCTCTGGCCTCCTCTTTCTGTATCCGTAATAAGAAAACTGAACGCCAGAGAAGGACAAGTCTCCAGTATCCACAGAGAATAGTGGCAAAATAGCCGTGAACATTATATGAATAGATCACTGAAATCCAGTGATTTTACCAGGCGTTTTGTGTAACCGGTAAGTATGTATTGTCCTGCTTGGACACACAGACACGCACGCAAGTACTCACGCACATACACACGCGCGCACACACACACACACACACACATAAATACATATGAGAGAACACTATGTTTTTGTCCCTTGCAAGTTTTCATTATAAAGTAGTGAATGTATCGACCAACAGGACGATGTCGGTGAATATTTCGTGGGTGTTTTTCTTCTTATAAAAATGCGAGGTCCCACTCCTCATTTATTATTGTCATAGAACTGCCGGACTGAAAAAGCATACAGTCAAGTTTGATGGCGGCTAAAATGAGACAAACAAAATGAACAAAACAAACTTTTATTCAGTCGTAGGGTTTTTGAGTTGGCACTGTTTCAGTGGCTGTTTTCAGTCTAATCTAATAACTTAGTTTCTCTGTAATCTTCGCAGGAATGTGGTCACTCAACAAACCTAAACTTACAAGCGCAACGGGACCTGCTTGTTACACTATTCAGGGTTGGACGTTTCAGTTACAACCTCAATTTGGGACAGCTTTTAAAGTCGCTTTACAATACCGATACAAATGCTATAAGAATTCCACACTTTTTGTTAAAAAACCAAAAACACACATTTTTATTCATTCAATTATTCAACAATATAATACGTTTGTTTCCTCAGAGACGTATAGTCCCATAACTGTGATATTTTCATCAATGAATTTTATGCATATATTTTCTTGAACGGTTCCACAGAAGTGACAAATAAGACTCTGTAACGGACTCGTTGTCTGACAATCAATATTGTATCGTTCTTATCTCTCCCTCATCTCTATGATCAAATCTATGGTTCCATAAAGCACTTCAAGAACATGTGCGAGTTTTAGACCAGGGCTCGGTATGTGGGGCTGTTTTGAAACCCTATCCGTGGAGGCCGTGGCGTGGTCACTCCTGACAAATGGACAGTCCTCAGTCAGGATGTCAGAGATGGTGTTTTTTACATGGGTCGAGTAGACGTATCTAGTGTTAGGTTTCAGGTAAAAGCTTTTCTAATGGAATGTTCTCTTTTAACGTGCTAAAATTACACCGATCTCAGTAATGGAAGGAAGCCCCCTCATTGCAGGAACTGGTATTCGATGTCATCATGCATTTCCAATACATGACGTCATTGGCGAGTCGAAATGTAAGGTACTCTCACGTCAAAAATATTATGCATCTATCACCGTGCCATTAAAATACAATGTATCTCACCAATGGTTCCATATCCGGCGGGATAGCTGATTGCTTATCGAAACCCCATCTTAAATATACCAGACTATCAGACCACGATTCTATTAAAGCAATGCTATTAGGTCTTAAAATCTCAAGCAGTGAACCTCAAATCCAAGCCTGATATTACATAGATACGATACCTTGACATTTCCTAATTTTTAACAATTACGCAAGAACTTTTTAAGGAACAATCGTATACCAATTACGTGACTGTGTATGTTAAAATAGTTCCTGTACGAGTAGGAACCATGACGTCTATGTATCGGCTAGGACTTTGTGTATTAATGAAAAGGATTTAATAGAGGATAGTAATCAGGTTGTTTTTAACCACCAAGTAAATCTTGAAAAAAATGTCTCTTTATGTTATGAGAACTACAGAGAGAACCTAAATTTCCTTCTTTTAAGGTATATAGAAACATGTAATGTTTGCGAACAAAATCAATAATAGTGGGAGATATTTCTTCAAGTGGTATCACAGCAGGCTTTCAGTATGTTGGGAAAAGAGGAATTCCTCCAGCATTTTCTCGCTAAGGAACTTTCATCAAACTTGATCATAAATCTGTCTAATGTATTGAATACTCTATTCGAGTTTTGGGCTGTTGTTATGATGAGGTTGTCGAATGTAGTTGACGATGTCTCCAGTCGCAGCTGTCGTCTTCCAATGCAACCACAAAGACGACATAGTCCAGGCTTCTCCTAAGAGCCTTCCTGTTCTTAATGGGATGTGAGCATCTTACGTTAATGTTGCTATTTTACATTAGGAGGGGATCAATACTACCGCCTTGCCTCAGCCCTGTCGCCCATCTTCCCCGTTCTTTTATGACAACCGTTCCATCACGCATACCCGCCATTAAGTAATTTCATGTGCAAAGGATGGGGATTTTCAATATTTGTATCGAACAGCAATAATACCTTCTCTCCAACACTGTGTTTATGTCAAAGATGTGGTTCGAGAGACGAACTCTCTTTTGATTACAGGCTTGGAGTCACAGCGGAGATCAAACCCCATCTTCGGCAGAAAATAGCGTGCTTTAGGACCATTTAATCACATTGCACGCTCACATTTTAAGACTTTGCCAGTATGATCGAGGCATTTCTGTGGTGTATTGTTTGTTAAACTAAAATAATCCAAACGTTAGGGTCATAATATTTCAGATGAAATAGTCATTTAACATATAAACAAACGGGGAAAAGTAAGAATTTGTACCGAGTTGGCTTTTTGTGATGTAAATGGAGGACTATTGTTAAATTTGTTTATGTCTATTTAACTATCACACATTTTGCTAATTGTTATCACACAACCTGTGTAAACATAAACTGGTTCATCGAAGACGGGGCAATTTAAATGAATTTGGAACCACATCACCAGACCGTGTTTGTAAGTAAATTTAATTGTTGTCGAGGATATCCATCCGCCGTTGCCTGTGATGCGATTGTTTAATTTGTTTTGGTAAAAGTTTTAAATCGAGCCCTATAAATAAAATATAACAGTTTAGAAGTATTCTTTAACTATTCCTTACGCGAGACCGAGTTCACATTTTATATACTACCCATCAAAAGTTTAGACTCACCTAAAGCACTCACTATATGTTATGCATATATATAATATGGTAACTTCGAAGATGAATTTCTCCACTAACTTGGGGGAACCAACCGCAAACTTTATGCAGATGAATTGTACGAGGATCATGCATCAATTCGCTGAAAAGCATGTGCAAATATCGTTCACGTGAACGGCTGCGTTTTGGTGTAAAGCTTTTAATTCGCCAATTTTCACCGATTTTCATCATTTACTGAACTCATGACAATAATCTTTTCAACGTTACGAATTTGTTTTACAATACATCAGTTTATGTGTAAACAGTACCTTTGCACAGTATGGAATATTTTGCAAAATCTAGTTTAGAACAGTCGCCTGCAGTAAGTGGCTATGTTTACACTAGTGAGTCTAAACTTTTGATGGGTAGTATAGATTAGATATCGCCAACTGAAAGTGGAAATCAAACTAGAGGGTAAATTTCTCATGACCCTTAATTTATACTTATACGGTTTAACTTCAATAACGCTGTTTTATGTATAGTGAAACCGCGTTTATCAGGAAGGTGGTGGGCACGGTATAACCTTGACGCATATCTGGATTAAAGAAATATGGTTAATGGTCCGATCACAGACCTACTCACTCACTCAAAATATTTAAATTGTTTTGTTCTTTCCTTCTTGTTGGTATCGTCTGCTAACCGGAGCGAGTGACGTCTGCTCGCGGTGTCAAATGCAGGGTGTAAGTCGGGGTCATTTTGGGTGGATGACTTCATCAAGCGTCACGCGTCGCAAGATTATGATAGGGTCCGACCCTGTCATTCACCTATCTACCCTGATATGCGCTGATAGAGAAGCAGAGTTAGGTCATGTGACCCTTATGTTGTGAATATAAGACAACATTGGGCAAAAGAGACACCTGCTCACGAGAGACGCGGGATTATTCCGCGCCACTTTAGTCAGCAGTGTTTGTCATCTGCCGCCGGGCAAAGTAGACCTATGGCCACAGCGCCACAATTTGTCAGGTTGCACAGATTCAAGAGGTTTGGGGAGAGTTCCAAGGGCCGACGTTGACTGGTACTATTTGCACTGGTGGCGACGTCGGTTCTACAACTGCCTCGACAATGGGACACCTTGTGTTGGTAAGGATTTGTTAAATAGAGAGAAGGATTTTCGCCAATAGGGTACGGGTAGGACTTCACAGACATTTTTAAGTAGCTGTTGCGCTCCCGAGCAACCCCCTAACGAGACCAGTAACGCCAGTGGCCGCGGACACGACTACATGGTAGGCCCACTACTTGGGCTGCAGAGACGAGGAACGTTTTGGCGCCGGGGAAGAGTAAACAAGCTGGATTACTACGCGGGCGGGCGTGAGTCTGTATACATGGTACCGTTGTCATAGCGACGTGTTGGACCCTTCAGGTATACGATTTAGAATATAGTAGAGACGAAGAATGTCAAACAAACAATTGTTGAAAAGTTTTGATTGATATTTTGACTTGTGTGTTGTTAGCGTTAGGTGTCATGTTGTAAAGGATACATGAAAGAGCACGGGACACTCATGTTGTTTGCCTTCTGTTTTTAGGTGATTAACCCCCAGCTTTCTCCTCCTCCTTCCGGGACCGCTATCACGAGAAACATCTGTCGTATGAGTGTATGAAATAACCATCAATTGACAATCACGGTTTGTTCAGCGACAAAACAGTTGTTGTATCTTGAGGACGGTAAAACAGTCCCGCACTGACGGACTCACCCGGATTAAAGCGTTGGGAATAGGCGCCATTGTACAGTCTCGCTTTTGGTATTAATTGTCCGTTATCTAGGGACACAAAGATTATCTACTTTATATCTTGGAACAAATGGATTAAAAGATGATCCCCGGATTATGGGATGTATGTAGTGTGCAGAGAGTCGCCGTGAAGACGAGAGTCTACGAGACTACGAAACTGACAGGGGACATATATCAGATTCCAAAAAACACTTGTCCTCGTCTCGTTAGTCATGTCAGCGTGTTGACTGGTTGACTTCAGGGGGGAGGGATGTGTGGCCACTCGGATTTAATCAGCTCTATTTATGCCTTCAATTGCCGAGGAAGTAGGGTTTTACGCCGCTTGGGGGAGGTGGCGTAGCCTCCTGGGTAAAGCGTTCGCTCGTCATGCCGAACGCAGGGGTTCGATTCCTCAATTCGAAGATCTTAAGTGAGATATTAAGTGAGGTGAATGGCATTTTCTCCCTCTGCCAGCAACGTTACAACAGTATCATGGCGATCTGTAGATGATCGGTTCTGGATCCGGGAAACCAGTGGTCAATAGTATGAAGATCAGTCTACCCTTCGGGTCACGATGACCAACCTGTCAAATCCACTCCATATAACACCTGTACTCCCATTACCCCTGTTACTAAAGCCTAGTGGTTAAATCATTGGAAGACCTGGGTTCCATTCCCCACATGGGTACATTTTGTGAAGCCCATTTTGTTGGCCTTCAAATCTAAATATGTTGTTAAATTTGAAGGCGGGTTTGATGCCCCGAAACAGACAGGAAATATCACAGGCTGAATTAGACTTCATAATTACTCAATTATAGACAGAATAGACGAAAGCCTTCTTCATAATAATAATCTGTACTCAAGGAAAGTCCATTGCAAGATTCTGACTATATCATAAGAATGTGCTTATGAACCACTTTATAAAAGTGACGATACCAGGTTTAGGCTACGCTGAAAAGGTGCAACCCTGTCCCGCCGATGCAACCCGTCACAAACACACACGAAGGCATGTAAATTCAGGGAGAATAGAAGACGTTGTAGATTATCCCTGGTAAAATTTACATTGTGTCGGCCATAGAAGCATAAACAGAGGAATATAGAAACCATCCGTCAAGGAATCACTTTCCAATGAAACAGCATAGTCTCAGAATAAAATCATTCTTCTATACGTTGTCAAAATGTTCAGAAGAATATACATTGATGCAATACATCGAGGTGAAGGCTGGTACAAAGTGAGCCCGTTACGCTTAACGACCAACGACTGTGTTCCGTCTTCCTGACATCTTATGACCTGTGCGCAGAGAAGGGTTAGTACCAGTCTGCATCAAACTGAGCATCTGTCTCCCTGACCAAACACAGCCGCCCTCTACAAATGTTATTTCTCGTTGTTGTGTAATCCGCCATATCTGCCTCATGATGAGGCGCTAACTACCCCGTGTTTACCTCCCTTATCTAATCACATGGGATTTCGGCGAGCTAATTGAGCCGATTACGTCACAGCGTTACTCCACGTGACAGTGCGAGACAACCCAGCTCCAGCAAGATACGCGTATCTGGAGAATAACAGTAAACATGCACGTGCAAAACATGCACTCTCAGATATCAGTCACCTTTGAACCCCTGGTGGTGTTTTGTAAACAATGCGTGGGACGAGTCCCCCGAGTGATCACGTGGTCAAGGGATCTGTTCCATCGACAGACGAAGAAGGAAAACAAAGTAGGAGTTTTCGAGTGCAAAAACAAACAAATTAGATGCTATAAGCGTGGTGCAAAAGGAACAAAACGCGAACAGGCTCTTCCGAAAAAATACAGTTAGGATATATGTTCTGGAAAAAAAAACATTACGAAAGCCGTAAGTCCGGTTGATAATGTAGAAATTAATATGCAGTACACCACTTACGATGTAATGATAATGTACACATTTGTAATTCTTAAAATATGAAAGAGCATTTTTGCTAACTCGTCCAGTGGATAATTTTTATTCCCAGGTGCCGTGGGTGTAAGCATTTCAAGGCGTCTGTGATGCGTTAAAAGTCATAGTCTCATCCTGCCGGGTACCCATTTACTAACGGGTGAACAGAGGCACATTTCAAACACTGTCGCTGCCTATATAGACACCATGTATGCCTCGTATGCTTCCATGAAAGACAGAATAGAAGTCCTAGAAACGCTGAGAATCAGCTGTCGAATGCGGTCACCATCCCAACTACTTTCCGCCACCCGCTGAATCTCACCTGAATTGTTACCTGTGCGTTGTACACGCGGCCACAACCACTATACGTATGTGAATGGCGTTATATTCATTATGATCTATCAGGACAACATTAACAAGAAATATACTGATGTATTGCATTTTTAAAGTGAAATGCGAAGTTAAACCTTGTTAATCCAGACAGGATCGTTCGCAGTAAACATCGTCCAGATTAACGAAATTGTTTTCAGATTACCGTTCTTCGTTAATAAAGTCAAGACTAACAGTACAAACTAAAAGTGCCCGGGAAAATGTAAATTTTTGATATTCTGCATAATAATAATTACATTATCTCTTACTGGCTAATTCACTTAGTGTATTTATTCGTGATGTCATCGAGTCGATGGATGCTGGTGCACTTTGCTTTAATCAAGATCTATGAATATTTCATGTAAAATGCGAGTGCCTGCAACAAAATCATCACGAAATCTAAAAGGAAAGAAAGGATATTGTTTAAAAGACGCTCAAACAGTTGCCGAACAAACTATAAAAACTTGTTCTGTGACCACGCAACTCGATTTACCGATATGTACTGCAATTTACAACATACGGAATCCAGTTCGTAATGGAATGGTGCGGGTAGACTGGAAAGTAGTGCCTGTTTTCTGAGCGTGCCCAATATGACTGCTCTGAAAAAAAATCATAAACGAATGAAGGCATGATCGTGGTTGCGTTTGGATAGTGGGTGGATGCGCGATCAAGTATATGTTTTATCTCCCTCATCTGAATCCTAATTGTAAAACGTTCGATTTTCAACACAACACACTTAACGGTTTCCAGACCTGGTTGATCAACGTGATGAAACTGCTGAAGCTGCCCGCGCGTGATATCCTCTTTCAGCGTGTCAACCGCGTAATGTGATACTGGTCACAGATCAAATATTAGGTTAAACATACTGAGGCGTTTCTGGCAACCGGCCATCGGAGACTTCGATGACAGGGGAATAACTGAGGTGTTGGTTGTAGCAGACCATTTTAGTCGGCCGAATATCATAAGGAAAGGCCGTTCTTGACCACGATTCTTGCCAACTGTTCTTGAGTGACTGACCGCTTCCCGAAAGACCATTCCGTACCATCGAATGAGTCGTGTTTTACGCCGCTTCTTGTAATATTCCGCCATCCTTTTGCAATGAAGTTCCCACGTGTGGAATCGAACTCAGAACTTTTACGTGACGAGCGATCGCTCATGCCACTATGCTACCACCCTCATCCCTTGTTGCGGCTTCGGGACCTTATGCGAAAAAGGTGGGACGAAGAAGTAATATACTTTATGAATTGAAACCAACAATTGGTTATACTTACTTGGGTTGTCAGTCAAGACGTGATGAGGTAGTTTTACGGCGATGTCGTATTGGCCACAGTCGGTTTATTCATGACTATCTGCTCAAAACGGATGGAGATAGACCTCCTATGTGTAATATCTGGCGATGAAGTGTTCACCATTTAGCATATACAGCTTGACTGAGTGGACTTTTCAACTGCAAGGGACATAAATCTGAAAGACCTGTTTTCCCGCGTCAGGGGACATCTCATTGCTAGCTACCTGAGGAGGTCGACCTGTACCATAAATTGTAACTATGTAATGTGAATGACGGATTGCTTGTTTTGAATTTGGTGCTGACATTTTCTGATTATAAATTATAATGTAATGAATATATATGTTGTTAAAAAATCGTTTGGACTTTGTATTTAAAATGTGTATGAATTCAGACTTGATCTCGTTACTATATGGCTGGAATAATGCCGATGTGACGTAAAACCCAACTCAACTCAACTCAACCTTATTGCGTCACGAAGGGCAACAAGATTTTTGACATTATTAAAATTGAGGTTTGTAGACTTGTAGGGCTATCCGAGCTGAGTAATACGTCTATATTTTTCTTGGATTTTAAAGACTGGATCTTCCCAAACAGAATAAGAGGAAGTTTTATTAATATTCGCAGAAGGGCCCTGTGTGTTTCTGAGATTATCTGTTATCACTAATAGGAAACTTTTAAAAAAAAGCCGACCAGCCCTTGTTGTACCCATTAATGCCGAACGTCTTTTGGTATGACGCGGTCGGGGATCGAACCCGCGACCTTTCGCTCTCCGGGCAGACGCTCTAACCACTACACCACGGAGGCGGTATTTTTTGTGTGGTGGTGGGTGGGATGAGAGTGAGAGAGTATGGTTTTAGCAATATTCCAGCAATATCACGGCAAGGGACACCAGAAATTGGCTTCACACATTGTGCCCACATGGGGAATCGAACTCGGGTCTTTGGCGTGACAAGTCAACAACGCTTTAACCACTAGGCTACCCCGGCTCCCGGGGTGGGACGAGAAGGCAACACATTTCGTTATAGGTCGGCCAATGTTTTTTCACCAGAGAATAAAGTATATTTCTTTAAACGAATTATTCGATGATGATGATGATAATAATGGTTGTCTGTTTTCGATGTTGTTGAAAAGCTTGACACTGTCCCCTACAGCGGATTCCCATAGGGGTACACAGCACGTTTATAATATAAAAAATGAAGGACGGATGTTTGATCGTTTACTACCGTGTTTATATTCACTTTGCACACTCAGACCATGAATGAACGTACATCGCTGCAGGTGCTTGTTTTAACAGATTAACCGTCACCGATGCCATCACCAGTTTTCAACGTGTAGTTCAATATTGTCTCAACTCTTAACTTTATGACATCCAAGAACAAGGCAAACACCAGAAAGGTCGGATCGACGTATATATCGAATTTATTTACGCAGCTTTGTTGACCGAGACCAGCCATACTTGGATGAAAATAATACCGTATTAGTCTACAATCAGACCCTTACTCTTTCACGTTATACAGAGGGATGTTATCTTGCACCCATTCAATCAATACACTTCAGAACTCAGAGTCGCTCTGTTATCATATTCAATTCGATTTTGTTTTTTTTGGTATTGTCGTGATTCTCCGAACACATGGGGAAACATGAATCGAGGAACAAAACGGAATTTAAAAAAACGCATGGACAAAACGATACTCGTAAGTGAAACGAACTCACCAATGGGAAGATGGCGCATCGTTAGGACATAACGTATCACTAAACCTGCGGGTGTGAACATATCGATCAACAAAATGAGTAGATAAGCACAAATCGTGTCCATAAGCCCTAAAAATAGGTTGTTAAGAACAAAGATAATTGCTATTAACAAAACCCAGCCGCAACAACAAAATGCATCAATAACAACAAAACGCATCAATAACAACGAAACGCACCAATGTAAGTTGGTGAGTTGTGTTTTAAGCCACA
This sequence comes from Haliotis rubra, assembly GCF_003918875.1. Classification (NCBI taxonomy): domain Eukaryota; kingdom Metazoa; phylum Mollusca; class Gastropoda; order Lepetellida; family Haliotidae; genus Haliotis; species Haliotis rubra. The sequence goes on along the minus strand of NW_025766968.1, from coordinate 527,754 downwards.
AGTATAGTTGAAAATCCAAGAATCAGTATGAGGGTGGAACTGGGAATCGAACCAACCATAGAATTCCGACACCCATGCCACATTGGCACATACCTATATTGACACAGGCAATGGTGATTAGGAATGTCCTGGAATCTCCAAGGGGAGATAATCGTCGGATTTGGAGATGCCAATGGGACTTAGGCCTGGTGACGAAACTTGTAATAATATCTGTGTACATGCACATGTATACATTTGTTTACTGGCAATTCGTTGGGAGTCTGGGTTAGAGTGAGTTTGTTGTTTATTTGAGTGTCACACATAAAAATACATAGGTTATATACATCATAAAACACATGTTCATATTTTTATGCAAGGCCCATATTAACCGAGGATACACTACACACAGAAACATGTATGACATTTTCTGTTTTCACATAATTTTAAAATTTACAGCAAGTGTCGAATACAGACCATTGGTAAATTTTGTAAAATCACTATTTAGTTGAACCTTATACATCTTAAAACCCTTTTACCTAAGTAAGCTGTAGCATGCTGCAGTAATTGTGTAAGTTTTGCATCTTGTGTATAACGGACAAAAGAAGGATTATTAGGCATATACTGAGTAATTCATGGACGAATATCATTATGAAATGGACATTGTTATATCGAATGCTCGAAGAGATTCCCAGGAACCAAAGCTGGTCTAACGACGCGGCCGGTGGTCAGTTACGGTGACTTGGTTGTTTGCATGACATCACAGGATTGTCTGGTCTCGACTGCATTACTTATGATCCGCCGTCATATCGCTGTAATAATGCTATTGCAGCTTTAAACAAACTTAGCCATGAAACAAACGGCCTATGAACGGGGTTTCAAGCTGTCTGTGTTAATGAAGTTGTCAACGTCAGTTTCATTCAATAGCTACATGGCCAGTACAAACAGATAGCAGTGCCTCTATAACGTATTACTTTCACCAACGCGTGTTAGTAGCGAGTCCAAATGACCACCATTCTTTTAAACCATATGGCATTCATTTTTCATGACAGGTAAATGAAGTTTGATGTCCATTTCGTTGCAAGGTCACGTGAGACGACAATATCAGTCAATAATTGAGTTATCATCTATCAAAATCCCATCTAATGTGTCATATTTGATCTGTCCTAAGATTAACAAAATCACACAATTGAAGGTATCAAAATATAAATTCCTGTCGGAGTAACGTACGCTTGGTATTGTCCACGTCGACACAAGGTGACATGGCAACGCCCTCCAAGTATTGTTCTACTGTCTCGCGCGCGTCAACATTGACCGTAAATTACAGGTACAGCCACACATAGGTGACTTTTTTGAGCTGTGGGATGACCCAGCCGGCCTACCATACAATTTGCCACACTGGCGCTCTAATCAACGTTAATCTGCGACGGACGACGCACATATCCCATCGCCACGGTACTACAAAGGAACAAGGTTACTTTTGCCTACGGACCGAATCGCTGAACTGTGATGCTTTCTTCAAGCAACAATAAGCCTTAATCGTGTTTCCTCAACACACGCTAGGGGGGCTTTCTGCTCGAGCGAGGGGGAGGCAGGCACACGACGGTAATTTGCCACCCCGAACTCCTAGACCTGGGACAGCTGTCAACGCAGCGCGTGCTGGAAACACGATACCCCTGTTCTGTTCTTTCCCTGGACAGAAAGACTCCCTAAACAGTCCCCTTTGCCGAGTTATTACTGTTATTATTGCTAATTACCGACCCGGAGCGAGCACACCATCCCTCCCCTAGTCCCATGCACTAGGGTAGGCTTCCGCCCCCTTTCTTTCCTGGTGACAATTTCAGAATTAGATTGTCGTAACTAACGACGGGCTTAACTTGACGTCCCCCAGATTTCTGTCAAAGGAACACGATTTAAAGATCTAATGAAGATTACATTATTATAGTTCGACAGTGGGAACAGCACTTGTGCATCCAGGAGCACAAGATACAATAGTTCGACACCTTTCATATCATGCCAGTGTTGTATTGACTTGGCTGTGGGGATGCTGGCCCGTACCGTGTTCTCCCACTGCCGTCCGTGAGTGTCCGCATGACGGTGAGACAATGACAGGTCTTGTGTTCAAGCAAAGTTCTATGTGTCTAGTGTCTTGCTTCGCGGCATGGTTCCGAAGTGTGTCAAAACACGTCAACTAATAAAAGCCACTGCTAACGTTTTTCAGATCGATTCCATCTTTTGGGAACACCCAATAGGATTCAGAAATTGTACATTTCTGTGGCCTTCTACCCTCCTGCTACAGTTTCAAAGGGAGCAGGTACGCTCTTGTTAATAACAAAGCCGGTCGTCATATAATGGAAATGACTAATTGTATTATATTTTTTGTTCCATAGTCCTGCACTAAGCATGTGTTCTTTGTTTAGATAATTATTATGATGCTCTGTTGGAACATGGCCAGCTTCTGGCGCCAAAGTAACAGTAATACATTTTATTTCAGGTGTAAAGAAACTATTCCTTGCTCCGACTTCCACCCCGCCCGCCTTTTCTCCCCAAGCCTCATTATTTTAGAAGGGAAATCCCCCTTTCCCGCCCTCGCCTCAAATTAATGTCAGGGCATGGAATCCGTCTTCTTATCTGATCGAGCTACTGGGCCCTTCCAGAAACAACCAAATTGGCCTTGTGTGCAGTAAATTAATTTAAGAGACAATACATGGCGCTACAATAATCATTGACTGAAAGGACATTTAATTACTAGCCTGCGACACGAGCAATCCGATACACCGTATTAGGCCAATCTGGGAGCGGATCAAAGCGCAGACTGGCCACTGTGTTCAACATCTGGCTAATACTCTTCTACCTCAACATCCAGCGCGGGAAAATCCTCTGGGTCGTCTGCCATTGCTAAATCTCTAGATCGAAGCGTCTGAGCCGCACATGTCGACTGCGAGGGACAATGATGGGAATTCGACTTTACAAACAGGAATTTGAATAACTGCTAAGTCTGTCGTGTTTACGTCACCGTTGAGGTGTGGGGAGGGTTTGAAGGGTGTCAGACAACAAAGGCATTACCACATCGCCTGTGCCACGGGCAAGTGACCAACCAGTGTAAACACGATCCTATTCAAAGACGCTGGTCAGATCGGTTGACGATGACATCATACGTATGTCAACGGGTTAGAAATGAGGCAAAGCATATTGGCTCTGCCGTAACCTGACATGGTTCGTCTCAACGGGCGGAGACGTACGGTATGATCTGATTGTCTTGTAATTGTGAGCACCTTTGGACAATGCCGAACAAAGAAAACCGTTTGCCCTCACGCCCTGAGTACCCATGTTACGACATGAACGTTTATCGAGTTACGCGAGGACGTGTTTTCCAGAACTGTCAGTGACGCCGGTATCAACCGATTAAAAGTACATTCAAGCACCTCAGTGACAGAGTCCTGGTGTGATAAACAAAGGTAATTGATATAGTAGACGACTAAAAGAGTGAGTATTGTTCTATGCTACCAATATCCCAGCAATAGGATTGCTTGAGACACCAAAAATGAGCTTCACGCATTGTATCCATGAGGGAATTGAACCAGTACTTTTGGCGTGACAAGCGAACGCTTTAACAAGGCTACCCACGCTCCTAAAAGAAGATATATATTTATTATATTTATATATTACATAACATTAAAACAAGCATAAATGTCGTCACAATATCAATTGTGGTGGTCCAAGTGACACAAATGTCTTAAATATAGTCTCCGTACAAACTCATTAATCGCATTAAAGACACACACGGGTCTTCGCCTGCAGTCATCACTAATCTTTAACATGGTTTTGTATAGTCATGTAGATTTTAAGATCGAGAATTTCTGTTTCATGAATATCGATCGGAATAAATATTTCCCCACCAGAATCAGGAAGAATTAGACTAATGCAGTAACTAAATGGACCAACATGATTCCGTTGTATTCAAATTTGTCACGTTCAGAATTGAATACAGATGTTTCCTCATCAACGACAGACGTTCTTGCCGGCTTCACACACCATCGACCCCAACACCGTCATCTTTTTATATGCGGGTACCGCAAAGCTCTAAACGTTGTGCGTTACGGTCTGTGCTGATTCTTCACAGGGCGGCATGAGAGACATCAGAAGGACAGAGTGTTCACGTTAAAGGTTAATGATGCCCTTCCTTATCCCACTGAAAGTCACTAGCTGGAATCACGAGCAGCAGGGTTGGTGAAGCTGGAAGAAGGACGCATTGTGAAATGTCACTGTCGCAGCTAACTAGTTAATGAATTTCTGAAATTAATCATTTTTATCAAGGCGGTTCCGGTCATTACAACAAATGATTTCATATGGGACATCATAATAGGACAAAGAATGACAGTATCAACAAATTGATTTAGAAGGACTTGATCAGGTGCCAATGAAGTAGTGATAGTCATAACCAGACCATCTGGCTCTCAACAGCCTAATGTCATGGTGACTATCTCACCATAAAATGCGCCACCAATTTCAACGCTTGACTTCGCGAGATGCATCCTGGCGACTGTGGGCAAGCTAATCCTGAAATATAACACTCCGGGTGCGCAAGTGGCTGAGTGTCGCCCGTACAAACAGTGGAAGAGTCATGATCGGGGGAAACATGGTCAGATAATCGCCCTGACAACGTGGTGTTAACGGAAGTTGGTCCATCTGAAGACTTCTTCATCCCCATCACGTAGCCCGACGTTGATTGCCCGTGTTCGTATTCAAACACACGGTCAGATAATATTATCTCAACACCGTAATATCACACTCGCATCATTTGTGGACAAACTTGAGGCTTGAGCAAGCGCAACAAATCTGTGACGGTGTTTAAACGATGACTGATTGGGCTTTTTGAACAGGTGTTAAAATATCAGCATGGGATGAAAACAGAGGTACTCGCTAATTCTCGGAATAAAAGTGGATTCAGAATATCGCCTTGCCGTGCCCTCGGGAGCAACAGCCCCGATCTTAGAATTTGATATTGGAAGCTTATATCAACAGTTTCTGATAGTCTCGTCCATTAAATTCACTTTAGCTAATGCTGTAATCCACTACTTGATATTTTACAGAATTTATAATGCAGGCTTAGGGTGAAATGCGATATGAAATCTGCATGACGAGAGTGGGAAGAAGAGCGTAAACTCGACTCGTCAAATGACAGGAGTTCCCAAGGTGCATGTCCCGTTCTTTGTACAGGCTCAATGGAACATATTGCGTAAATCATGGTTGTTAATATTCCAAATTACAGGAAATCCTGTAAATGCCGTGGACAGACGTTGTCAAGGAAATGCAGGTACGAAATTAAATGCTAGAAATGACCCTTTTTCACAAAAATGGAATGTGAACATACAAAGTGTTCTTTGAGGCCATTACATTTAATATAAAGATGGTGCAGTGGTTCATCGTGAACAGTGAAGTCAGGGTCCGCTGAAAGAGGGTTCGAATCCCAGATTTGTCTGATTTGTGGTTTGTCAACGTTGTGATTACATGATTTCCCCTTATGGCAAACGCCAATGTTATTTCGGTTATCTGCTTACTATGATAATGATATGGTTATTATGACAATGGTGTGTAATTTAACATCGGCGTACGATAATATTTATACAGACATGGACATAGTTTGTGAGCTATATCAGTTCACGAATGAAACGGAGATATTGTGACAATGGTGGATCGCCATGAAGATATATTGTGACAATGGTGGACTGACATGAAGATATATTGTGACAATGGTGGACTGACACAGACATATATTGTGAGAATGGTGGACTGACACAGACATATGTTGTGACAATGGTGGACTGACATGAAGATATATTGTGACAATGGTGGACTGACACAGACAAATATTGTGACAATGGTGGACTGATATGAAGATATATTGTGACAATGGTGGCCTCACACAGACATATATTGTGACAATGGCGGACTGACACAGACATATATTGTGACAATGGTGGACTGACACAGACATATATTGTGATAATGGTGGACTGACACAAACATATATTGTGACAATGGTGGACTGACATAAAGATATATTTGGACAATGGTGGAGTGACACAGACATATTTGTGATAATGGTGGTCTGACACAGACATATATTGTGACAACGGAGGACTGACACAGACATATATTGTGAGAATGGTGGACTGAGACAGACATATATTGTGACAATGGTGGACTGACACAGACATATATTGTGACAATGGTGGACTGACACAGACATATATTGTGACATTGGTGGACTGACAAAGACATATTATGACAATGGTGGACTGACATGAAGATATATTGTGACAATGGTGGACAGACACAGACATATATTGTGATAATGGTGGACTGACATGAAGATATATTGTGACAATGGTGGACTGACACAGACATATATTGTGACAACGGTGGACTGACACAGACATATATTGTGACAATGGTGGACTGACACAGACATATTGTGACAAAGGTGGACTGACATGGACATATCTTGTGACAATGGTGGACTGACACAGACATATATTGTGACATTGGTGGACTGACAAAGACATATTGTGATAATGGTGGACTGACATGAAGATATATTGTGACAATGGTGGACAGACAGACATATATTGTGACAATGGTGGACTGACATGAAGATATATTGTGACAATGGTGGACTGACACAGACATATATTGTGACAATGGTGGACTGACACAGACATATATATTGTGACAATGGTGGACTGACACAGACATATATTGTGACAATGGTGGACTGACACAGACATATATTGTGACAATGGTGGACTGACACAGACATATATTTTGACAATGGTGGACTGACACAGACATATATTGTGACAATGGTGGACTGACACAGACATATATTGTGACAATGGTGGACTGACACAGACATATATTGTGACAATGGTGGACTGACATGAAGATATATTGTGACAATGGTGGACTGACACAGACATATATTGTGACAATGGTGGACTGACATGACATATATTGTGACAATGGTGGACTGACACAGACATATATTGTGACAACGGTGGACTGACACAGACATATATTGTGACAATGGTGGCCTGACACAGACATATATTGTGACAATGGTGACCTGACACAGACATATATTGTGACAATGGTGGCCTGACACAGACATATATTGTGACAATGGTGGACTGACACAGACATATATTGTAACAATGGTGTGTAAAATCTTGATGTTTGCTTTGACATCGTAGCGTGTTCTGACAAGGTGTTTACTATATTGACATCTATTGATATGGTTATGTGTATTCTGATACTGGACAAATATTGTAGCGACGATGTGTACAACGCAATTGCTGATGCAACGACTGGAGGACTCAGAATTTATAAGATCACATGTAAGACCTTTGCAGCAACATCAAGAAGCAAAGCAACCTCGACACTCGGTGATCAGAAGATACTTGTATTCCGAGCGTCTTCTGTCCTTCTCCCCCTCCCTTTTTCCTCCCCCTCTGATCCACCCCCGCCCCACCCAGCAGTCACCCCTTACCGCTTCGCTTACCACCGCCGTCAGTTTGCCCGGCTCGTGCAGAGTTCGTGACGCGCCAAAATTAGCATGTCTTGTTCCCGCGGAATAGCAGGAAACGCACTTCCGGTATTGCTATGGTGATTTCTTCCAAACCTGGCAGACGTCAATTTGAGTCTTCTGCTCGCTGTTTCTCGTCAGAGCGTAAAATTTCCCGCTCTTTTGTTGCAGACGACGCTTCCCGCCTCCCTGTCTAGAATCCCTGGATACAGGACGAGATGGAAGCTATGGCGTGGTCATACCAGCAAACTCTCTCACAGCACATCTGCTCCAGGACACAGTGAATTCTGCTAACGAGCCGACTCCGTGGTGATGTTTAACCTTGAGATGATTAGCGCTTCTACAATAGTCTATACAGCGAGGTAATGGACCAAGTCTCATAAGTACGTTAACCTGATTAATGAACTTTTCATAGCATTTAGTAAATGGTGAGAGAGCACACATGGACGCAGACTAGCTGGAATCATTTCAGGACGGCTTGAGATAACGCGCAGTCTTCGTCTGCAGGCTATTCTGGAGGTACCACCAGTGTATTCTTTGTACAGAAGAAATCAGGCATCTTGAGAGATCGTGTCGACTGGTACGCCCTTGGCCTGCTGGTTCTAGAATCCATTCCTGTATGTTAGGTAGCTGTGAAGCATCGACTAGTATGTACTATGTGACACTATCTTTCACGTGGTGCTGTGTCGACTAGTTCAAATTGCACTGAACTGCCGAGTAAACGTGATGCGTGGACTCATGGGACTGTGTTCCTTACTAAGGCCAATGCATGTGCATTTGGTAGATCTGGAACCTATGTACGAAAGCTGTGCCGTTGGGTTGTTTACGGTAGATATACAGAATCGATTGGTGTAGCTATATGATAGATTACTTGATCGACTAGTTGTACCTGTATGTTTACACAATAGATTGGTAGAGCTAGATGATAGATGACATCATCGACTGATTGAACCTGTGTGATAGATTACATGATCGACTGTGTGATAGATTACATGATCGACTGATTGAACCTGTGTGACAGATTACATGATCGACTGGTTGATTATAAATGATCGACTGATTGAAGTTGTGTGATAGATTACATGATCGACTGGTTGAACCTGTGTGATAGATTACATGATCGACTGATTGAAGTTGAGTGTGATAGATTACATGATCGACTGGTTGAACCTGTGTGATAGATTACATGATCGACTGATTGAACCTGTGTGATAGATTACATGATCGACTGGTTGAACCTGTGTGATAGATTACATGATCGACTGATTGAAGTTGTGTGATAGATTACATTATCGACTGGTTGAACTTGTGTGATAGATTACATGATCGACTGGTTGATCCTGTGTGATAGATTACATTATCGACTGATTTAACTTCTGAGTTGAGTTGAGTTGAGTTGAGTTGGGTTTTACGTCACATCGGCATTATTCCAGCTATATAGTGACGGGCTTGAACTTGTGTGATAGATTACATGATCGACTGATAGAAGTTGTGTGGTTGATTACATTATCGACTGGTTGAAACTGTGTGATAGATACATGATCGACTGATCGAAGTTGTGTGATAGATTACATGATCGACTGATTGAACTTGTGTGATAGATTACATGATCGACTGGTTGCATCTGTGTGGTAGATTACATGATCGACTGTTTGAACTTGTGTGATAGATTACATGATCGACTGGTTGCATCTGTGTGGTAGATTACATGATCAACTGGTTCAACTTGTGTGAAAGATTACATGATCGACTGATTGAACCTGTGTGATTACAGACTTCATTGGTAGAGTGAATGAGTGAGTTTACTTTACGCCGCACTCAGCAATATTCCAGCTATATTGAGGCGGTCTGTAAATAATCGACCAGACAATCCAGTGATCAACAGCATGAGCATCGATCTGCGCAATTGGGATACGATGATGTGTCAACCAAGCCAGCGAGCCTGACCACCCGATCCCGTTAGTCGCCTCTTACGACAAGCATGGGTTACTGAAGATCAATATTCTAACCCGGACCTTCACGGGTCTCGATTGGTAGAGTTTATGATAGATTACATGAACGACTGATTGAGCCTGTGTGATAGAATATATGATCGAGTGGTGCTACCTGTGTTATTATAGAATCGATTGGTAGAGTTTATGACAAATTTCATGATCGACTGATAGATTCTAATCGATGGATGAACACAAGAAAGAGCCTACATATGAACGGTTACAATACCGGTAGAGCCAATTTGTTAAATTTACAGGATCTACTGCTAAAGCCTTTACGAGAGATAACGACGCAGAATGCATCACGAAGCATTATCATCAGCACTCGATCCTGTGTGGGAGTTCCTCAGAATAGTAGAGCTGCTGGTGGTGGTGGTGGCAGGAAAGGGGAGGCCGGCGGGGGAAGGGGGAAAGTGTTCTGTTCATGTCCCATGACATCGCTGCGTCTGATTCAGAATCTTCACATGTCATAACACAATAATTAAAAGCTTGTTGATAAATCTTAACGTGTGTCCACAAAAATATATTTGATAGTAAATGCTTTGGTTCCTCAGGAAATGTTCTGTATGTGTGTAGGAGCTGAGCAAATTCCTGGTGAAAATGTGCTACTTAACCTGGATACAACACAACCTCATCAATCTAGCCCACGATAGATTGGTCCCATCTTGATTTACACAGTTATGTTGTTTCACCTGGACACAGTGCAACCCCATAAATCCGGTCCGCGATAGGCCGGTCCCCCACCTATTCGAGGCTCACTAAAGAGAACAACATGTGTTTGAGGATTACCATACCTTTACTCTTCACAGTTGGCTTACACTTTACCAGATAGTACGCAAAGGACGCATCTCCGTATCGTTGATGCACTAACCCGGGTGATTTCTATAAGAACGTTCCAACGAGATTAACGGGATCTCGCGATACATACCATTTTAGATATTTGACAGAGACGTCCCATCTCACTACCCTGTGTGTGGAAGGGGCCACCCAATAACTTTGTCCTGAAACCTGTTTTAAGAAATGTTCCATAATTTAATCCCGTAGATGCTGAGACTTTAGCTTTCTATTGTCACAGTGTCATTTTTATCGTTTCATAAACAACGGAAATAGATTGTCAAGTCAAAGTCAAAGATATTTACTGTACTTAAGGCATCCGGCCCATATACAAGTAATACAAGTATATATACAGCACATGTTACAGACATTTCACAAAGAAATTACAGTTCAGATAAGATATTGCTTCTAAGGAAAACAGCATGTTTTACATAAAACGCAAGATTACGTATGTCAAGGAATTTACGCATGGGGTTCATTCTTCATGTGATAACCACAATGGCAATGTCGGCACAGACTCTGAAGTTTAGGGTTCACCCTATAATTGCCATCATTCTTGCGACATTAGCTCCACCATTGTCACTGTTGGCATTTTAACGATTCATAAACAACTGAAGAAGAATATAAGAAGAACCTTACCTTGGGAATCGTTCTCCATAAAAGATACACAACAGTACTCATTGTTAGTCCACACTTTCATCTTCATCTTCATCAAGGTTAATCCCATCAGGTATAGTCCCCACATGAGTCTCTGCTAGCGATTATCTCAAAACGATTTACATCTTGGTTTATGAAAGTATAACACCTTGATATATAACACCTTATATTGTACGTCTTGTCGATGGACTCAATGTACAATGGGAGTTATACATCTTTTTCTAATCCATGACCATTTTATTTCTGCGCTTAAACTATGATTTATACCGCTGTTCTTTACAACTTTTCATTGACGATAGATATCAATTTTATTACAAGTTCTGTGTTGTAATTAATGGCTGTATTTCTTTCGACACATAAAACTAACGTTTGCGGCAAGTCGTTATATCATAGCAGGACTTAAATGTTAAATGTGTACATAACTAAGGCTTTTATTGCGACAATATTCAAACATCAGGGTTGCACTTTGACACAGGATGACAATCAAAATATGAGGGAAATGTTTCGCGAGCGGCGAAGCGTCAAGACACAAGAATGAATATGGCCGACAAAAAGCAAGACATCTCTTGTAAACCACGAGCTAATTTGGCGAGAAAATCATTGTGGGGATTTCATCACTTCATGTAAAAAGAATGGGTTTCTACAAATGGGTTTTCCATCTCTAGCCCCGCTAGTGGCCCTTCCTTGCGCCAGTAATGCAGTTACGAGAGTCTGAAACCACTGGTTGGTTGCGCACATTTACTGAATGGGAGAAGGCCGCGAATCTCGGGAGGGGGTTCCGAGCTCCCAAATCCCTAATGGACGTGTCAAGAACGGTGAAAGTAAAGAGTCGCTAATGATTGTTCAACTGGGCCTCTTCCTTCAGTTGCTGGCAGTGGTGGTTTTGTCATCATCTTCTTAAAAGCGTCCACGACTCGACTTTAATGCATGTCTAATGCAATATACACCGGCCGTTATCACTCGATGCCCTCAAATGCACTCAAACACTATTTCTGATCTGCCGAGAATTGCAACTTTGGTTTGAGATTGAGCTCTATACGAAGAGGGCTATTCAATTTGGGATTAGATTAGAAAGAAATATAGCAGCACCGGTTTGGCATTATGACAGTAAGATGGGATGTGCTCTGGCGAGAATGGCTTGTGGAAGCTGGAATTGGTCTTAAGAGGATGGATTGCTGATTGTGACACTTGTGGTACGACCCCTCGTTGGCCCCGCACTGTACAGTAGACGAAAAACATCCCGACAACGTGTCGATGATGTAGGAGCCATTGGCGTATATGTTGCAACCACTAGCTTCTGACACAGACAGTCAAGGAACATGAACGGCAGTCTCTACACTGAAACTAATGGTCACACCGAAAAGCAGCAGGAATAATGTTTCACGGTGTTTTGAAAAATTAAGATGAGTCATTGCAAGTTTTGCCGTGGATTTTTGCCGTATGAAATATGCAAAACCACGTTCTTTTGTTTCAAAGACGACGTCACGCTTTGTTTTCTGACAACAAATGTACGTGCATAACATCTTTACATGTCATTTCTGAAGCTTTAGTAAGAAGTTGAAATCCATTAGCCACTTTTCTCGTCACATACGGTAAATCTACTCCATTTGCCACGGATTTGTTTAAAGAATGGAAAAAAATGAAATTGTATTATCAGATAATTTTGTTTTAAAGAACACAACAAACTTTGATAAGAGGTTTAAAATATGAACATATATCGCTTCTTCAATCGCTTAGTGTCGTCTATGCGTCGTCGTTGTCAAGCCTGCATCAACGCCAAGGGTGGACACACACGAAAATGAATTTGTGAACTGACTTTTGACAACACATCTCTTCACGGGGGTGTCACGATGTCTTGTGTCAAATCATACAGATTTTGATATTATCTTGTCAACATTTAAACAGTGATGAAGGAAAATCACCACAAATCATGTTAGTATCTTTTCGTATTATAAAATGGCATAACATAAAGTGATAGTTACTTTATTCCAGGTGCATATATCTTATTCCCTGTTACTGTAGGGAAGCTTACGTGTTATTTAAAACAGTAGCGTCAGTTGAAAGGTGTCTAACAAAAATCAGATGCATGTATTGGATTTCAAATGTTAAAGTTGAACGCCGATTCAGTTAATCAGAAATAGATAGCTATCAAACCCTTTAAAAGCCAAGGATACTTACTGATGCTATCACCATGCATGATATATAACAATCGTTCAATAACATAGATCGGCCTGAAAGCAAAGGATGACATTGTACAGCCATTTTTCGGCAGCTGTAACCTGAGAATGGAATTTTATTTTGTAATCGCTCCTCAAACTAAATGTTCTGAAAGGCACAGTGCATGTCACCCCAAGTACAAAAACATGAAATTGCTTTGTTTGAGTTAAATATAGGGCAGTGATATAATCGGGATTACATTTTGTCACCTTTACGGGTGTGTACAGCAACGAGCGTGGATCCTATTTAAACACCTGAGGAACATTGACTGCTTGACACAGGGCACAATAGAAACATCAGATGTGCTATCAGATGGGCTCTGATCAAACTCCCCTGAAAGGTGGGCTGTTGGTTCAGTTCTCGGGTATCGCGGAAGACGGTTCACGCCATGCACGTGCCGCGTGAGACGTGACATCGTCTGGGTTTTGGAACACCGAACAGGAGGCGAAGTCACGTTCACGGCGCGAGATGAGTGTGAGAGTTACAAACAGCACGAGCAGTGGATGTGTGAGGCGAGGTTTCTGGACAGCAGACGACACAAGGTTTGAATCTGATCCGTGTCCTCAAATACCCGCCACAGAAAGGGGAGAGGGGGACAGTTCAAGGGTATTGAAGACCCTGTGGAGGAACCAAATCGCCATTAAGTCAACAGTCCGAACGCCAAAGCTGTCTGTCGACAACAAACAAAATGTACTCACGTGGACTCATCTTTGTACGCATCTTTTGACAGATGTGGTCGTGACATTGAGGAACAACTGACCAACGAAGATCTAACAGATCGGGATTATTGAGTTTTCCGGTTATACGAGGGTCCACTTTAATTTTTAAATCTGTTGCAATTCGGGGTGATATTAAAATAGATCGTTGATATTTAACTCTTTGATGAACCCCACAAGCACGAGACTTCATTTTCGCCATTTCAAGGCCGTCGTCACATACAACAAACAAACACACGATACACCCAAACTAGCACAACGTAGTCGCGTGAGTATTTGGTGAAACGTAACCCTAGAAAGTGAAAACATAATCAAATAGATCACTGACTGCATACAATTTGGACCCAATGTGATATTTTCAGGTTCTAAGGCTAAAGAGACGTTGTGTCACCAACGTGGTGACTTGCGACAGTTACGACATGTTTGTGTGAACTTCCATCATGTATCCTTCAGTGTAATGGTATGGTCTAAATATCCGATGCAAGAACGTGCCCGCTTGGTAAATGAACAGAACTTCTGCAGCCTGAACATGCAGTTTGCATGAAACACATTTAACAGTTCGAATTATAGGCAAACTGACCGGTTGCGAAGCGTAGGAGTCAGTAGTCCATAGCCTTTCGCTCATACAGCAATACGTGTGTCTAAGTGAATCTAGTTTTACGCCGCTTTTAGAAATGTCACAGCAATATCATCGAGGAGGACAACAGAAATGTATACTAGAGTCTTCCATGTGACGAGCGAACGCTTTAACAACAAATTTTAAAAATTACTGTTAACAACACAAATTGCCTGAATCATTCACTCACGTACTCATGCATACGTCACCCAGCCACATACATTTCTACTTTCATAATAAGAACACTCTAATCAACAGTTACTTTGAAGGAGTGAACCATTTTTTCGTTGCAGCCATGTATGGTGCAGATATACTACTCAGAGGTTGTTAAAGAACACCCGTTTTATCATAGACTACAGTTCTATTACAAATCGCATCCTCTTTAACTTCCTTTAAGTGGCATGGGAGATAAACTGAAATCCTGTGAAAAAAGCGGATGTTCTTTAACTTCTTTTGAGCAGTATATATCTCAGCGGAGATGCAACCACTCGAGTGAGACAAACCGCAGTCGACAGCGTAACCAAACAACGCGGTCCGACCTGATGGCATGCAATCATCTCCATCAGATATCCACATGGTTCCTGGGAGGATCTGCTGATCATGTGTTTGAATCCCACTCTCCTTGATTATGGTCCCTGGTTTGTGCATCCCGTGCTCAAGGGGGTTCACCAAGGTGGTGTCAGCTTCGTCACGTCACATCTGACGTTACTCCACTATGAGGCTTAGACGTCTGTATCTATAAGAATCTATCTACAAAAAAATATTTGTAGAGCGTTTGGATCTGGTTGGATCACACAAAAGCGCTAGCTGAAACCAGTGAATATCAGAGTTAGAATTGGTCTTCAGCAACCCCTGAAGGCGGCTAACGGGATTGGGTGATCAGGCTTTTTTTGGCTGATGGCAATCGCTTGACTGTCTGGTCCACTCTAGATTAGTTACAGACTATCGTCATGTGTGAACATACAATGGCATATGGAAGCCGCGATGGCTAGGTGGGTTAGATAGCTGACGTTGTGTAAAAGCGATTAGGTGCCTGACTCTGAGGGTGAGGGTTCGAATCCCGTACAGGGTTCAACCTAACAAAAATACTAGAATCTGTCTTTTACTGAGAAAGTGCAATCCCAAAATCCCAAATGTATATGTTACATCGTCAATTGCTGAGTGCAGCGTTAAACAACAAACAAACGATATTGATAAAACTTTTGTCAAGAGCGACCTTGACCCCCCTCACTCGTAAGCTGGGACATTTGTTTACCAATGCTTTGTAACTTCTTTTATCCGGACGATTTCACAAGTTACAGTCGCGATTTACGGGATTTCATTGGATATTTACATCTTCGAATTACCATTCATTCATCTCGCCATCCATTTATCAGAATGAATTCAGATGAACCGCTAATTCTGGCCAAAATCTATACCTATCTCCATGCTCTAACATTTTCAGGAAAACTAAAATCCGTCCATTATCCCCAATGTGGACGTCTCTCCGGAAATCCCAGCAGCCGTCTCGTGTACTTATCAGCATCACGTGACCGCTCCCCGCTCACATCGCCGTTTTATGTGTCCTATAGTTCATCGTCATCACGCCCTGTGTTCGGCTGAAAGACGTTTTGATTACTTCTGAAAGTCCTTTCCCGCAATTAAAATAGACGCTTGCTTTAGCGTCATGGCTGTTCACAGGGGAAATTACTCCTGGGTTGCTGGCCTACAGCAGCAGCGCACATCGGCTACGCGTCGCTAACGCCATTGCCGTCGCCTACCTCACATCACGTCTGGTGATGGGTTCAGTCACCGGAGCAAATTGAGCGGAATCAGCCATGGATTCGAACGTCTGAAAGAGATGACAACTAAAGCCACTTTGATTTCCAATCATGGCGTCTGCTTCGTCACGTGACCTTCAGCCGGCCCGATCTAGCTTTGACCTAATCGACAAACCATATTTGACATTTAATGCTAGGAACGGGGTGTTACAGCGGTCGCGTGCCCTGGCGATCGTTCTGTGAAGGATTATTGTCAGATAATGCCTGGACCAAGGTGAGACAATGTCATCTAACTGACCCACGTTTCCTAAATGATCAAACAGCAGACGATGTCTGTGCGTTATTGAATTGGCCTCCTCTACTGAAGGAGTATATTGTGTGCGGTGGATGAGCCTATCCATTACTAAATGCTAACGATGTGGGGGTTTTCGATACTGCGCTGCAATGCATCCGACGTAGTAACGCTGGTTTGGCATTACTGTGTCACTCACGCAACCGAAGATGAAAGCAGCGCCATGACTGGCACCAGGACAGGTACAAAGCCTAAACTATCTCAATAGACATCGTCTGAAAGCTTTGGGTACTCCCACCCTTTACCTCTTAAGCCTTCCTTAAATTAATCTCGAATTTGGTTATTTTATTAAACGGAAGTGATTTAACTAAAAAAATATATTCCTTATAGCTGACGACGCTGAGTCTAAACGGTATACGGGAAGGAATGGCGCCGGAGAGAAGCACGCAACGCCGATGACGTCACTGAACTAGAAACATGGAGTATGTAATTCTATATTTAATTTCTATTTTGAATGCATTTTTTGGGAGCGTCTCATCAACTTATCAGGCATTTGTTTGTATGCATTTTAAAGCCGCACCCAGCAAATTCAGACAGTACCAGAAAAATCACTGATTGAGCAAAGTGCCTCTCTGTCGGTGTACGATGGCACAAAACGAACAAAATCACCAATCTGAACTACCGTTCAATTAATTCATGGTACTACTAGTACAGGTTAATGGACACCAAGTCTAACCCTGAATCTCCAAAGGAGCAAATCGACATATGTCAATTTTCGTTCCCCCGTTTTTCAGAGTCGCGTCTCCATGTCAGTGTACAAGATTTACCTCAGAGGAATCTCCAAGATCGCTTTCCGGAACAGGACACGGAACTGATTTTAAGTAGATTTTTTCAGGGTTCGCTGCAACGAATTTTACTATGAAACTTATGGTGCTGCCCAACGCCAAATATCGACGTGGTCTGCAACGGCGTTCGATGAAGAGGAGATTAAAGGGGGATCAACTGGACCTCAAGCCTGTGCAAACATGGCCGCCTGTCCACGTGACGTCAACAGTGTTTAAGAACCAATCAATCGACCCCCACACTCTAATGCGCCCTCTACCGTTTATTCCTCTGAAGAGGTCGATGGGGGTCTGTCTTTGTTGTTTTGATAGCTCTTACAGCTGAAACTGGTTAAAATTACCCAAACTTGTGTCTGAGAGGACTTGAGGACTCGATAGTCCTTCACTGCAGTGCTTGGCCAAGATGGCTGCCTATTTCCTCTTTGCAGGGGGTCCATTGAATGCCCGGATGTAGGCGATGTGTCTGCAGTGACAACCAGCAGCTCTTCACTGAGTCCTCCCCGTCCCTCCTCATCTCCTCGAGACCCAAGTTGTTTTAAGAACAATCCTTCCATGTCGCTTTTGTATTTGACAAAGAAGCAGATCGTCCTAGTATTAACGAGGGGAAGGCAGGCCGTGTTTCCGTTTTGAAGGAGTAAATGTTCATGTTTTTTCTGTACATTGCATGTATAAGTACGTAGGAGTGGTGGGGCGCTTCCTTTTTTCGTGTTCGGGAAGGCATGTTAGGGGCTGGAGGAGAACACCTACTTACTGTATATTAGGAAAATGCTATTTAACGCTTGTTCCCCACCCACCACCCACCACTACCCCGTAAAATGAAATAAAATAAATAAAATAAAATATAGAGAAAAAAACCGCTTTTTGAAGCAGCATCAATAAAACACTGACATAATATATATCATGCATCATATTTTTGTTTCTTCGTTCTTTCTCCGTTTTAAGTAAGATTCCAGACATGTCATAGCGATAAACAACGAGTACGCCTTTAAACAGTGTATTCGGCCGATAAGCGAACATCTTCATTGGGGACTATAAAACTGTGACCGAACGAACATGAAAGAAGGGAAAGAAGGCTTGGACCGATTTACAATCACGGGAAGTTTTGTTTTCATTTTAGGCTTTTTATGTCTTTAATGATTACTTGTAATTACTCAGAGTAGATGCCTCCGCTCACACAAGGCATCGGGAACAACGCCTACACCTAACCGACACATAGGGTAGTCCCCCTTTTACAACATAGTTCAAATATAGGCTATATACAACCTTTATCTTACAAGTAGAATTACTTTCTTTCTGTACATTGTATTGTATATTTCATATACGAATCTGCCATTACGTGTTCAATATAAGACATGCACTGTTAATTAATGTGACTAGTACCACGAGGTGTATACAACAGGCACTGTTAATGTGACTAGTACACGTGTTCTATATACAACAGGCACTGTTAATGTGACTAGTACATGCACGTGTTCTATATACAACAGGCACTGTTAATGTGACTAGTACACGTGTTCTATATACAACAGGCACTGTTAATGTGACTAGTACCACGACGTGTTCTATATACAACAGGCACTGTTAATGTGAGTAATGTGTACCACGACGTGTTCTATATACAACAGGAACTGTTAATGTGACTAGTACACACGTGTTCTATATACAACAGGCACTGTTAATGTGACTAGTACATGCACGTGTTCTATATACAACAGGCACTGTTAATGACTGACTACTGTTAATGTGACTAGACGTGTTCTATATACAACAGGCACTGTTAATGTGACTAGTACACACGTGTTCTATATACAACAGGCACTGTTAATGTGACTAGTACACGTGTTCTATATACAACAGGCACTGTTAATGTGACTAGTACACGTGTTCTATATACAACAGGCACTGTTAATGTGACTAGTACACGTGTTCTATATACAACAGGCACTGTTAATGTGACTAGTACTAGTACACGTGTTCTATATACAACAGGCACTGTTAATTGAAGTACCACGACGTGTTTATATACAACAGGCACTGTGACTAGTACACGTGTTCTATATACAACAGGCACTGTATAATGTGACTAGTACGTGTTCTATATACAACAGACACTGTTAATGTTCTACGTGTTCTATATACAACAGGCACTGTTAATGTGACTAGTACCACGACGTTCTATATACAACAGGCACTGTTAATGTGACTAGTACACGTGTTCTATATACAACAGGCACTGTTAATGTGACTAGTACACGTGTTCTATATACAACAGGCACTGTTAATGTGACTAGTACAACGACGTGTTTTATATACAACAGGCACTGTTAATGTGACTAGTACACGTGTTCTATATACAACAGGCACTGTTAATGTGACTAGTACAACGACGTGTTCTATATACAACAGGCACTGTTAATGTGACTAGTACACGTGTTCTATATACAACAGGCACTGTTAATGTGACTAGTTCTATATACAACAGGCACTGTTAATGTGACTAGTACCACGTGTTTTATATACAACAGGCACTGTTAATGTGACTAGTACACGTGTTCTATATACAACAGGCACTGTTAATGTGACTAGTACACGTGTTCTATATACAACAGGAACTGTTAATGTGACTAGTACACGTGTTCTATATACAACAGGCACTGTTAATGTGACTAGTACACGCGTGTTCTATATACAACAGGCACTGTTAATGTGACTAGTACACGTGTTCTATATACAACAGGCACTGTTAATGTGACTAGTACACGTGTTCTATATACAGGCACAGGACACGTGTTAACTGTTAATGTGACTAGTATTACGACGTGTTCTATATACAACAGGCACTGTTAATGTGACTAGTACTAGTACACGTTCTATATACAACGTGTTCTATATACAACAGGCACTGTTAATGTGACTAGTGTTTGACTAGTATATACAACCACGACGTGTTCTATATACAACAGGCACTGTTAATACACGTGTTCTATATACAACAGGCACGTGTTCTGTTAATGTGACGTGTTCTATATACAACAGGCACTGTTATGTGTACACGTGTTCTATATACAACAGGAACTGTTAATGTGAACTGTTAATGTGACTAGTACAACGACGTGTTCTATATACAACAGGCACTGTTAATGTGACTAGTACAGACGTGTTCTATATACAACAGGCACTGTTAATGTGACTAGTACACGACGTGTTCTATATACAACAGGCACTGTTAATGTGACTAGTACACGTGTTCTATATACAACAGGAACTGTTAATGTGACTAGTACCACGACGTGTTCTATATACAACAGGCACTGTTAATGTGACTAGTACCACGACGTGTTCTATATACAACATGTACTGTTAATGTGACTAGTACAACGACGTGTTCTATATACAACAGGCACTGTTAATGTGACTAGTACACGTGTTCTATATACAACAGGCACTGTTAATGTGACTAGTACCACGACGTGTTCTATATACAACAGGCACTGTTAATGTGACTAGTACCACGACATGTTCTATATACAACAGGCACTGTTAATGTGACTAGTACCACGACGTGTTCTAGATACAACAGACACTGTTAATGTGAATAGCACAACGACGTGTTCTATATATACAACACGCACACTTACTAAACTAGTACTACGTCATGTTGTGTTCACAACCCGCAACGTTACAAAACTAGCACTACGGCGTGTTGTGTTCACAACCCGCAACGTTACTAAACTAGTACTACGTCATGTTGTGTTCACAACCCGCAACGTTACTAGACTAGCACTACGGCGTGTTCTGTGTGACACACGCACTGTTAATGTGACCGGTACAGTTGCCTGGTGAGGTTCCATCAATATATTTGGCCACGTGCAACTCCCGAGAAGGCCATTTGAGTTAATGTGAACTACGGCTACAACGACACAACGGGAGGAACTCCTACAGCCATCTTTTGTTCCCGCCACGTCCTCAATGACCTTCACCTTCATCAGACGTAGATGTAGCCAGCGTCAAATCTGGTAAAGACAAGCGCACTCCACACTTGTCAATAACCTTTTATTGCGTGTCTCAATGGCCCACTGTAGTTAAATACTGGACAGCATTGCCGATTATTGTTAATAAACAAAGACATGAAGCAGTGGAAATCGAACACCGAGTATCGATAACAATATCCATTATTTTCATCATTGATTATATCTTACCGTTTCGATTTTGCTCCCCCTACTGCGCGTGCTACACATGCGCAGATAAAGAAGTTGACGGTTGGTGTTGGGTGGTCTAAAGACCTATACCTTGACTGTGATTGGCTATTGGATTGACCTCCTGGGTCATTCAGTGCTTTTATTGGATATCAGTGAATAATATCTAGCTGCTCCTTTCAAACAAACCTGCACATTGACAATAAACCTTGGAATCACAGACGCCCAGTTGATGAAAGGCATATACAAATCCCTTATTTGTATTCTTGAATATCGTTGTATTTCGAACAGAATACCTCATGCTGGCCACGTGAAAAAAGTGACTACGTATGTGAACAAAAACGGCTCCAAACTTCCGGTAGTTCCAAGGAGGGCCATTTTGATGCTGATCTGGCACTGTACTTACGGGTTTTATTCAAGGGCGAAAATTAATGAATTTAGTCGTGAAAACCCTTGGTCATAAACATGTTATTCTTCAGCCAACCTGTAACATGGATAAATTATCGTTATCTCCTGAATATAATTATTACACTGGTAACAGAAGGCATTCATAAACTTCTTCTTGATCAGACTGTCGCGTGTTGGCCATGGAAAATTGGCGTCTTTGTTTCAGAAGAAAAACGACTTCCGGCAACTTGAATAAGAAACATCTACAGGTTGTTCTAGTTCTTCATTATGTATTTACGTTCTGTAGTAAATGTGTGTTAATATCAATATTTGAACCCTTGGCAAAGGAATCGTGACTTATGACCACTTGAACAAGAACTCCTTCCGTGTTTCTGTCTTACTTGTATTTTACATGTTTGTTCCATAGCTAAAATTAATTTTTAAAATTTTCAAATTCCATTTATATATTTCTACTGTTCAATAATTCCAGAGTGAACTAGCACTGACAGACTGGAAGCTACAATGAACCATTACTTCCGGAGTTGTTTCGTATTCCTTCTTCATTTCGACGTATTAACATATTCTGATTTATTCAAGTTCCTTAAAAAGGAAACATGCGAAGGAAACAAATCTCATCATCATTTTCTTTTAACAAACACGCATATCATCGTGATATATAAAACAGAGGTCTCCTAAATAACTGTTAAACTTCCTACTGTGAGATGCCAAGCAGTGTTTTGTATGGCAAGCCCGTGATGTGATGAATATGTGGAGACAGCGAGCCCGAGAAAGAGATTAATGATTTTTTTTCGGAAAGCAAATTTATGTGTAAGAAAGGGGCATGTGGAAAGGGACATTTTACCTGCAGCGTTATTTGACAAGAAACTAGAAGCAGCCTTTAAGCACGAGACGGGTTTACTATTGGGCGACTTGTTTTAAAGAATTGTATCTCCGTGTGCTTGTGAATCGTCTTGTCAAAGGTCATGGTGAATAAACATAAACGTGAGAGAATCATCGCACTCCATGATCTGCCAAAAGGAAATATAGTGGTGAAGGTGATATGAATGAGGGACTCGAAAACGTGGAACGGTGTTCATGATATCAATCACTGGTTTGTCAGTCCAGATTAGAGTATTTTCCATTGCAGATTGATAATTATAGCGTTAAACAAATATCAAATCGTATATATAATAATGTGATACACAGTACGTAAAGACTATAGACATAAATATGACGTGTAAACGTTTCTGTTGGTCCGTGTTTCGGACAGTGTCAGTTAATAAGAAGTATGCTAGAAGTAAATATAACCCTTCTATGAAGAAATAGATCAAGAAGACCAGACATAAGCAGAACTTCTGTCAGAAAGGCCTACTACTGATACGTCTTCAGCAAACCCGTGTTTATCGTAAGGTCGACTAACGGGATTGGGTGGTCAAACACGCCCACCCGGTTATTGCATGTCATCGTATCCGAGTTGATTTTACCGATGTCCATGTCAGCGTCGATTGCTGGACCATACTTGAATACTTACTGACCGCTGTCATATAACTGGAATCATCCGGCGTTAAGAAATAAACGAACTTACAAACATTCCTAGTGTCACTGACACCTCATAGTCAGTACAATTCACTATGCAGAGCTGCTTCGGATCCGCTGACCACGGGTTCGAATCCGAGATTCACGATAATGATCCTTGGTCTGTCAGCGTCATCCCATGCTCATTGGACTTTGAACAAACGTCTACAAACACCATCAGGGCTTTCCGGCAACACAAAATTGAGTGAGTGAGTTTTTACGCCGCTTTTAGCAATATTCCAACAATATCACGTCGGGGGGCAACCAGAAATGGGTTACACACATTGTACCCATGTGGGGAATGGAAGTCTTCAGCGTGACGCTTTAACCATTAGGCTACCCCTCCGCCCACATGAAAATGATATGAAGAAACGCACTCCAAGCAACGTAGAGCTTGTTTGTTTGGTTAGGTGTTTTTTCTGATATGATATTTACATAATGGCATAAGAGCGACTATTCGTCGAAGAATGTTCAAACACAATCTTAATTAAATCTAATTCAATACATATTAAATTTCAACCTTGTATTATAAACGGAAGCCTGTTCCTTGATGACAATACCTACCATTCACAATCACAGTCTACGATATTGTGAAATCGAAGTGTTCTCCCAATATTGACGCCGTTCTTGTCAACACGACTGACTACCATACGGCGAGCGTTATCACAGTCACATCCCCGGGTTTCATATGCCCTTAGGCCTGGACGTAGGTATCTTGTAGTGGTTCATTCACTTTTTATGCCCCCCATTACTGAAGTGGCGGCACAGTAAACCCGTCCCTAGCCCCCGCTCACCCCACTGTCTGGGCCATGGCTTATTTTCGTGTCAAATCTCTGCCATCAAAGATTTGAGGAATTCCGTACCTCCCCAACAAGAAACCCAATCCTGCTTAAACGGAGCATCTACCCCGTATCGACACCCCGATCTGTCCGCGCATCCCCGAGAGACACCGCCGAAACTCCGCGAGAGCGCGTGACGAAACGTGACTTGGTGAAAGCCTCGTTGTCATGACATGCAATGTTGCTACCGTGTACGATCAGTAAACAACTGACAAGCAGGGTTGAACTCGGACCCGAGAATCGGGAGGGGTGAAAGTCTAGTGTCAAATTCTAAACGGTTTCATTGAACTGAAACTTGCCACCTCGACACAAAGAATAGACATACGACATGGCGACCCGGCCGCGAGCTAAGGGGAGATAATTACGAGGTGATGAAGCTGACAGGTGTTTGCGTGGGTTCTAAACCGTAGGATGGATAGGGTGGACGTATTGTGTGATCTCACAACCAGCCCTCGCGCTGTAATGTATACTTCTTATGTCCGCCTTTACGCTCCTAATTCTCACGGTGTGGCTCCAACGTTGACCATACTGGCAGATACAGCGCGATCTATGCCTTTAACTGTCGCCATTATTCAGTCAGAATCGTCCGTTCAAACACGGAAACACAGAACCATGTAACTAGTTCTGTATAACAAACAGACGGGGGTCTCTGTAGTGCAATCCATAAGTTAAAGGGCAAGGTCCCATACACAGTCATGTCCACTATGCAGAATTTGTCCGAGAAGAGTATTGTTGAACAGGTGTGTGTGTGTGTGTGTGTGTGTGTGTGTGTGTGTGTGTGTGTGTGTGAGTGTGCGTGAGTGAGTGAGTGAGTGAGTGAGTGCGTGCGTGCGTGCGTGTGGTACAGTGACGTATTTCTGTTACTGAATGCACAGTAGTTCATGCTACCTTAATTCCGGTAATAGGTCTTTGACCTAACAGGGTCCACTTGACTTTTCCGCTACCAAGATGCTATTTCAAGAACCAGTTTCGTGGTGAATCTACAGTAAACTGCATAACGCCAGATCTAAACTGCCGGTCAAAGGAAAATATACACCTATATATGACTGTGGAAAATGAGAAAGAAAAACAAAGAAATAGTTATTCAATGGTGCTGAACTTGATACGGGTATCACTTCTGTGTTTTTAGGGCTGTAACGATTCATCGAACTATCGATGTATTGCAATTGTTGAGTCTCCGATAGCAATTTATTGATGGTAGAAACGAAAAACTGTCGATGCATCGATAGTAAGTGTGACTATCGATAGTTTAGTAATTGACTTCCGTTGATAAATACGCAGCGCAAAATACAGGATGTTTGGGTGCAGACTTGCAGCTTTATTTGAACTGTGTACTTGATCAGGGTTTCAAGTTTCTTGTCAGTTATTAAAAGAGACTGAAACTACTTCAACTTGTTTTTATTTCATATAAACTATACATTCATTTGAGAAGTGACTTCCAATGAGACAATTCAAGGAGAAAATAAGTATTGCAATGATATTGCAATGGTTGGTTGCAATAGACTATCGCTATCGCAATAGTTGTTTCCCCTTCAATAGTCACCCCTAATTCCATCACAGTACCAATAAGCAGCCATTGATTCCACCCGATACACACGTATAGATGAAGACAATTAATTTACGCTGAAGCCTGAACAGTTAGTTTGCGTATTATCATGTAAGTGAAGAATCAAACCTGTTCTTCGGCCAACTCACCTATCCTCAGTTTGCAATGGTCTGGGCAGCCTAGTGCTCTAAACCGATGGTCCGTCACTCTGAAGTCCGGGTTCGATCCCACACATGGGTACAGTGTGTGGAGCCGATTGTGGGTGTCCCCGGGGTGATATTGTTGGCATGGTACAAAAAGCGACAGACCACCATACTCACTCGCTCACTTGTAATGGCGTGAAACGTCAGTCTTTATTAGAAATAATGTTCTCCGATGTCGTACTGGGCCCTTACTATCTCCTTTGCCATGTAAACTTGGCCATTCTGACTCTTACAAAGCTCCCTTTATCGTTGCAAAACACAGAGAGACACACCTATGACCCCACCCTTTTCTATCATCCCTAAACACACACACACCCCCGATCCCCGTGATGCAGTCTTACTGGTGTCCCTCAAACTTACGGTGTAACTGCCATGTTATCTCTGAATAGAGAGAGGAAATTACGGGGGCATCTCAAAGGTTACAAAGAGAGATAAAACATGTGAACTGGGTTTAACTAAGGACGTTTAATACAAAGAATATAATGACAATAAAAAATATGTCATCCACTGTGGCATGTAAACGTCAGTCTCCGTTTATTTTGTTTTTTGTCTTTTCATAGGTCTTGTTTAGTGGGGTTTTTTGTGTTTTGATTTGATTTTAACGAGAATGCATATTTTTACCATAAGATATGAGTTCTCATACTATGTTATCATACATGATAGCACTGTTGTACTATTATACTTCTAAATCGAGACTGAATACTGACACAATGGGTCCGACAAAGCACCCCTGTGTTTTGGAATAATTATATTTGTGTTGTTGTCTACCCTGATGTTTAGGTCTTCTACCCCGAAGTTGAGGTCATCTGCCCTGAAGTTATGGCCTGCCCTGTTCTACCGCGAGGTTGAGGTCATTTACCCTGAACTTATGGCGTGCCCTGTTCTACCCCGAAGTTGAGGTCATCTACTCTGAAGTTACGGCGTGCCTGTTCTACCCCGAAGTTGAGGTCATCTACCCTGAAGTTATGGCGTGCCCTGTTCTACCCGGAGGTTGAGGTCATCTCCCATGAAGTTATGGCGTGCCCTGTTCTACCCGGAGGTTGAGGTCATCTCCCATGAAGTTATGGCGTGCCCTGTTCTACCCGGAGGTTGAGGTCATCTACCCTGAAGTTATGGCGTGCCCTGTTCTACCCCGAAGTTGAGGTTATGTACCCTGAAGTTATGGCGTGCCTGTTCTACCCGGAGGTTGAGGTCATCTCCCATGAAGTTATGGCGTGCCCTGTTCTACCCGGAGGTTGAGGTCATCTACCCATGAAGTTATGGCGTGCCCTGTTCTACCCGGAGGTTGAGGTCATCTACCCTGAAGTTATGGCGTGCCCTGTTCTACCCGGAGGTTGAGGTTATCTCCCCTGAAGTTATGGCGTGCCCTGTTCTACCCCGAAGTTGAGGTCATCTACCCTGAAGTTATGGCGTGCCCTGTTCTACCCGGAGATTGAGGTCATCTAACCTGAAGTTATGGCGTGCCCCTACCGGAGGGAGGTTGAGGTCATTATGTCATCTCCCATGAAGTTATGGCGTGCCTGTTCTACCCCAAAGTTGAGGTCATCTACCCTGAAGTTATGGCGTGCCCTGTTCTACCCGGAGGTTGAGGTCATCTACCCTGAAGTTATGGCGTGCCTGTTCTACCCCGAAGTTGAGGTCATCTACCCTGAAGTTATGGCGTGCCCTGTTCTACCCGGAGGTTGAGGTTATCTCCCATGAAGTTATGGCGTGCCCTGTTCTACCCGGAGGTTGAGGTCATCTACCCTGAAGTTATGGCGTGCCCTGTTCTACCCGGAGGTTGAGGTCATCTCCCATGAAGTTATGGCGTGCCCTGTTCTACCCGGAGGTTGAGGTCATCTCCCATGAAGTTATGGCGTGCCCTGTTCTACCCGGAGGTTGAGGTCATCTACCCTGAAGTTATGGCGTGCCTGTTCTACCCCGAAGTTGAGGTCATCTACCCTGAGGTTATGGCGTGCCCTGTTCTACCCGGAGGTTGAGGTCATCTACCCTGAAGTTATGGCGTGCCTGTTCTAATTGAAGGTTGAGGTCATCTCCCATGAAGTTATGGCGTGCCTGTTCTACCCCGAAGTTGAGGTCATCTACCCTGAAGTTATGGCGTGCCCTGTTCTACCCGGAGGTTGAGGTCATCTCCCATGAAGTTATGGCGTGCCCTGTTCTACCCGGAGGTTGAGGTCATCTCCCATGAAGTTATGGCGTGCCCTGTTCTACCCCGAAGTTGAGGTCATCTACCCTGAAGTTATGGCGTGCCCTGTTCTACCCCGAAGTTGAGGTTATGTACCCTGAAGTTATGGCGTGCCCTGTTCTACCCGGAGGTTGAGGTCATCTCCCATGAAGTTATGGCGTGCCCTGTTCTACC
The DNA here is from genome assembly GCF_003918875.1 of Haliotis rubra. Lineage (NCBI taxonomy): Eukaryota > Metazoa > Mollusca > Gastropoda > Lepetellida > Haliotidae > Haliotis > Haliotis rubra. Next base: position 499,160 of record NW_025766968.1, on the reverse strand, counting down.
CGGAGGTTGAGGTCATCTCCCTGAAGTTATGGCGTGCCCTGTTCTACCCGGAGGTTGAGGTCATCTCCCATGAAGTTATGGCGTGCCCTGTTCTATCCCGAAGTTGAGGTCATCTCCCATGAAGTTATGGCGTGCCCTGTTCTACCCGGAGGTTGAGGTTATCTCCCATGAAGTTATGGCGTGCCCTGTTCTACCCCGAAGTTGAGGTCATCTACCCTGAAGTTATGGCGTGCCCTGTTCTACCCGGAGATTGAGGTCATCTAACCTGAAGTTATGGCGTGCCTGTTCTACCCCGAAGTTGAGGTCATCTACCCTGAAGTTATGGCGTGCCCTGTTCTACCCGGAGGTTGAGGTCATCTACCCTGAAGTTATGGCGTGCCTGTTCTACCCCGAAGTTGAGGTCATCTACCCTGAAGTTATGGCGTGCCCTGTTCTACCCGAAGGTTGAGGTTATCTCCCATGAAGTTATGGCGTGCCCTGTTCTACCCGGAGGTTGAGGTCATCTACCCTGAAGTTATGGCGTGCCTGTTCTACCCCGAAGTTGAGGTCATCTACCCTGAAGTTATGGCGTGCCCTGTTCTACCCGAAGGTTGAGGTTATCTCCCATGAAGTTATGGCGTGCCCTGTTCTACCCAGAGGTTGAGGTCATCTCCCATGAAGTTATGGCGTGCCCTGTTCTACCCGGAGGTTGAGGTCATCTCCCAAGAAGTTATGGCGTGCCCTGTTCTACCCAGAGGTTGGGTTCAAAGTTATGAAGGGCCCGACAGTGAAATCTGTTTTCAGAGATTGCTATATATCTTCTCTCTAGTGATGTTTTTCTCTTGTCTGTTCCAATGCAAATGTCCAGACCCATGTTATTACTCACGTTTCTGCAAAACAACATCATATTAGACTCGAACGTTATTGTTTACATTTAAATCTCACTGAAGGGTATGAAAGATAACAATACTTAATTGTGAATTATCAGAGCCCGTCTTTTAAACAATATTAAGACGTGTTTGTTATTTCCCTTTTCACTTTGCCGCTTGTGTAGGTCGACCCTCAGACACGATGCCCGTCCTAAATTGGCCTACAGCTCTCAGTGGTCCTAGAGATTGTGATTAATGTATGGTAGTGGTTCTTCCTGATGCTCTATTGGGCGGTAGGCGGACGGGCCACTTAAGACGCACATAAACAAAGCCCATTTTCCTGAACGATGTGGAATCTCGTCAAAATATTGGGCTGAAGATGCATAAATACTTTACTTTAAAAGCTATTAACTATCCACGTGTTGGAGGCCCTGTCACGGCGTTCGCGTACACCGTTATCAAACGGCCATGTTGGCAGTGACCTCGGTTCAAAGGTCATCCTCCTTCAAGGTCAAATGTTAAAGAAACGAAAAGAAACCGTTGCACCCTTACAATATATTGATGTAAGTGTGATTTTCCCTTTTCATTTCAGCACGTGTCTAAGAGATGATCGCGTATACCTTAAGCAAGTCTGATACTGGGATTTAAACAAGCATGCCAAATGCGCTCCGTATAAGCGAAGCTCATCACGAAATGCATTTAGATTGAAAGTGAACGCTAGTCGATATCCCCAATTCCAGGTTTTATGGTTTCATTTCATAATGGAGACAGTAAACATAAAATGGCCGGTGCGGTGGATTACATGGGACTACCCAGGACATTTACCGTTACGTATGGCAAAGTTACAGAAATAGTCACTGACCGCATGTATAATTACTCAGTCCATTAGCTTAAGTGGTTTGACGGCGAGTAATGGGGTCGTTGTGAGCCTAGCAAATAGCTTATCCATTATGTTTCGGGTGCTGCAGCCAGCTCAGCAGAACATAAGTCCTGCTCATAGTCCAATACCTCAATCTCAGACCAGTTATCTTGCTGTGACTACCGTCCCGAAGACGAAGGAAAAGCTTCCCCATACATGGAGTTTCTTGCTAATGAGAGGGACTGAGCCATGGATGCAATCGCTGGATAATTTATTGAGGAATTCCTTAGGATTTTACCCGGAGATCTGACGTCGATAGTGCCACTGTATATAGTGTTTAGGATGATAGTATATTTTTTCTTGACTTTCAGTTTCCGAGTCCATTTCGGTGGTATGTTCGCAGTACGTATCGTGAAAATCTTCTGTCAATGAGTGCATTCTGAAGTGAAAGTGAAAATATTTTCTCGTCGACTTATTGTTAAGGAACCTAATGTAGACACAGCACCATATCTTCACAAACATGTTATTATTGTGCCATGAACGAATGTACATTTTGCTTGTGCGTTGTTTATACTTACAATCTTCCATTTACTGTCTGACTGGTTTCTAGATTGGAACCTGTTGCAGGGCGTTACCTTGGGAACGACTTTATGAAAACTAAACATTTTGTCGTGTTATTATTTGAATATATTCCACGTTGGTATTCATGCAAAAGTATTTATAAAAGGAATTGTCAATATTTCGATCCCAAATATGTACAAAATACTAGTTGATTGTACCGTTATTATAAATAATCTGGTATTATTTCTACATATATTTCATTATGCATCTGTATCAACCAAGAAATGCATATGTTAATATTTTTTTATTTTATCAAAATTATGTAATATTTTCAAAATGTTAAAAATCGCGTGACTTAAACAAATATCCTCGTCGTCGTGAAATAAATAGAAGGACGAAGAATAACGGCTATTACACAATGCAGACACAAAGACTCTGTCCCAACGCCGGTGTTATAAAATATAATAACTGCACTAGGCGCGTCAAGTATAAAACCAAACACCTTACCCCTTCAGCTGGAGAAACCGTATCGATTCCCTACTACCATCACAATGAGCTGCAGTCAAAATGCAGCGGTATTTGTTTGGATGAAATACTATATTAAAACAGAGCAATTTCTGGGATAAGTAAACACATCTGTTCCATTACCCTACTACGTATTGACTGGAAAATGCACTTAATTCATTAAGTGAAATCCAGATTAAAATATGACCTGGCGCATATCTCCTAGGTAAGTCAGGTCGATATACTTAACCTCAATGCACCTTTTACAGTAATCACGTGTGTTGTGCTTACTTTACCCCTTTAACACTTTCTTGAAGCAATCGAAAAGCAACAAAACAATAAATAAATTGTTAATTTTTCATTGTATCTATACTATTTAGTAACGGAACTTTTAAAAAGGAACAATGCATACCTTTCAACTCTCGTTCCACTAGTTAAAAGCTTTGTTATATTTTATTCATTTTCGAGTTTGTTGTCTACACAATAATCGACTTGTTGATAATTAATGTGTTGTAAAATAATACGTGTTACAGTGTACAAATCAATTGATTGCTTTTAAACATATTTATTCTGCTATGCTTCATGGTTTTACCTTTTCGGTGCTTTTTGCTCCAATACGCTTCAAAATATAAAACTACTCACCCATGACCACTGTGTCGTGATCATGGGTAGATTCCCTTTTAACTTGAAATTGCACTGCATTTGCCCCGACAATATTATTGACATGTATTTGTCGTGGGAGCAGCCATGTTCACAATGTTAATCAGGCATTTTTAATATGTTCAGAAAAATGTGATCAGTGATTATAAGCACGGTGAGGTACAACACTGTACTGGATATAACCTTCCACGTACAGCGCCATTGGTGTGCAATGCATCAAATCTACACATGCGTTTTTATCAATACAAAAATATTTTAAGGAAGAGTAAGGTAAAATACAAGGAATAGTAGATCGTCCAATATAACTCACATGATAAACTTCATGCCTAACGCTAGATAAATATGAAACTCGTCAGTTATAGAAATGTTTTCGTAAAACAAAATATATTGCTATCTGCATCATGAATTATTCATTATTTATTGCATTAAAAGATAACTTCAGAATAATATTAGCAATATCACAAGGAATTATTCCTTACATCGGCAAAATGGTTATAATTATATGCATTATATCAATGAATATCTCACAACAGGTTACCTGCACATGGTGTCTCAAGGAACATGGGTGGTCGCAATTTCCACGACTGTATTTTAAGTGTATACCATCTTTTGTCGGTGATGTATGCAAAACATAGTCTGTGGAGTATCTACGATACAATCTATTTCTCTATTTTAAATAAAATAATATTAAATCCTAATGCCGATTTTACATTCCGGTATGTAATTGTTATATTTGCCTAATTTGATTCATGTAGACTAGTTTCTATTTAATTCAATGCAGATATCTGAAGATATGACAAGAAAAATACAGGAAATGCTCGTATAACAACGACAGGTATGTAATTATTGAATAATGAATTGTATTGTATGCACGTACAGCTGGGTAGGATTGTACGAGTTATATCAGGCTATCACTCACAGTGTTAAATGTGACACAACTGTTGCTATGGAAAATGAAACTATCTTCATAATAACCATCACGATCAGAATAAAAGTCCATTTCCGATGTAAACAACGAGACTGCGAGGCTTCTGGTCAGTACTAAGTGAGGCAGTGCTTACCTTCTCCTACCAATTGAGTCCCTGGCTTGAAAGTGAACTGAGGTGACAAAATCTTTTAACACGCTTTCCATGTAAACTGAAAACCAGGTCGCTCTCTCTCTAGGAGTAATTCCCTTTATGGGTTTGACCCACTTATAGAATCCATAGCTTTTGCGTAACTTCCCTTTCACATTCCTTGTTTATTGACGTAGATAAACGCCGAAAAATATCAATAAACAACTAATGGGTTTCGATCGTAATGCGTTGTATGGTTATTATCATCATAATATTTGTTTGTAGTTTTGTGGGTGCCATTTTTCAGGTCAACGCCACTGTGTTGTGTTTGTCAAAGTGTTTATAATCATTATCATCAATATCACACATACCAATGTTAAATCGGAAAAAGCAGAAATCTCGTAGAACTTATGAATGAATATTTTTGTTTATGAATATTCATCATCGACATGACAATAAACACCCATTATAATTATTTCAAAGATAGTTCAATGCCTCACAACGAATTTATCGTTTAATCACTCCAACCGTCTAATAGAAGACACAAATTAAATACAATTTCACCGTCGACAGGGTAATTGGCTCTTGTGTTTACAATAATACTTATCTAAATAAAATCCACGCAATAATAAATTAATTGTTGTAAACACGTGTCCGGGTCAAAGTTCATCAGGTTCGGAAACAAGCACGGGTTTAGCTTCTTGTCGCCCGTCCGTGTCGTATCTTAAAGTGCGCTGTGACTATTTTAGTATTAAATGTCCGTTATCCAGAAGATTACGTAAACAGACATAGGCAAGAGATACGCGCCTCAGTGCATCCTAGTGGAAGCAGGACCTTAAATAAACAACTCGGCTATCTTGACTTCACACCAAACCCCGACATCAGCTGATCCGAAATTCGCACATGCATTCACGGAATTATCATGCGACTATTATCAGCCGTTGTCCCGTAATGAACATGATTTACGGTTTTGCACTCAGTAATTACGTTCGGGCGCCGTCCTTTGAAACCTATACATTTAACTGAGTATATAACCGCTTGTAAATATTGCGATACACAAAATCTCAAGTGTGTCAAACAAATATATTTAAACATATCTGAAGCGTTTTACATGTCAACGTCAAATTAGAAAAATAGAAACAGATGTTTTCTTATTTGGGACATTATGTTTTTCTTGCATATTCAAAATTCAAAAGTGAAAAACTCCCTTTTTAATCTCGTGTTCTGTAATCGCCGCGAAACACGCCGGATATTACGGAATTTTTGGTTATCTCGATTTATACAAATCTTCGTTTTTGAGCCCTCTTAACGAATTTCGTCTTTTTCAAACCAGATAATGAAAACTTTGTCATAAATAAAATAAAAAGTTCCCCTTTATTTCGTTTTTTGGTTACTCTGCAACTTTTTGCTTCATGTAATCTCTTGGTGTTTTGACATTTATAAACGATATATCATTTTTCGTATCATCTTCACTCATTCTTTTTATCGTTATTTATAAACTATTTCTGCCACATCGAAATGACAGATGATTAACGAATTGTCTGACAAGGGAGAAAACTCAAGAACAATTTAGTACTACTTCATAACAAATTACTCTGCACTTGATATCTGCTGAAACATATGAGTACTAAAATAGATTTGATTATGTTTAACAAGGAAGATAATACTCGAAACTATAACAGAATATGACATGCCTGTATGTTCGAAACAAAGCCATGGCGTCGTTTGTGGGATAAACATGCAGAATTCGATATTTAAAGAGAAGTAAACAGAACATGTAAACAGAACAAGTAAACAACAGCATAATACCTGGATGTTTACACAATTAATGGCACGTGGTCACATTACGGGTGATTCTGTTGTTTTAGGTGTAAATTCTAGAATGATTTTTTAAAAATTAGCAGAAATCGCACATATTACTAATATTTATATAATTACTCTTGGTAAATTCCGGAAAATAAATGCACTCTTTAAACATGTTTCATGTGTATTTGTGAATATTATAGTGGCTGTTTCGCAAGAAACAGACCAATAATTGACGTTTAATGCACAGTGTTTACTTATATGATAAATTACAAGAATCATTTCTGTTTTTTTCAGGTGAACAATTGACTAGACTTTGCATATGATTATGATGGGAGCCACCGGTGAGTGAGGCGGGATACGCTCGCCTTGTTGCAAACACCTGGTATCATTTCTATTTATAGTCTTCATAAACACATGCTCATGATACAGTCAGAATTGCACAATCTACTCTGCTTTTTACACAGATTTCTTATGGATGTGGAAAAAAGTTTTTTCACTTTTATTTTTGTATACACACAGTCGCGTTTGTAATCAATTGTAATTAACAAAAGTGACATAATTTCTATCTAGATGTCCCTGATTATGAAGAGGGTAACAGATTAATCCAACCGATCGCTTGTGGGATGAGCTCGTTGAAGTCAAGTGGAAGCGAGTTGCTTCTGTCATGCAAATCATGGCCATACGTCGCACTGACAGCCTTGCAATCTACTCGTTTTTCAATCGTCGACTTTCTTGAAACAATCTAGCAAATTTTATGAGTGTATCCTGCCTCGTCTACATAGTGAGTGGCACGTAAATGAAAACAGTGCTAGTTCACTCCCCCAAGGGAAATCTCGCGATTACTTCGCCCTTCGCTTTAATTATCCGCCTCAGGATTCGGAAGAATAACTGTGACGACTTTTCGATAATATTGGGCGATACTAAACTGCGGATCGGAGCCACGATGTGGAAGTGAACAATTAAGTGATGATTGTATCATTATTATGTCAAAAGCAATCGGGTCGAGTGTCCCGTGTGAACTTTCATTATTTTTCCTTGAACCGTCTTGTTCAGCTAGATTAAAAAATATCGCTACAGATGTCCAATTTGAAATTAAAATCAGACCGAATTAAAAGGTCGGAACTGACAAATCTAAAGATTATCCAAGCAGTCAGTTTTAATCCATTAAAATAATGGCAAGGCCCAGTGACAAGCGCTCGTCAGGGTAGGTATTTCAATCAACTACGAGGCATGTGCCAGTGGATATTGCGAGACTAGTGCACCTGTAGAATTAGATTTAATGTACTGTTTGATCAGAAGTAATTTCATTAGCTGAGTGCAAGCCATGCGCGATTAATAGCACGTCTTTCCATATGGCACAGATAACAGTCTATATATCATACTGTAAAGTGGGACGCGATACCGGCGTTGCATTGGAAACTCTATGTAAAAAGGAAACGTGATTCTGAATATAATCCACGAATATTATATATGAAAAACATATTTACATAAAGTGTTTACAAAATCAAGTGGTCGTGTTAGATTGTACCACTTATAATTCTAAAAACCTAGGACAAATTTGAAATCGATAGGTAATGATTTGTAATCTGTAGGCAAATGAATGAAATACTATTCTTCACAAAATGATTTATTTTTCAAATGTTATTCCTGAAATATAAAATGAAATGTTTTATATATGAAATTCGACCTAACAACATTAAATGGGCATTAGTAATATTTTATGCACTGTAAACTTAACAATAAGAAATAAGAGATAATCTACAATTTTTGAAAATAGGTTTAAAGGTATTTGATTTGTATATCAAAGCAGGTGATTATACTGATGAATTCGATATTTCTCGAAACAAAAATTAATTCAAAACGACATTTACATGTATATGAAATAATGCAGATACAAAATACGTCCCTACGTGTAGGCGAATATGGCATTCTTGAAATAATTGATTAGCCCCTTTTATGAACAGCAGATAAAAAGTAAAATACATTCTTAAGTGTAATGATAAGCCCATCGTCAAAAGGTACCCCACCTAATCGCATTGGACCGTCATTTACCAAGACGCATTAAACTCTCACTGCCTTCGCCTTGACAGTTACCCTATTGAAATGATGTCTAATATAAATACCACGCCGCAACATATGTTGTCGACATGCACCTTTAAATGTTTATCCACATATGATATTTTATTCGTTGCATATGGACGACAAAAATATTAAAACTTCTTGTTTAATTCAACCACTTTTCGTCATCTTCAGTTAGGTGATCTTTTCTTCTGCAATATTAAACTAATTTTCGTTTCAGTATAACGCTGCTGTACCCAATTCCGTATTTGTATCAAGGGTATTTCAGTACACACGGTTATGTTAGTGGCTGTTATACTTACTGAATTGACCTGCGTGTTTCGCCTAAGCCTAATTACCCATATCAATGTCAAACTACAGCACCCAAAAAAATACTTCAAATATTCAATAGAATCGATCCGCGATTTTCGGAGAAATCTGCAGCTGAAGTCAATCAGATTTAAGAGGGGTAGGAGTCTGGCGAAGCTAAGGCTAAAGTGATGAACTTGTTAACTTAATGGTATACCGACGAATAACTCTCGCCAGCTCCACACACCCAAGCCTTGCTCCCATTTAATCTTGCATCTTTCATTCTTTCATCGATCGACACATCTCTTCAAAGCCTCGTTGTCCATTTTACCCGGAAAGCTTTCTGAAAGATCTGATGCGTTTCGCGCACATTCGTAGATTAATTTCCAAGGTAATTAAACAGAGTCATCGTTGTGAACGGGGACGACGACGGTGGGTTTTGGTGCACCCTTCCACGCATCACGACTTCATCAACGCCGTTCACGTAAACAGTATTTTCGTTTCAGTAAATATACTTCCCAGGTTGGTTATGGATGATGAATCAAGGGCGAGACATCAAAGGGCAACGACATGGGGGACATAACCGGTGATGGTGTGACTGACAGCATCCGCTTACAGCTCACCCGTCTCCAGCATCCAACCCCCTTCTCATCCCCCAATCCTCTCACCCCCACCCTGGCGTTCGTCTGTATCTGTGAACTGACTCACTAAAATAGATTCACTCACATACTGGTACACATGGTTTAGTTCGTTTCCTGAGTGAACACATTTTACATTTTGTAGAAAACCAGTGGTTTTAATCCCTTAAAACAACACCGTTGTCACAACATCAACCATCAAAGGATTTTTAAAGGGACTACCCCTCTGTGTTCACCAGGCACAACGATTTCATTACGTTATAAGTCACATTTCTCAGTAACCCTATAATACCGAGGTCTAAACCAAAAAAAGACCACCCGTAAGTATTAGCGGTGAATGTTTATGCTAATTCCTGAAGCGCTGATTTCGTCCCGGGTTGATAATGGTCCTCCTCTTACACCATACCTGTTGTTGCCCGGGGCTGTAGGGCGTACAACTTTATTTCTACTGTTTATTATTCATTTCGTACCCGATGCACCCGTAAAGGACGCTGGGATATTTCGCTGCTTGTTTGTGTAAGGTCGTAAAACGTAGTTTCCTAAGTACGATGACGTGTAGCTAGTCGTAGCGCCATTCTAGGCAGTCACCTGACCCATTGTATCTTCTGTAATGTTTACTCGAAACTTTCTGTTATGTTGTAACTTATGTTGTAGCCCTTGTGTGAAGAAAAACAATCATCATCACCATCGTTGTAATCGTCATCTTCATCACCTTCTTCTTCATCAACACTGTCATCATCATCGTCGTTTTTGTTGTCATGCTCATGAAATTTAACCGCATTATCATTTTTCCAAATAAACAAACCATGGGTAAAAGGTTGATGTTGTTTGCTTACATTAACAAACATCGAGAGGTGTCTCTCACAATAGGAGCATTTCTAGCGACACCGTGTTCATCAGGGCAGTACTGTATCCTACTAAAGTCGTCGAGAGCAAAGTGAGTGATTTTAGTTTTACGCCGCACTCAGCAATATTCCAGCTATATGGTGGCGGTCTGTAAATAATCGAATCTGGACCAAACAATCCAGTGATCAACAGCATGAGCATCGATCTGCGCAGTTGGGAACCGATGACACGGGTCAACCAAGTCAGCGAGTCTGACCATCCGATCCCGTTAGTCGCCTCTTACGACAAGCATGGGTTACTGAAGATCAATATTCTAACCCGGACCTTCACGGGTACCCAGAGCAAAGACAAATGGATGTATGCGTGTGAGCGTGCGTGCGTGCGTGCGCGCAAGAGTTAGTGTAGATGTTTCTTACAGAATCGTCTGGAATTTTGGGGTGTCCCGAATATAGGCTGTATACCTACCTGTATAGGTATGAGTGTAGAGCATGTCGTCAGTGATAGCAATTTAATACAGTTCATAAATATTGTAAATAACAATTTTTAGCTGTTCTGTCCACAAGATGGGATTCTGCACCAGATTGTACGTCCCTGGTATACATGCTTGTCGCACACAGAGTGAGTAAGTGAGTTTAGTTTTACGCTGCACCCAGCAATATTCCAGCTATATGTGGGCGGTCTGTAAATAATTGAGTCTGGACCAGGCAATCCAGTGATCAACAGCATGAACATCGTCTACGCAACTGGGATACGATGGCATGTGTCAACCAAGTAATCCGAGCCGGACCACCGGAACCCGTTAGTCGCCTCTTACGACAAGCATGGGTTACTGAAGACCAGTTCTAACCCGGATGTTTACTGGTCGCACACACAGAGATCCAGCTGATGAGGGTCGACTGGACATGACGTGTGCGCTGGGTGTGAATCACACCATGGATAGTTGTTCATGCTATCAACCATCAGTTCGATGCACCAGGCCAGTGGAGTGTAACTCCATTACCCAAAACCCATGGCAATGACATGATGTCACACACAAACATATGCTCCTTTTAGATAAGCACACGCATTCACGCACGTGAACGCACACGCACGTGAAAATGCAAACGCGTTAAACCGTTCTGAACACCTGACGTGTGAATAAACACCAGGTGTGTTACTAAGTACCACGTGCGCTTTAATCAAACTTTTACCTTTGTCCAATCAGATCAGCTTACATTCCGCACCTGACGATATCTGTAATCGCAACGACCACCCTTGTCAGATCCGGACTGGTTCCGCTTATCGCGCTCCCATCAGCGCTTCGCCGTTCGCTTTCTTTCAGTTCCGTGTTTAGTGTTTACACTTTCAGTGTAAATCACACACCGGCACCGACCGGCACGTCAGTCGACTGGAAAATAAATTATAGAAATTATTGTTGGACATAGAAATGAGTCTGCTATTAGATGGAAGCATGGAGTGTACCCAGTACCTCTCAATACCTACGCATGACCTGTTTGCCATTAGTCTTATTGTCGTTTGTACACCACCTCATATAAACCGGGTTGTTGTCTCGCTCCTCTGTGTTTCGGTGCCATTAACGCTGATTGTGTTGGGATTTTTCTTTGCCATGTTTTTTGTGAGTAAAGCTGCTGATAATATCAACGATTGTGTTTGTAAACTGTCAACACAGCCCGGAACATGTGTAAATAAGCAGCACGATATTTCAAACATTTCTCTTGTTGTTCATGGCCGAGTTAGGTGTTGTTGTTATTGTTTTGAAATATAAGTGACATTGACTAGTTAGTTAACAGATTTGTACTTATGAATAATCTGCCCTTCCCACCCGCTGACCACAGTCCCATCACCCATCTCCTATCGGCTCAACTTTCCCGACGTCAGCGTTCTTATCCTTTCTTCGTCACTCTCGACATGAGTGTGGTTTGTGTAACTTTTGTCTCTTGTCACGACATCCCCTAGGCTCTTCTATCTTCATCCCCTCACCGATAATCTTGTATTTCCCTCCCCTCACGACATCACCGAGGCTCTTCTATCTTCGTTTCTCGCGGCATCATCAAGGCTCTTCTATCTCTACCCCTCACGACATCACCTAGGCTCTTCTATCTCTACCCCTCACGACATCACCTAGGCTCTTCTATCTCTACCCCTCACGACATCACCTAGGCTCTCCTATCTCCGCCCTTCACGACATCACCTAGGCTCTTCTATCTCTACCCCTCACGACATCATCTAGGCTCTTCTATCTCTACCCCTCACGACATCACCTAGGCTCTTCTATCTCTCCCCTCACGCCATCATCTAGGCTCTTCTATCTCTACCTCTCCTCACGACATCACCTAGGCTCTTCTATCTCTACCCCCTTCGACATCACCTAGGCTCTTCTTCTATCATCCCCTCACGCCATCACCTAGGCTCTTCTATCTCTACCCCTCACGACATCACCTAGGCTCTTCTATCTCTACCCCTCCACGATCATCCTGGGTCTTCTACGACATCAGGCTCTTCTATCCGCCCTTCTCACGACATCATCACCTAGGCTCTTCTATCTCCGCCCCTCACGACATCACCTAGGCTCTTCTATCTCTCCCCCTCACGACATCACCTAGGCTCTTCTATCTACTCCCTCTCGACATCACCTAGGCTCTTCTATCTCTCACCCCTCACGACATCACCTAGGCTCTTCTATCTCCGCCTATCTCACCCCTCGACATCACCCTGGGCTCTTCTATCTCTCCCCTCAAGACATCACCTGGGCTCTTCTATCTCCGCCCTTCATCGACATCACCCTGGGCTCTTCTATCTCTCCCCTCACGACATCACCTAGGCTCTTCTATCTCTCACATCAAGGCTCTTCTATCTCCGCCCGACATCACCCTGGGCTCTTCTATCTCTACCCCTCATCACACATAACCGGGCTCTTCTATCTCTACCCCTCACGATCATCTAGGCTCTTCTATCTCTACCCCTCATGACATCACCTAGGCTCTTCTATCTCCCCTCACGACATCACCTAGGCTCTTCTATCTCCGCCCCTCACGACATCACCTAGGCTCTTCTATCTCCGCCCTCACGACATCATCTACGCCCTAGGCTTCTTCTCCCTCACACCGGCTCTTCATCGAGGCTCTTCTATCTCCGCCCTTCACATCAGGCTCTTCTATCCTCGCCCCTAGGCTCTTCTATCTCTACCCCCCACGACATCTTCTATCTCCGGGCTCTTCTATCTCTAGGCTCTTCTATCTCCTCACGACATCACCTAGGCTCTTCTATCTCTGCGCCCCTCACGACATCATCCTAGGCTCTTCTATCTCCGCCCTCACGACATCACCCTAGGCTCTTCTATCTCCGCCCTTCACGACATCACCCTAGGCTCTTCTATCTACCCTCACGACATCACCTGGGCTCTTCTATCTCTCCCCTCCTGACATCACCTGGGCTCTTCTATCTCCTCCCCTCACGACATCACCTAGGCTCTTCTATCTCCGCCCTTCACATCACCTGGGCTCTTCTATCTCCGCCCTTCACGACATCCTGGGCTCTTCTATCTAGGCTCTTCACATCCCTGGGCTCTTCTCATCTCCGCCCATCACCTAGGCTCTTCTATCTCCCCTTCACATCACCCTAGGCTCTTCTATCTCTACCCCTCACGACATCACCTAGGCTCTCTTCTCTATCGCTCCCCACATCACTGAGGACATCATCCTGGGGCCTAGGCTCTTCTATCTCCGCCCTCATCATCATCCTAGGCTCTTCTATCTCCGCCCTTCGACATCACCTAGGGCTCTTCTATCTCTCGCCCTTCTCACATCACCTGGGCTCTTCTATCTCCGCCCTTCACATCACCGAGGCTCTTCTATCTCCGCCCTTCACATCACCGAGGCTCTTCTATCTCCGCCCTTCACATCACCGAGGCTCTTCTATCTCCGCCCTTCACATCACCTAGGCTCTTCTATCTCCGCCCTTCACATCACCGAGGCTCTTCTATCTCCGCCCTTTACATCACCGAGGCTCTTCTATCATCACCATCACCGAGGCTCTCCTATCTCCGCCCTTTCTATCTTTTATCTCCGCCCTTCACATCAACAAGGTTCTTCTATCTCCGCCCTTCACATCACCGACACTCTTCTGTCTTCGTTTCTCGCGACATCACAGAGGCTCTTCTCTCTGCGCCCTTCACGACATAACCGAAGCTCTTCCCATCTCCGCCCTTCACATAACCTAGGCTCTTCTATCTCCGCCCTTCACATCACCTAGGCTCTTCTATCTCTACCCCTCACGACATCACAGACACTCTTCTATCTCCGCCCTTCACATCACCTAGGCTCTTCTATCTCCGCCCTTCACATCACCGAGGCTCTTCTATCTCCGCCCTTCACATCGCCTAGGCTCTTCTATCTCCGCCCTTCACATCACCAAGGCTCTTCTATCTCCGCCCTTCACATCACCAAGGTTCTTCTATCTCCGCCCTTCACATCACCGAGGCTCTTCGATCTCCGCCCTTCACATCACCGACACTCTTCTGTCTTCGTTTCTCGCGACATCACAGAGGCTCTTCTCTCTGCGCCCTTCACGACATAACCGAGGCTCTTCCCATCTCCGCCCTTCACATAACCGAGGCTCTTCTATCTCCGCCTTTCACATCACCGAGGCTCTTTTATGTCTACCCTTCACGACATCACAGACAGTCTTCTATCTCCACCCTTCACGATATCACAGACACTCTTCTATCTCCGCCCTTCACGATATCACAGACACTCTTCTATCTCCACCCTTCAGGACATCACAGACACTCTTCTATCTCCACCCTTCACGACATCACCGACACTCTTCTGTCTTCGTTTCTCACGACATCACAGAGGCTCCTCTATCTCTACCCTTCACGACATCACAGACACTCTTCTGTCTTCGTTTCTCACGACATCACAGACACTCTTCTATCTCCCCTTCACGACCTCACCGAGGCTCTACTACCCCCACAACTCACGACATCATCAAGGCTGTTCTATGTGTTATCTCCGCCCCACTCGTCACCAAGGATCTTTTAAATCTTCACCCCACAATGTCCCTTCCGATATGACCATATGGTCGTTCCACCATTAATCTACCCCCATCATTAATCTCCCAAACCCCGCCACATCCTCACCTTTCAGCCACACCACAGATGGTCGCAAACGAAGGGTGAAATTAAATCTCCCACGCCCAGCACATCCACCCAGTCGATCCACTTCGCTGAACAGCAACAAGGCTAGTCTCCACATTAATAACCCGAACTAATTTCATCCACCCCAGCTACACAGAAACAACCGTAACAGTAGAGACAGAGGAATCAACGCTGCTCCCCCACAGCCGACCCCACCCCTCCCCACCTCCCCCCCCTAGTAAAAACAATGCCTAACTATACATGACATGACTGGCCCTTCACTTCCAACCTCTAACCCCCACCCCTCCTCAGCACCACCCTCCCTCCTCTACGCACTGCCGCACCCCTACCCCGACCCCCAATGGCTTCCATCAATACTTGTCCCGCTCCCTCTCAAAAATCCATCTTGGTCGTTGCGCTTTTAGGGGATTCGTCTCCCTCGTTCATTTCGTCCCTGTTTTACTTAGAGTCTGAAACCAATTCACATAAACACTAATCATAGATTTCCAATAGGTTTGGGCGGATCCCGTGCCGCATGGAGGAGTTGGGGCACTGTGGGGGGTCGGGCACACGACAGCTTGTACACGGCAGGGCAGGCAGATCAATCATTGCTGTCAATACGTGTTTTGATTTCATAGAGAAGGAAATATTGTTGTAAATGAATAGGACTATTGATTTGGTTTAAGATTGAAGATAATTCAAGCGACAAAGCACAAAGTATTACGTGTTATGATTTCATTCAGATAGGAAATTCATCTGAAGTTGTCTGTACGAGCGAGAGAGGCGCAGTCTCAGCCAAAGGGACGCCGCACGAGCACTGCACGCGCTGTCACTTCATACACGAACAATGAAGACGATATTCGATCATTTCAGATTCAAAGTTGGGTATTATTTTTAAGTGCTAAGTGCATGTGAATTACACTTAAAAATGTTATGAGTTTTTTTTATTATTTTGTTATACCCCAAGTCTAATGTGAAGTGATTGCGATCAATTCAACATTCACGCTGCGTGACGGAGCGATGTGGACAGCCATTACGAAATGTTGCACTCCATGTTGGAGCGTAGCCCGTGGCCTATTCGATGTCAGCCAACATCCAGACATCCACATTCTTTGGAGTGACACAACGTATTAGTCCTATCAACATGAAGGATTCATCCCAGGCACCAGAAAGAGAATTGTCTTAGGACTGATTGCCGAATAACGGATGTGCACTTATTTAAGTTTTCAAGATGGACGCCAAAAAAAGGTCAAACCAGAGGCTGATATGGTTGGGTTGTTCTGTTTCATAAATTCGGTGGTCAGTGTGTGTTAAATGTTCATAACTGGCGTAAGTCAGAAATGGTATCGTTCGTGAGGTTTGTTTGTCGCCGTGACAATACGTCGCGAGATTGAGAACTTACTGTTGCTTACTTACTGCCGAGGGTTTCAGTAGCTCAGTCAGTGATTCCAGTCACTAACTATTTGAGATGTTAACAGAGCTTTATTTTAACAACAAACTCTCACATAATTGTTTTAATTCGTTTTAATCTACCTGACACAATCCTAACTTTTCAACATGATTCCGCTATAAAACAAACGGAGGCGGGAATTCCCCACATGTCGTCTGCCGACTTGGTTATCGTGTCGTCTGGGCGAGACGTCTGTGGGATGGGGGTGCGCTAATACGTCCAATATTCCCCCATAAACAGTTACTGCCACACACGCGAGACGGTATAAATACTCGTATTTTGTAGCTTTGCGATAACATCTTGTCGGTGTGTAGTTGGGTATCTCCATGTTATGAGAGCTTACCCCTCCGTTCTATTGTGGCAGAGGTTCCCACCAGGCCTTGGAAGGATCGTCGGCGACAGGCCGAGTTTATGGGGTTGCAAGAACGCAGATACCCCTCGTCAGATCTTGTGTTCTCTCCACCCGACATGGATACACGGCGAACTAATGTGTTATTGAACGGGGTTATTGCTTTTCAAAAGCTTATATGTCTGGTATACCTGTTTGCACGTGGTGTGGCGACTGTTTGTCCAAACGAACTAACATCCACAAGATATATAGATGGATGTGTATTGGTTCTGAATCACGCTGACCCGTGAAGGTCCGGGTTAGAATGTGCCTTCAGTAACCCATGCTTGTCGTAAGACGCGACTAACGGGGATCGGGTGGTCAGGCTCGCTGACTTGGTTGACACATGTCATCGGTTACCAATTGCGAAGATCGATGCTCATGCTGTTGATCACTGGATTGTCTGGTCCAGACTCGATTATTTACAGACCGTCGCCATATAGCTGGAATATTGCTGAGTGCGGCGTAAAACTAAACTCGCTCACTCACTGAATCACACTGGTTCTTGGTTCAGAAAGGCAATTCAACTAGACACGTGTTATTTACAGTTGACCAACTTTGTGTATGCACGTGTTAAATGCTAAATATACTACTCAGAAGAAGGAGTAAAAAGCGTTTTTAGTTTTTCTTTTATATGTCATGGCAATACATCTGTTTGTCTTTTTGAAGTTAGTGAATAACAATTACATCAAGATTACTTAATGTATGACAACATTTTTATTCTCTTATGATCCCTCCTGCTTGACAACGATGTATGAATCTTTAAGGGGGCGATGGGGTAGCCTAGTGGTAAACGCGTCCGCTCGTCACGCCGAAGACCCGGGTTCGATTCCCCACATTGATACATTGTGTGAAGCCCATTTCTGGTGTCCCCGCCGTGATATTGCTGGAATATAGATAAAAGCTGTGTAAAACTAAACTCACTCACTCACTCTACAGTCAAACAATCTGGACCAAACAATCTGGTGATTAACCTCATAACCAATTAACGATAGAAATCTAATTATTCATGAGACTAATGTCCATCAGCTTTAAGTGTACACTTATCCCAGAATTCATTAATTTATATGTATCCCTATATGTATTGATATGTAGATGTATTATGTGAGAACATATTCTATTCGATTTGCGTTTTCTGTCATATCATACACCGACTGTTTTACATGTTATTACCTGTTTTAAAACTGTTTCAAATACGAACAAGCGCTGATATGAGCACTAACATTTAAATTATGACAAATAGAATATTCTTTCAAAATATTGTGATGGCAAGAGTTAGGGTCTCAGCTGTCATAGCGTTACCATTACTATTCAGGTATCCACAACAATTAATGTAAATATTCTCATCACGACATTTCATTTTACACATTTTTATTGACACCCTTTTAGGTTCCTTTCTATTTGGGCAGATAACAGAGTCATCGAGCCTGTCCTCTAGGTACGTTTAATCACCTCCATTAACAAGCCTGGGCCTAGATTTTCGAAGCTCTCTTAGCGCTAAGATAGTCGTAAGTTAATGTTAATGTATGGCACTTGCGACTATCTTAGCGCTAAGAGAGCTTCGAAAATCTAGGCCCAGGACTGCATGGCAGTCACACTGCGTTGTTTCATTGACACACTTCCATGTAACATGTCAGGAGGTTGTGTAATAAACAACTGCTCTTGGGCACTGTGACGTGACGTCACGGCATCTATATATCTCGCGTCGCGCGCCAGGACCGCTCGTGATGGATAGGGAGATTTACCTGTAATAATTTCATTGTCTCGTCTCTGTAGACACCCCATTGGTCAACACATGTGAAAAATAACCTCCTACATAGACACATGTGAGTCAATGTCCCCCAAATATTCTCGCCATGACGTAAGCACGGGAGATGTGGAATGGACCTAGGGACGCCATGTGTTACAGGGAGACGTTGTTTGTCTCCTGCTGGCCTATCATTAAGGAACTGACCGTCGTACTGCCGTACAAATAAACATGGCTGTACACAGGCTTAGAGACTTATGTTGTGTAACGCCACACTCGTCAATATTCCAGTAATATGACGGCGGGACGTAAATATTGGACAAACAAGTGGTTGATATTATGAGAAGCGATCCATACAGTTAGGGTGGGCTGACATCAACTCACCCAAGGACCAAGCCCGACCAATACGTTCTACAACATACGTTTCTTGGGATCAGTTCTATCCCGGGATACCACGAGGGGAGAGAGACTTGTGAGTGAGTCATAAAATCCTTAGACATAGACTTGCAGCTGTTTCATAAATACAAAATTATATTTCATTCTTATAACATCATCCTTACATCCTTCCAACGAGTGAGTGAGTGAGTTTAGTTTTACGCCGTACTCAGCAATATTCCAGCTTTATAATAATCGAGTCTGGACCAGACAATCCAGTGATCAACAACATGAGCATTCGATATGTGCAATTGGGAACCGATGACATGTGTCATCCAAGCC
This sequence comes from Haliotis rubra, assembly GCF_003918875.1. Lineage (NCBI taxonomy): Eukaryota > Metazoa > Mollusca > Gastropoda > Lepetellida > Haliotidae > Haliotis > Haliotis rubra. Next base: position 479,577 of record NW_025766968.1, on the reverse strand, counting down.
AGCAAGCCTGACCACCCGATCCCGTTAGTCGCCTCTTACGACAAGCATGGGTTACTGAAGGCCAATATTGTAACCCGGACCTTCACGGGTCCCTTTCAACGAAATGTGACAAGATAAGAACTAAATTCTGCTTTTGTCTTTTAAAATCGTTTCTGTGCTGCAATATATTATAGCAATAACAATATATGTAAAAATAATAAGTAAAGAGACTGGTGTGTATTGTTTTACGCCGCTTTCAGCAATATTCCAGCAATATAATGGCGGGGTACACCAGAACTGGGCTTCACACATTGTGCCGAACCCGGGTGGATTAATCACTAGGCTACCCCACCGCACCTAAAAAATAAAGACTATTCCCAACTTGGTGTGACATTGCCATCTATAGTGAGGGGTGAGTGAGTGAGTGAGTATAGTTTTACGCCGCTTTCAGCAATATTCCATCAATATCACGGCGTGTGACACCAGAAATGGGCTTCACACACTGTACCCATTTGGGGAATCGAACCCGGACCTTCGACGTGAGGAGCGAGCGATTTAACCACTAGGCTGCCTGTCATCTACAGATGTGTTCTAAATGCACAATGTGTCTGGATACATAGGGTTTATGTCTTTCTTACTATTCCATGCAGTCGGGGCGCCGCTTTGAATATATTCCATGCACACGTGCCAAGAATGGCCCTCACATACAGTACCCATATAATTATGGTGTATAACATAATGAACGAACACTGAGCTCCCGGTCGGCCCTCTCATGGTGTCTGGACATATAATCCACACAGACAGTTAGTAGAACCTACTTTTAGAGCCAGGGCGTTACGTTACGGACCTGTAAATGATCGTACATAACTAACTATACATGATACAGGCGACAGATTCAAATATCACAAAGTACCTTTTTTATTAGCCTTAAAAGTACTTTTTTATATCGCTCGTGCCAGGTGGGTGTTATTGTGATATTGCGGGTGAGAAAATTATATTTTACGAGGCAAAAGGAGACTGAGTTGACTGTTATTACCAGGGGGGGGAGGGGGGGACACCAGAACGGATCATTGAATGTAGAACTTGATGAAGTGAATCCGGGTTAAGTGAGTGAGTGAGTGAGTTGAGTTTTACGCAGCACTCAGCAATATTCCAGCTATATGGCGGCGGTGTGTAAATAATCGAGTCTGGACCAGACATTCCAGTGATCAACGGCATGAGCATCGATCTTCGCAATTGGGAACCGATGACATGTGTCAACCAAGTCAGCGAGCCTGACCACCCGATCCCGTTAGTCGCCTCTTACGATAAGCATGGGTTACTGAAGGCCAATATTCTAACCCGAACCTTCACGGGATGAATCCGGGTTGAGCGTGATTAGGGAATGTGGTTCAAGGACTGTGAGATTGACAGACTACTTCAACTCGTTCAATTGCAGATTTTGAAAGGGTATGGAGATGGACTAGAGCTGAGAAGTGGATGAGAATGAACATCACATTAAAATAAGTCTGCACGTACATGTGTGACCCGGCTTTCTCTTTAATAGATATACCGTAAATATTAACTATCTATTTCAAAAACGTCTCACATCCAACGTCCATTCGTGTTTTTAAAACAAGGTTATCTCTAATTTCCATGAAGTTTTGGCGATTCAACTTTCGAGCAATATTCCCGGAGATCCAACGTTTGGTGTCGACATTTCAGCTTACACTTACTACGAACATTTCAATCCCGGTCGTATGACCATCTTCGAGCAAGCACCAGGTGTCATCAGCATTCTGCATGTTCCTACAATGTCGTCAGAATCCTGCAAACCGACAATGTAGAGATGTCTCACGATTATGGAATAATATTCCCACTGTTATTTAATTGAGTCAATGTAGTTTGCATTTTACGATAAAGCCTTTCGTTTCAAAAGTACTTCATTGAGCACCTAAAAGAATGTCTATTGATTTTGTTCAAGGGAGCCGTTTATTCATTTCTCGAGTTTTGTCGAACCCAGCGAGTATTTCAGTCAGGCGTCTATTCCAGGACTTCTGCCACTCACAATAGACGACAGGAACAATGAACCAACATAAACATTTATAACATTTACCTAAAATACATAACCATATATCAATGTTCACCTCTCACGGAGACGAGCGCTGAAGGCGACGTAAACAGCCCAACAGACATCATCCACAAACAAGACGAGCCCCCACTATGGTGATTACCGTTATCTGACAACATGTTGCTTGTTTACCACAAATTGTGCCCCGTCAGGCTCGGAGTTATACATCCACATGAAACGTTAATTACAGGTCGCTGACCATCATGTCTGGCCAATACAAAACAAGCCCTCCTTCTACATTAAGCCGCCCATTGTCCAGTATCTCTAACTCGTGCCGACTGCCACGTGCACGCACTGGTCATTGGAGGGCGAAGATGGATGCCCGCACGTGCATGCGTCAGTTTCGACTTGTACGTGTTGTAGATGTCGCGCGCGATGTTTGTGCACGTGTATGTTGATACTGACGTGAAAGCTAATAGCCAGGAACGCACGTGTTCTGTCGATGCTGGATTAACTAGTAAAATATACAATAGCAACTTTCTCATTTACGACCTCCAGGGGGTCAGATTAAGGAACCCGGTTGGTTTATGGCATCTCTGCCGGAACCGGAAGAGATTATAAATCTCTTTAAGAAACACGACACCATTAAGAGAGTAGGCGAACTATATATTACGTGTCACAATATCAATATCATAGGTCTCCTATTAAGGGAATATGAGTATTTAATTTGCTGTCTATCTTACGCCCATTGTGTTGACAATATGATGGTGTGTGTTGATCGTCCAGTCAATGGTACTTACGGCACAAAGAGGCATACACACTTGGGTAATTGTCGTAATATGAATAGCAATTATATCGTAAAGGCGATAGTGTATCAAGCTTCGTAGGGGCTAAAGTAGTCTGTCATACAGACCCTGAAGCAAATATATCCAAGAAAGCCCACGCAAGTCTAGAAAATGTGGCAAGTCTAGATTTCCTCAGCTTCATTCTGAAAATGAAGAAAGTCTCAGGGCTCCTTTTCATTATATTTGTTGTTTTTTTCAGTAAAATATATTCATTTCAGAGACTATTTGTTAGTGTAGGGCTAAAGTAGACTGTCTCACAATCCCTGAACCCACATTATTTCCCCAGCCCTTTCTGCAATGCCAAAGCTATAATGAAGCAAGTCTAGATTTCCTAAGGTTTATGTTCTGAATCGCCCTTCTCATTGGCTCTTCTTTACAATTCTACAGGAATTATTTGTTTCTATCAAAAATATATACATTCACATACTAAACGTTTGTCTGGGGCTCAAGATGAAGATAAGGAACGATAACCATAGCCCTGCAGTGAAACCAAGTTAAATGGCAAATGTAATACCTGTCTATGGCAGTAGGTAGGAATTTTCTTTAGCTGTTTTGACTTTCACATCGAATGAGGAAATTATTGAACATGCGCATTATAACATAAACACGTAATTAAAACCGTGTGACACAAACCCAAGAAATCTGAGCGAACAGGCATCTAATACGTTCCGATGATCACCAGCGGCGTGGTTGATTTGCGAATTAATACAAATTTTCTCGTATTTAGATACTTGATATTTCATACTTTGAATTAAAAACAGTATTTTGTTTTGTGCCTTTTTTCAAAAATACGGTCATGTTAAGGTTGTATAACTGTAGCCCTCTAGTTTCTCTCCTTACTGGAGTACTTGATAGACCTGCATAGGCAGATCCAGAGTTGAAAGGATGTTAGGCTGATGTCATAAGAATGAAATATAATTTTGTATTTATGAAACAGCTGCAAGTGTATGTCTAAGGATTTTATGACTCACTCACAAGTGATTCAGCTCACAAGTCTCTCTCCCCTCGTGGTATCCCGGGATAGAACTGATCCCAAGAAACGTATGTTGTAGAACGTATTGGTCGGGCTTGGTCCTTGGGTGAGTTGATGTCAGCGCACCCTAGCTGTATGGATCGCTTCTCATAATATCAACCACTTGTTTGTCCAATATTTACATCCCGCCGTCATATTACTGGAATATTGACGAGTGTGACGTTAAACAACATTTGTCTCTAAGCCTGTGTACAGCCATGTTTATTTGTACGGCAGTACAACGGTCAGTTCCTTAATGATAGGCCAGCAGGAGACAAACACCGTCTCTCTGTAACACATGGCGTCCCTAGGTCCATTCCACATCTCCCGTGCTTACGTCATGGCGAGAATATTTGGGGGACATTGACTCACATGTGTCTTATGTAGGAGGTTATTTTTCACATGTGTTGACCAATGGGGTGTCTACAGAGACGAGACAATGAAATTATTACAGGTAAATCTCCCTATCCATCACGAGCGGTCCTGGCGCGCGACGCGAGATATATAGATGCCGTGACGTCACGTCACAGTGCCCAAGAGCAGTTGTTTATTACACAACCTGCTGATATGTCACATGAGAGAGAGAGAGAGAGTTGGGTTTTACGCCGCTTTTAGCAATATTCCAGCGATATCACGGCGGGGGACACCAGAAATGGGCTTCACACATTGTACCCATATGGGGAATCGAACCCGGGCCTTCGGTGTCACGAGCGAACGCTTTAACCACTAGGCTACCCACCACCACGGCAAGGATGATTGCTCCTAATATCAATCATTTGTTTGTCTTGTCCATATTCGTTTATTTTTCCAGCTGACGTCATATGGCTTGAATATCTCTGATTGATGGTTAAAATTAAGTTCCACATGAAAAATGAACAAATAAATATAATTATTCTGCAAGTATTTCAAACAGTGTCACTTAACAGGTATATAGTAAAAGAGGTAACTATTCCTAAATGATCTTGAAAAAATAAAATGAAAAGAAGCCCAGAGACATTTACATTTTTAGAATCCGCAGTAATCTACACTTCCCACATATTATAGACTTGCACGGGCTATTTTTGATATATATGTTTTTAAGCTTCCGTATAACGAAGTAGTGAGTGAGTGAGTATGGCTTTACGCCGTTTTTAGCAATATTCCAGCAATATCACGGCGGGGGGACACCAGAAATGGGCTTCACACATTGTGCCCATGTGGGGATTCGAACCCGGGCCTTCGGCGTGACGAGCCAACGCTTTAACCACTAGGCTACCCCACAGCCCCGTATAACGAAGTAAACAAATATAACCTTATCAACGTTTTCAAACCTAAACATCTACATACACACATAATCCTCCATCATTTCCCCACACAAATCAGTGTGGTGCGTTCTGCCTAGATTGTATTTGTCTATTAAAGCAGTACGGTGGGGTAGCCTAGTGGTTAAAGCGTTCGCTCGTCACGCCAAAGACCCGCGTTCGATTCCCAAGATGGGTACAATGTGTGAAGCATATTACTGGTGTCTCCCACCGTGATATTGCTGGAATATTGCTAAAAGCAACGCAAAACTAAACTCACTCTACTAAAGCACATTCTTCCCATGACCGTACGCCATTCTGCTTGCTCGGTGTTAAAAGGGCAATTTGTTAAATAGGTGAGAAGAACGACTATGCGCGTGTCTTAAATAAGAGTAAAATCTTTTCACCTACACAGCACCGTTAAATCCACATTGTCTCGGAGGCTTCATTTGTTAAATGGTGCGGTTTTTAGACATTAAATTTTAAAGATATCCGTTTTAATCAACGTACGTCGTTTAAATGGGGTATTTGCATAATATGTTGTTTATGTGTATACACTCAACTCAATTTGTTTACGTCGAAATACGCAATTTTTAAAATGTTTTATTCCTAGTGTTACATGACTAGAATAGACTCAGTTTTGAGGTAACGGAATAACTCCCCAAAGTTGAATAATGAGCAGTGGGGCTCTTGCTTGGAGACTAAAAAACCCAACAGCATATACATCAGTGTAAAAGCAACAGGTTTAGGCCGTAATAATTGCGTTTGAGTAAAATCTAATTCCATCCGACCCAGTACCATGTACAGATTTCGTTCCTTGGAGATTTTAGGCAAAAGAGAACTCTTGCTTGGATTAATATAAACCTATTCAAAGTGCGTAAATATTTTATGTGTTGAGTCCTATCCAATTAGATTTAGAAAATGGCTGTCACCCCTGAGTGAACATATCAAAAACATAAATGGGTTTGGGAAACGGAACGAAATCTTGCACCGAGCTTCACGGTAATCAAAGCTCCCACAGGAATAGCCTGAAAACAATTACTATTTGTCATCTTAAACCTTCATCTAGGAAGTTTGAAATATTTGATTTAAGTTATAATGGACATGATTAGCACTAATTAAGGCTTTTCGGCCATTTTCAGATCATTAACTACAAAGAAAGGCGGGCTGTATGAGTTGCTTTGTAAACAAGATGGGTCTTCTTTCAATTAGATCTGATTGTTGCGACGCTGTACACCATATTAAACTTCGAGGCTTTGACAACACGCGAGCTCTATCAGGGAAGGGACGCCGAGCGTATGATATAAAGGGTTGTGTGTGAAGCTGCTCGTTGATGGGCGTGTAGATCACAACCACCCTTAATAACCTTAGATTGGTGTTGGTGAGGTTTGATAGACAATGTAATAGCGTCACACAGTGTAACCATTTCAAGTGTCAGACCCGGGCTTTTTGTGGACGAAGCGAACACACTAACCATTCGGCTACCTTCGTGGTGTTGGGGTTTGCAAGACACTTTGATAAGCGTCATATTATGCATGCATTTCAAGAGTCCAACCTAGGCTTAGTGTGGACGAACCGAACACATTAACCATAAGTATACCTTCATATTGATGAGGTTTGAAAGAAAATTTAATGAGCGCATCCGTTTGGAGAGTTAAACCCAGACTTTATGTGGACAAACCGAACACATTAACCACTAAGATATCTTCATTCACACTGAGAACGGGTTTTTCCGATTTCTGTGAGTGAGTGAGTTTAGTTTTACGACGCACTCACCAATATTCCAGCTATATGGCGGCGGTCCAGTTTCTGTGAGTTATTGAGTTTAGTTTTACGACGCACTCACCAATATTCCAGCTATATGGCGGCGGTCCAGTTTCTGTGAGTGAGTGAGTGAGTTTAGTTTTACGCCGCACTCACCAATATTCCAGCTATATGGCGGCGGTCCAGTTTCTGTGAGTCCAGACCACTTCCCGTATATTTATGCGGAAACGGTTATAACGAACTGCGGTTATAACGAAATATATCAGTGGTCCCTTTGAGTTCGTTATAACCGAAGTTTATTGTATGTTAAGCTGTGCAAATTAAGTGTTTCAAAATGTGAACAATGTGTCGGATCTGACATTTTTTCTGACATTTTTACGATTTGATTATACGATCGAGTTCAGATCGCCGTGGAATCTTCATAAGCTATAAATACTGTTTAATATATCTATATTTATATGTTATGAAATGATGCGTGAGTCAGTTTGGTTTTACGTCGCTTTCATCAATATTCCAGTAATATCACGGTGGGGGACATCAGAAATGGGCTTCACACATTGTACACATGTGATGAATCGAACCCGGGGCTTCAGCGTGACGAGCGAACGCTTTAACCACAGGGCTACCCCTGAAATGATGACGTCATTTACTAAAGGGGGTACACATACGGATGGTACGTTCCTGTATCCCCTCGGTGGCCGACTATAAGGAAGTACCTGCAGTATACAAGGTCGTACCTTGTGATGACGTACATACCAAAACATTAAACATTTTAATGCAGATGTGAGAGCGAACGGACCACAGAAATAGTTCGACTTATCCGAGCGAAATATCCAAAAACCCAGTTACTTTTTTTAGAAATATATCAAATCAATGCAAGATAAATATATTTTCAGATTGGCTTCACAATGTTTTTGCACTTGCATTTGTCTTTTGAGACAACAACCTGAATTTGAATCAACTGCAAATTCGACATATCTGAATCAAATAAGACATTACTTAGTGATACAAGTTTAATATATTCGCCTGGACGGACATTCAGTTCGACATATCCGACATTCGACAGGTCAAAGTTCGACACACCGGTGTTAAAAGTGTATTTCTGAGCATCTATCGAAGCAAGACCAACAACGCCAACATGGGACAGTCGTGGTGCCCATTCAACAGTAAGCCTGTTCTATAGCTAACTTGACGTCACCTCGGCTGGACAGGGTGAAACACGAGAGTCACCAGTGATGATCCCCACAAATCAGGGTTAAGTAGGCAGGTCAGCAGCAATAGATCACTCCGTCATCGCCGTCACGGTGATCTCGTTGGGGACAAAGAAGCCACGAAGGCTTCAGTATCCTGGGAGGAGGGACCCATCATAGGTAAAGTAGATGGTGAGGAGGAACAAGCCGTGATATTTGATGGGGGACCGATATCATTATATCACTGTCTTTAACAATAAACACCAGTATAAGTTAGGGAGCCATTCCTGAACAGTCAACACAGTGGACATTCCAATAATAAGGCTTCAGTATCCAAATACATATCACAATGCATTGTCCAATGACAGTTCTTCAACATCCAGATATACACCCTTTGTATGGACCAATGACAGTTCTTCAACACCCTTGTATACACCCCCTTGAATAGTGCATTGACAGTTCTTCAACACCAAATTATATACCCCCTTGTATGGTGCCATGACAGTTCTTCAACATCCAGGTATACACCCCGTTGTATAGTGCAATTACAGTTCTTCAACATCCAGATATACACCCCTTGTATGGTGCAATGACAGTTCTTCAACATCCAGATATACACCCCTTGTATGGTGCAATGACAGTTCTTCAACATCCAGATATACACCCCCTTGTATGGTGCCATGACAGTTCTTCAACATCCAGATATACACCCCTTGTATGGTGCCATGACAGTTCTTCAACATCCAGATATACACCCCTTGTATGGTGCCATGACAGTTCTTCAACATCCAGATATACACCCCTTGTATGGTGCCATGACAGTTCTTCAACATCCAGATATACACCCCATGTATGGTGCCATGACAGTTCTTCAACATCCAGATATACACCCCTTGTATGGTGCCATGACAGTTCTTCAACATCCAGATATACACCCCTTGTATGGTGCCATGACAGTTCTTCAACATCCAGATATACACCCCTTGTATGGTGCCATGACAGTTCTTCAACATCCAGATATACACCCCTTGTATGGTGCCATGACATGACAGTTCTTGCCAACATCCAGATATACACCCCTTGTATGGTGCCATGACAGTTCTTCAACATCCAGATATATACACCCCCTTGTATGGTGCCATGACAGTTCTTCAACATCCAGATATACACCCCTTGTATGGTGCCATGACAGTTCTTCAACATCCAGATATACACCCCCTTGTATGGTGCCATGACAGTTCTTCAACATCCAGATATACACCCCTTGTATGGTGCCATGACAGTTCTTCAACATCCAGATATACACCCCTTGTATGGTGCCATGACAGTTCTTCAACATCCAGATATAGATACCCTTTGTATGGTGCCATGACAGTTCTTCAACATCCAGATATGACAGTTCTTCAACATCCCACCATGACAGTTCTTCAACATGACAGTTCAGTTTCAACATCCAGATATACACCCCTTGTATGGTGCCATGACAGTTCTTCAACATCCAGATATACACCCCTTGTATGGTGCCATGACAGTTCTTCAACATCCAGATATACCCCCTTGTATGGTGCCATGCCATGACAGTTCTTCAACATCCAGATATACACCCCATGTTGTATGGTGCCATGACAGTTCTTCAACATCCAGATATACACTTCCCCTTGTATGGTGCCATGACAGTTCTTCAACATCCAGATATACACCCCTTGTATGGTGCCATGACAGTTCTTCAACATCCAGATATACATACACCCCTTGTATGGTGCCATGACAGTTCTTCAACAATGACAGTTCTTCAACATCCAGATATACACCCCTTGTATGGTGCCATGACAGTTCTTCAACATCCAGATATACACCCCTTGTATGGTGCCATGACAGTTCTTCAACATCCAGATATACACCCCTTTGTATGGTATGACAGTTGCCAACATCCAGTATCTTCCCCTTGTATGGTGCCATGACAGTTCTTCAACATCCAGATATACACCCCTTGTATGGTGCCATGACAGTTCTTCAACATCCAGATATACACCCCTTGTATGGTGCCATGACAGTTCTTCAACATCCAGATATACACCCCTTGTATGGTGCCATGACAGTTCTTCATGACACATCCAGATATACACCCCTTGTATGGTGCCATGACAGTTCTTCAACATCCAGATATACACCCCTTGTATGGTGCCATGACAGTTCTTCAACATCCAGATATACACCCCTTGTATGGTGCCAATGACAGTTCTTCCACATCCAGATATACACCCCTTGTATGGTGCCATGACAGTTCTTCAACATCCAGGTATACACCCCTTGTATGGTGCCATGACAGTTCTTCAACATCCAGGTATACACCCCTTGTATGGTGCAATGACAGTTCTTCAACATCCAGATATACACCCCATGTATGGTGCCATGACAGTTCTTCAACATCCAGATATACACCCCATGTATGGTGCCATGCAATGGCAGCGATTCAATTTCCAAATCTATACGCCCCATGTATGATCCAAGACAGTTCTTCAACATCCAAATACATACCCCCTTGTGTGGCCCAATGACAACGCTTCAATATCCAAATATATACCCAATTGTAAGGCGCAATGGCAGCGCTTCAATTTCCAAATCTATACGCCCCATGTATGATCCAAGACAGTTCTTCCACATCCAAATACATACCCCTTTGTGTGGTCAAATGACAACGCTTCATTGTCCAAATACATATATACCCACGTATGGCCATAGACCGTGAAGATCCAAGAACCGTTATGGTCATGTCTAGTGTATGTTCCTGAAGATTCATATACATATACATACTACACTGTTTAAATCTACTACAATATATCCAATGACATAGTTCTGAAAAGTTTTAGTGGTTTTCCCCAAATATGGTCAAATTACACTTCCACATGATTCTACCTACTGGTTTCATGGTAAGAAAAGCTCCCCAATGCTCTGTTTGTTGTACGGGGATTGGTTGGGTAGACTCAGAGACTTGGCAGTTGGCGTGCCGTCGTGTACTCATGAACTGATTCGTTGCCCATGCTGCAGTCTAGGGTTTGTCTGGTCCTGAGTCGATTATTTACAGGCGGCCTGCTACATCTGGAATAATTTCTATTGTGGCTTTACACAACATTCACTCACTCACTTACCGGTATGTCCTCAAGATTCAAGTATCTGAGAAATCAGAGTTCATTCATGACTGGGTGTTTGTGCGCTAAAGGTTGATAGCATGAGCACACCTCGCCGTCTGGGTTCGACTATACAGTATCAATCAGGTTGCACAAGATTTTCATTACCTAGCTCTAACTACGAATAGGATGTCTGAGCGTCCATGAGCTAACGCAAGTGTTCAATACTGTGAATCGATCACTCCTGATACCACGCCAACAAATCAATTTACTTGTTGTTAAGGAATACATCTGATATTGTAATAAACTTGTAAAATGACCAAAAAAATACTCCCGTATTAGTGTTTGCTCACAGAACAATCAAACAATTCTCCGAAAACAATTATCAAAACCGATATTTATTGTGTTTGATTTTGGCACTCCAACAAGCTCCTATAAACCTCAAACTTAATATGTGCGATCATTCTGTATTTAAAGTTCATTTGAACAGCAAAGACATCGGATCACGAGATATGATTGTTCTGTTGTGCACGTGGTTTGTGAAAATATTATGAAGGTGATTGAATTACGCAACATATCGAAGTTGTTGAGGTGTATATGCCCATAACTCAAACTCCTCAAACTGGCCAGAAATTGAATATAGCTGGGTGCCCCCTATATAAACACTACGTGTCACATGCGAGTGATTTTAATCAGGAGCGCCCAGCACGAGGCGCGTGACAAATGCCCACGTGGCACGGTCTACCCGCGCAGTCTGGTGGACCAGTGCTGCAATTACTCAAACTCCAGAGGCGGCCATTATGGACGAAATATAGGAATGATACGCTTCTATGACTCTCCATTATGCCATGCAGATATTACATGGGAGAAAATTAAAACAGAATACCCGGATGGGGCCGTGCTTTCATTTCTAATCAGCTATTAATGAATCGCAATCGGCAGTGAAGCAACTCCTCCGGGACTAACTCGGCAGATAGGCGGGAAATTGTCTGAACATAAGGCGTCAATTCCAAACAGAAAGGTTGAATATTTCATGAGTTGTAGCCGAAGCTTCTGGATTATTACGGTTATCATCATAGCGCGTTGTTTGTTAAACAGCAATATCAGCGCTGCTTCCTACAACGAGCGAAAGGGGCCCAGTTTACCGTTTCGTGCATCTTGTATGCAAGGATTTCGCGCCAAAACCTGTGACTTTCGTCGCCACTTAGGCGCAGACGACTTGTAACGATCTGAGATGTCGCCTGAAAGACAAGGGATTAGAAATATGGAAGCTGGACGGACATTTAAAAAGTTGACAGTGATTATGTTATGACAGAAGTGATTTTATCGCCTGCCACAGTGTTATAGTTTGGATTGGGGGGAGGAGGGGGGTGTTTAATGGAGCTGGTGTGTGCCTTTAATACAGTCATGGTGACTGCGCTCGGAACATATGTCGCTAATGCTGCATTAGTTTCTTTGATGATTATTTCCAGGAGTTTTCCAATAGTGTTTTTCGCTCACGTGTGTGAGCAGGATCTTGTGGCAGCGTCGGGGGTTGGGGGTGGGGGTGTGTGTTTTTTTATGTTTTGTCTGATGGGAATTGGTGTATTGGTTAACGTCTTCAGTCTAAATCGAAAATGATTATCAAGAGTTTATCAGTCCCTTTCAAAGACCAGTTTATGAAATTGATGAATACACCTTCAATAACCATTTTGGTTAAACCCGTTAGATCCCGGTAGAATTGGTCCTCCGTAACCAATGCTTGTCGTAAGAATGCTTGTCGTTAAACAACTAATCAACCAACAAGCACAGATATAGTAATGCCAAAACAAGATTCATTATCAGGGTGTTTGTGAGATACGATCGCACCTTCGTGGGATTCTGGGCCTAGATTTTTGAAAAGATCTTATAACCCCCAAATAATCGTAAAGTTATGGTACGAATATCGTAGATACACGTAGCCTGTTTTCGAAACTATCGGAGCCCTAAGACATTCGTAAGTTCGTAATCATCGTAAATCTAAGATAGCGAAATACCTGTCGTTAGTATATTGTGCCTTCATCATTCAGTCTCCTGCCTGAATACGTTAGGCATCGTAGCTTTTTACGATCTGCGACAGTTTCGAATTTCTTATCTTTAACTTAAGAGTGAGTGAGTGAGTTTAGTTTTACGCCGCACTCAGCAATATTCCAGCTATTTGACGGCGGTCTGTAAATAATGAAGTCTGAACCAGACAATCCAGTGATCAACAGCATGAGCATCGATCTGCGCAATTGGGAACCGATGACATGTGTCAACCAAGTCAGAAAGTCTGACCACCCGATCCCGTTAGTCGCTTCTTACGACAAGCATGGGTTACTGAAGAAAAATATTATAACCCGGACGTTCACGGGTTTAATTTAAGATATCTTATCCTTGAACATAGGTTGTTAAGAATAATGTGAGCTAAAATCGTTTAGAAAACCTTGACCCTGATAAGACTCCGAGACCCGACTGACCCGACCAGTGCAGCGTCTTAGACTGCTTGTACTGATCGAAAGCATTCGTAATGTTATGGGCTGTAGTACTACGAACGCTAAATGTGAATTGGGACCCAGGCTGATAGTGATAACCTACTGAGATATCTTGATGCAGTTTATCATGGATATCCCCCTCAGAACAGAAAACTGACTCCGAGCCGACAAGCCATTGGTTTATTTCCTTAATACCAGGCATGGTAACAAAAAGTACCATTCTTAAAGCCTTTTGGTATGAATTACCGACCTTTCGCACTCTGGGCAGACAGTCTATGCAGTCGGAATCCAGGAGGGTGAGTGAGTGAATACAGTTCACCATCGCAGTCAACAATATGTCAAATACATGACGAATACCTCTCCATAATCGAGTCACAAACCAGACAGAGCAGCTGTAGATTTAAGGATCCAATATAGCCACCTCTAATATATACACATGGAAAAAAGTATAGCAACATCTCGGGGTTTTACCCCCATACAGCCATTTATATTCATAATAATAATGAGTATTTAAAAAGCGCTGTATCCATGTACAAGGTACATGCTCAAAGCACATAAAATGAGAGAAAAGACACACGTAATGAAATAATAGTATGAAATAAAACCTATGAATAATAGCAGGAAATAATGTCTATGAATTAAAGTCCATGAATAATAGGGTGAAGGAAAGTCTCTGAATGATAGCCTGAAAATAGGTGTGTCTTGAGTTTTGATTTGAATACAGTTAATGATGATGAAAGTTTGATGTCCAGAGGAAGTTTGTTCCATAGTCAAGGGGCTGCATGACTATTGATTATACTTTGGTATGTTCAGAAAATTCAAATTTTGAGATCGAAGAGTCTTTATGGGCATGTTGTCTACTAGCATATTAGAGAGATTTGATGGTGCCATGTCATTTTGACATTTTGTACACCATACATAGAACTTTAAAGTTGATTCTCGCTTCAACGGGAAGCCAGTGCAAATCCTTAAGAACTGGCTTTCGATTTTGGCGTTCTCGTCACTATTCTGGCAGCAGTGTTCTGGACTTTCTGGAGTTCGTACAGCTGACGTTTACTGATTCCTGTCAGTAAGCTGTTACTATAGTCAAGTCTAGAATAAACAAGCATTTGTGTTTATGAGATGGCGTATTTGACTGATACAACGGAGATGGTAGTAACAAGTTTATCTATTTGCAGTTCCATTGTAAGCTGTGAATCAATGATGACGTCAAGGTTTCTTACATGGCCAGCGAAAGGGATTGAAGCATTTCCAACCTCGACAGAGGTAACAAAATGTCACGCAAATCATGCTTAGTGCATCAACAATGCCTCTGTTTTCTCATCATTTAGCTTCAACATATTTGATGACATCCATGTCTTGACATCAGTTGTGCAATCCGTATAGTACGTTGCAGGGTCTCCTGAACATTCTCGGGTTTGAAGCTGTCAGTCAGTTGACTATCATCAGCATACGATTGATGGCCCATTTTATTATTTTCTATCCCTCTACCAAGTCTAGTTGTATAAAGCACAAACAGCACAGGACCCAGCACAGATCCTTGAGGTACTCATGTTTGTTTGTATAATTATTTTAACCCTTTGGGCGTACCAACATTTATTACATATACGCATGCTACCATCAAAGACGAGTATCACGTGCAATATGTGTACCCGTCATTAAGCAAATATCAAGTTTCAGTAAACTGTTCTTACAGCACGATTACTTGGTAAATCAATTGATTTCGTTGTTAATAAGCAAATATAGGGCCTCCTCACATCTGCTCAAAAATAGCAAGTTGTTATCTTGAATGTTGACATGTCATTGAGGGCTACTGCAAGAGATTTGGGTTGTCCTCCATCGACTGACCAGAAAACGTCAGCATACTAACGACGTTAAGGACCGCCAACCTTCAGGTCGACCACGAGTGACAACTCCTAGGAATGATACAGTCCTTATCTGAATCATAAGACTTCATTCGTTAATGTCAAGTGGCATCTGAAGCCAGAGTGGCTTCCACATCGTCGTTTGTCCACCAGAACGGTCCGAAATCGCCTAAAACCGGCCGGGTACAGAGCCAGACGAACTCTCAGATGTCCGTAGTTATCTCCAGAGCACAAAGCAGCATGACTAGCTTGGTGTCAAGCTCGACGTCACTGAATTGGAGGTCATTGGAAGCGTCCACTGGTCGGACGAAAGTCGATTTCGAGTTTGTTCATGACTGATGGTCAAGCTCGTGTTTGACGCCGTAGAAACAGTAACAGTGTGGGGTACCTTTCACATGACAGTAAACTTGACCTTGTGACGATTACACAAAGTTGGACAAGGGTAGATCACTGACATCCTGGACAGGGTTGTTGTACGGACTAAAAACGTGTAAGCATGTTTGCTTATATGAATAAACTATAGTTTTTCGTTCTTCTTGCGTTTCTTGCCATTTAATTATTTCTTGAGGGGCAATTCACCCAAATAGTAAATTGAGGTTTGGATTATTTCCTTTGCAATGGTTAATGGTAACATATCGATACCATCTCTCTCTCTCTCTCTCTCTCTCTCTCTCTCTCTCTCTCTCTCTCTCTCTCTCTCTCTCTCTCTCTCTCTCTCTCTCTCTCTCTCTCTCACACACACACACACACACACACCTCTCTCTCTCGCTCTCTCTCTATATATATACTGACGGGCAAAAGAAACTTTCTCCTCGTTCAATTTAATCTCACTTAAAAAAACACACAAGGGAACGAAGTTTACAATTTATAATTTGTGAAGCAATGACATAGGCAAGTACAAACGTTCGATTTTTAACAAGGCTGATAACTTATTGAACAGGTTATGGTGACATGGGGTCAAACTAGAGAATTCACGATCAGTGGGTCCATTCGGGAAACACAGCAAAGCGTGAACAGAAGCGAGTTTGTCCACCTCTGGATAGAATACATGCAAACACACTTCTTTTGACTGAAGTTGTGAGGCGACTGATGACGTCAGCTGGGATTCGCCTCCATTCTTCGACAAGGGCTTGAGTCATTTGCTGTACTGTAACTGGTGGATTCTGTCTCCGTTGAATAACTCTATCAAGGTGGTCCCATACATGCTCGATTGGCAACATGTCAGGGGAGCGTGCAGGCCATGGCAGGACGTTGACGTTGTTGGCGTGAACGTTCTGGACAACTCGAGCGACCATGTCTGTCTGTCAGCAGCGTCAGTCGGTAGGCCCTGATACCATAGGCCCGTAGTCTCCTTGACACTATCCTTCGACTCACAGGGTGACCGAGTGCTGTTTACGCTGATGACGTTACCGTCAGGAAGCGGTTTCTAAGGTGTAACGTCCTCATGTGGCGGTCTTCCTGCGCAGTTGTCACCCGGGGTCTGCCTGTCTGGTGCCTGTCTGAGGCCTGACCAGTTTGTTGGTAGCGCCGACGAAGGTTCCTGACGGTCACGACGGAGCAATTGAAGGTTCTTGCAACGTGACCCGTTGTACATAGCGCCCATTTGCAGCATTCCGATGGCCCTCTCTCGCTCTGCTGCAGTTAACCTCGGCATTGTAAAGTGGTTTTCTACTGAAGTACGATCTGCTCTGTGCTGTGAGGTGATTTTATACCATGCATGCGCGTGCATTTTACCCTTACTTGCAAAACACGTGCATTCTGCTGTTTTCGATGCAAAGTTGTCAAGAGGTGCGTTTGAGGGCTGATGTTGGTCAGAATCGAACCCTTGTTGTTGTCAATAACTATGGGGCAGTTTGCATTTGATTATATATTTTTTTATGTTAATATTATGAAATATTTTGCAAGAGAAAGTTTCTTTTGCTCATCAGTATATATATCTCACTCTATCTCTCTGTCTCACTCTCTATCTCACACACACACAAAGGCATTACCACAAAAATAAATTAATAGAACAGCAGACAAGATGTATATCAATGTTCATATTCCAAGTACGCAAGCTCACTTTAATAATGTGTTCGGGTGTTAATGGGTTCTAAATTTAAAATAAATTACATCCATATCAGGACACAAGCCAATGATGCATTACCGACTATCTAAATGAAAATGAAAAGTGAACTGGCATTTATCACCGTGGCCCGTGTAGCGGGGCTGACGTTACCTTCAAGCCTGTTTTAATCATAGTAACTCAAGTTGCAATGAGGTTTTAATCAGCGTACGATGAGCCCGGCGTCATACAAACACAATTCATAAATCAGGCCCACCGCGGGGCGAACATCTGTTCCATATTTTGCAACCATTATGTCATCTTTTCTTCAAATGACAATGAACATTATTTGTTTTGAATTAACTCTGGTCATCTTTGATGGTAGATAAAACGACCCTATTCAAGTTTAAAATAATTATTGAGACTCCATGACCTTACAGGCAGGTACCGTTAATTTATATTTTTAATAACGTATTGCTACAATATTGTTTTAGAATAAAATTAAACAAGTAAATTTTAAAACAATGAACTCACCCCCACCTTATAATCGTATATCTCCTCTAAAATAGAAGCTGTGTGAGAGGACTTGCTTATTATCTGTTTCATAACTTAGGTTGGTATTGGTTTCATAAAATACATAAACTAGCCAGAAGTTAAAGAACGCATTTTCAGGTCATTTCATGACAGATTCACTATTGAATCAAATCGTGTGCTCTTTACTTCTTTTGAGCATCATACAATCCAAAGACAGATATTCAAGTTCAATTTTTAATTATTCGTATATAGGCCACTGGTTCGTATATAGTCTGTCTCACAGTCCCTGAACCACATTATTTTCCCTACTGCCAAGCCTCTCTGCAGTGCTAAAGCCCTAAATAAAGCAAGTCTAGATTTCCTCAGGTTCAGGTTCTGAATCTCTGGTCTCCCTGGGGCTCCTTTTCAATTTAAATGGGCTTGTTTGTTACTATCAAAATTATATATATTCAGAGACTAAGCATTGGTCTAGTTCGTATACAGAGACCGCATATATACACATTGTGTAAGTGATTTTGTAACTGGACTGAATTTAATCATAGTGGATGATACACTATCGTTTCACATAAGCGTTATAGCCAGTATGATTTTACAACAGAGGATAATGTATTACAGTGGAAATATATTCTGTAAACAGAACCCAACATATTCATTGTCAAATAGAAGCATAATTCTAGAAGTGATCACAGAAGGGCGACATTTAGGTAAAATATTCGGAAGGGATAGAGAACTTGTGTGGTTCTACCATTTTCATACACACTGCCTATCGCTCATGAGTGAGTGAGTTTAGTTTTACGCCGTTTTAGCAATATTCCGGCAATATCACGGCGGCGGACACCAGAAATGGGCTTCACACATTGTACCCATGTGGGGAATCGAACCCGGGCCTTCGGCGTGACGAGCGAACGCTTTAACCACTAGGCTACCACGCCGTACCTCTTTATATTCAAGAAGTTGTCCGGCTGATACCGGTGGTTTGCCAACAAATCGTCCTATTCTTGGCACATACTTGTGGTCGTGAGTGTCATCACGGGTATAAACAGTAAGTCGTACTTGAGTGGAATAGCCATGTTCAACTGTGGTATCTTCTTGGACTTGAAATATACATCCGGCACTAAACTAAATTAGTATACGCGGGTACACAGGCGCAAACTCTCCCTTCCTCTCTCACACACATACATACACAACTCACACGTCGACACACCCACCTACCGCCACTCCTTGACACACCCACCTACCGCCACTCCTCACACACACATACATAAACAACTCACTCGTCGACAGACCCACCTACCGCCACTCCCTCTCTCACACACATACATACACAACTCACTCGTTGACACACCCACCTACCGCCACTCCCTCACTCACACACATACATAAACAACTCACTCGTCGACACACCCACCTACCGCCGCTCCCTCACTCACACACATACATAAACAACTCACTCGTCGACAGACCCACCTACCTCCACTCCCTCACTCACACACATACATAAACAACTCACTCGTCGACACACCCACCTACCGCCACTCCCTCACTCACACACATACATAAACAACTCACTCGTCGACACACCCACCTACCGCCGCTCCCTCTCTCACACACATAAACAACTCACTCGTCGACACACCCACCTACCGCCGCTCCCTCTCTCACACACATACATAAACAACTCACTCGTCGACACACCCACCTACCGCCGCTCCCTCACTCACACACATACATAAACAACTCACTCGTCGACACACCCACCTACCGCCGCTCCCTCTCTCACACACATACATAAACAACTCACTCGTCGACACACCCACCTACCGCCACTCACCTCACTCCCTCTCCACACATACATAAACAACTCACTCGTCGACACACCCACCTACCGCCACTCCTCACTCACATACACACAACTCACTCGTCGACAGACCCACCTACCGCCATTCCCTCTCTCACACACATACATACACAACTCACTCGTCGACACACCCACCTACCGCCACTCCCTCTCACACACATACATAAACAACTCACTCGTCGACACACCCACCTACCGCCACTCCCTCTCTCACACACATACATACACAACTCACTCGTTGACACACCCACCTACCGCCGCTCCCTCACTCGACACACACACACATACATAAACAACTCACTCGTCGACACACCCACCTACCGCCGCTCCCTCACTCACACACATACATAAACAACTCACTCGTTGACACACCCACCTACCGCCGCTCCCCACCACACTCACACACACATACATAAACAACTCACTCGTCGACACACCCACCTACCTCCGCTCCCTCTCTGACTCACACACACAAATCGATTCACTCACTCACTCACTCACTGGTGAAAGTGCATGTGAAAATGAATGATCACACAAGTCATTCATCATCAACAAAAATCGCACACCCTCTGCAAATATAAAGATATGAGTTTATACACTATGTACTAGTCATTTTTCGAACGTGTATCCTCTCCTGACATTCATAGTTTCAAATTATGTCTCGATGATATGATTTTGAAGCATGTTATTTCAAAATCATATTCGCCCACAAGGGTAGATGAGTGTGTTATTATTTTCCTCAACCCTCCACATCTAATTAAAACGTAATAAAGCTGCCTGGTTTGAAGCAGTAGCTCAACTTGGAACAAATCGTTAGAACTAGCAGCCCAAACAGGGTAATTATCCTTCGCTTTGTCTCGCAACAATTGAGCACATATGTGATTTTTGTGCACGCCCAAGCCCAATGAACGAAGGACAAAAACAGTATTTGTGCACACAGTCAGCGACCAGTTGTGACGGTGCACGCTCGGAATTGTTCCCTTGAGAACGCACCAATAGGCCCGAGTAATTAGATGAACAATGTAGACCAGCGAATTGTGTCCCGGGGCCCGATTTCATCTTGCACTTGATTATTTTATCTCAATCATGAATGACGCCTTTTCGATCAAATATGTATTTCTAGTGGTAATTGTCTGATTATCTGACTGTCGATTCGCTTCATGCGGTCCTTGAGAGGCAGTCCTTGAATCCCGTATTTTAGGGACATTTGAGGACTAAACAACAACAGACAGCCATCTGTGGCGGGGAAAATATTGACACTGTGTTTATAGGGGCATATAAACATTATTTATTATCACTGAGGAAAGTAAAAGGGGGAGGCTTTCACTCCGCCACGCCCTCAGCCCCCCATGCTCCTACCCCTAGCATGTCGGCTGACGGCACCCCCGGGATCCAGTCACGGGGTTTTCGAATTAATCTGTTTTAATTTTTAATGAGAGTCAGGTTGATAGTAAATAGGAATCACTCATCTAATCAGAATGCACGTGCTGGGACAGAGAGTTCCTCCTGTGAGCAGATCACTGCCACAATCACCGTAAAAAGATTCTTATTAAAAATTTAGTAATTTTCCGTATCACCCTTTCACTTCGATTAATAAAACACGTCCGTAGTTGTAAATTGTCTACGGCGCTCAACTCCATCACTTTGTCCCACACACGCAACTTCAACAATGGTGGAGTTTTTACGGCATGAAATTCTCAAATGCTTTGTCAAAGATTATTTTTAATCATCAAATCCAGCAAAGAGCTTAGAAATATTCATCAGAGTGTAGTGAATGTTTAATGCCCGTTGTCATTTCAGTCACACTCAACATTTAGCTTGTTATTCCAAGGACGGGTGTCAAAATCCAGAACAGGCAATAACCATTGGAAAAAAAGACACATGGACATCCTCCTCTCATCATCATCAGCAGCAGCATGCGCAGCAGCGTCAGCATCACCATACATCGACGACATCCCCAGTTGTTTATGAGAGCATGAACGGAGCTTATGAGCATCCAGTATGTACCGTTAGAATTAGCCTTGCTGCAAGTCTATATTGAATGATAAATTCAAGGATATGTAGTAATACTATCCTTAAAAATGACAAGTCCAGATACGTGGACGCCAGTCTTTAATAGTGATAACTTGTTCTTATTATTTATGTAATATATAAAGTTTGATTTAAACTAATAACTATTGCCTTAGAGACTCGTGCAAATCTACTTATTAAACGACTTGAATTTTCAGAAACTGTGGAAATCTAGACCTGTCACATTTTCTACACTTGCGTGGGCTTTTTGGATATATTTGCTGCAGGGTCTGTATGACAGACTTGGCCTGACCATGTGCTCGAGGATGTGTCCCATACTGTGTGATAAAAGATGTCAGCGAGTGCACGTGTCCTGAAGCATACATGGTGTCTACAGGCAGCGTCCGTCATGACCACTTTCGGAACGGCTAATGTGTTAGTTCTTGCAAATACAAAAGTGTGGAGCATCAATTATTGCCCGACTATTTATTACATGGGTTCACATAGGACACAAGGGTTAGGGACCTGAAGTCGACATTAAAACAACACCGAGGAAATATCCAGGGTTGTGCTCTCCTGTGTGTAATCGCACGGAGAGATTATAAGATTAACAGTCAGGGGATTTCAGAAGTATCAATTCATGTTTGTAACTTCATTATTCAGTGTACATAAACTTTTAACAGGCATTTTCAACAAATTCGAAGAGTCCTGGACTCATTACATAGACTCTGGGGCTGTCGATTAGCCTAGTGGTTAAATGTTTGCCGGGAATGACAAAGGTCCGGGTTCGATTCCCCACGATTCTTGTGTCCCCCGCCTTGATATTGCTGGTATAGTATTCAAGAGGCGACTAACGGGATCGGTGGGTCAGGCTCGCTGACTTTATCCAAATTGCGTAGAACGATGCTCATGCTGTTGATCACTGGATTGTCTGGTCCAGACTCGATTATTTACAGACCGCCGCCATATAGCTGGAATATTGCTGAGTGCGGCGTAAAACTAAACTCACTCACTCACTCACTGACCCTCGTTACTCTCACAGTTACTCAATATGACCACTCTATTGTCGAACCCCGTTGTCTCGAAATCCCGGGTACCACATGCATAGTTCGACATATCAAGCCAGATATTACCGTATGACTTAGAAACTAAACAACAGAGAGCAAACGTAACATTTACATAGGAGATAAAAATAGAAACATTATGCCTTCCTGGATGCAGGTATATGCATAATTAATTTAAGTTATACTACTCCACATATCCTGGCTAAATCGTGATAAGTAGGATTTTACCAGGACAGGTCTATAAGATGGACCAAACCAGGAATTAGACACTTTGTTCGACTGTAAATGAATGTTTACACAGTAG
Organism: Haliotis rubra; assembly: GCF_003918875.1. Taxonomy (NCBI): domain Eukaryota; kingdom Metazoa; phylum Mollusca; class Gastropoda; order Lepetellida; family Haliotidae; genus Haliotis; species Haliotis rubra. Next base: position 456,158 of record NW_025766968.1, on the reverse strand, counting down.
TATTACTCCTACTTAATCTGAGGCTGCCAAGGCCACTGACACAAGGCACCCCTATACAGATGTCGGAACGACAAAACAAAAGTGTGTAAATATCATCGAGAATCAACGAAATGTCGCTAAATGATATGTCCGCACCATTTATATGATCCTAATATCAATGTTTATCAAGAGAATGTGTACAAATCTTACATTGGAGGTGATTTTGGTGACCTTTTTCAGCATAGTAGTGTTTAGATAACGTTTGGAATTGTTTGGAAATTTCCATTATCTTGTGTATATACTTTCTTGGCCCAGAAGTCTATCAGGATGTGTCGCCTTAGCTAATGTGGGAGGAAGGCGTTCAGCTTGATTACAACCAATGACACAGGATCCTGGTACAGCTAAGAGACGCAACTGCTCACCGACGTTGGTGACTTAACGACAAGGCAGATGGCACAGCACCATATCCTCTGCACAAATTTACCGACTGCATGTAACATACACACACCCCGTCAGAGCTGGATAACACTTGGAAGGCAACAACTTCCTTTGTAAACACTTCATCACTGAATACGGAGTTTAAAATAATATTAATATATACCACAATATTCTTTTTTTCAGTATACCAACTCCAGCCACAAACGTGTTTGTTCCGTGATAAAACCGATGTGGAAATATTTCTACAATCAACATATCACGTTGACCTTCAAAACAAGTTTCCTTTTATCTTAACGTGTCTTTGATACTTACTGCGCTGGAAGAGGTGTTGAGGGCAACAGCATCAGCATTCATTGCACTGTAAGCAATGTGTAGAGTCCTTGATGAGTTACTGGAGAGTCCACTAATGAGTGTAGAGTGACTTCCTGCGGACTCTCAGACGACGTGGACAACCGAGTCCCCATGTCCATATACTACCCATCAAAAGTCTAGACTCACTTAAAGAACTCACTATATGTTATGTATATATATGGTTTCATCGAAGATGAAAATCTCTACAACGTGGGGGAACCAACTGCAAACCTTATGCAAATGGGTTGCACGAGGATCATGCTTCAAATTGCTGAAAAGCATGTGCAAATATCGTGAATGTGAACATCTGCGTTTTGGTGTTGAGTTTTGTTAACAATTCGCCAATTTTCACTGAGTTTCACCATTTATTGAACTCATGAAAATAATGTTTTCAACGTTACGAATACGTTTTACAAGACATCAGTTCATGTGTAAACAGTACCTTTAAACAGTATGGAATATTTTGCAAAATCTAGTTTAGAACAGTTTATTGAAGTAGGTGGCTACATTCACACTAGTGAGTCTAAACTTTTGATGGGTAGTATATAATGTAAAGCATGGGTATCTTCTCACGGTAGTATAGAAAGAAGGGACACTGTCGAGTTGGCAAACCAAACAAGCTGAAAGTATTATAATCAACCAAAGTGTTTCTACGCAACATTTTGACCATTTGTCGCATTTGAATAATATCATTTAATGTTTTAGACAATGCGAAAAGTCTACATTTTCCAGGTAAAAAATACATGTATGTCTGAAATGTGTAAAAACGGGGTTAAATGGGCAAAAAGCGACAATGTCCCTTCTGGGATTCCATACTGGCATTCCCTATTGTTACGGCGAGTAACGATCGGCTATAGGGGTGGGGGTCACGATGACACAATCATCCGAGTCTTACCACCCGATCCAATACGTCACTTCTTGTGGCGAGCATTGATTGCTTTGGGACAATTCAACCCGGAATCTCCACCTACACACGACTTCACACCACAGACACAAAATCAGTGGAACTTGTACAACAGCGACCAGTATTTCAAAGGTACCCTTCGTTCTGTCGTTTTATAAACGGTCTGGGTGACGCCATGTGTTTCAATAACAAGTGCTGAACAATATGTTAATCTAAATACTTGTCAAAATGTGTTTTTCATACTTTAGAAATTAACTGTGCCTCTTTAGTGGGATCAAAATCAACATCTACTTCACAGATTAATATGAAAAATAATCGCGTTTAGCACTTAATGTGATGATAAAAAGTAAAATATACTTCTTCTTTCAGCATGATATAAACATTTTTCATATCCAAAGAGAACGAAAAGAACCACCACGCTCCCTCAGTTGCACTCGACGGTGATTAGTGTCAAACTCCAAAGATCATTGTTATCCAAAATAATATGGCGGCGTTAGAAACGCCTTAATAATCACGGTAAGCGAGTTTTTCAGTAAAATACGATAATTTATTTGTTTGGCTGCCGTCGTCCGTCTACAGAGGGGGTTAGCTGGTCACTCACAAACCGTGGTGTCACATTCAGTGGACCACGAACCCAGAGTGTGCAAGGGTTAGATTGAACTAATTTGCTTGTGGCTTGTGCCTTTTTTTAAACAAAGAATGACTTTTGCAGTCATCTGTATAATTACATTTTCCCTAAAATTGAATTTGTTTCTTTTTTACTCTCCTCTGCATGCGCCAAATGTCGCAGCCTTTGCCATGGTCACGGCACAGCCCCAACAGAGCACGTGCTGCTCGGGGCTGCACGTGCCAGGATCCCGATGTGGACTCGCGCGCATGCGGTGTCCACACGAGAGTCGTCCACTATCTTCACGTGATGGGTGGACGCTCGTTTCACATCTGCCGTTGAATCACACCAATTCCTGATCAAAGGTCATATTCCTGTAAACCGCTGGACAATAGTTCAATACAGTTACCCCTTCATTTCAGAACGTGATAACTTGCAGTTATGGAAAAAAGGTTTTCATCTCGATAGAACCATTATTCTGCTATGTATTATTCTCTTCCTCCTATTTGCGTGACCAGTGTTTACTTAGATATTTGAAAGATGAGGATTCGTCGAGATGATGACTAAACAAATTCCAGCGACAATATCAATCTACACGATATTTGAAATCCAAAAGTGCCAGTCCATTTCCTAATAAGAACGATACTAATTTTGAGATGTGAAACTGTTTGCGGAATATTAGACCCGGACTGGTAATCTTCGCTCAATGTAGAGGCTATTACTCGATTCAAAGGTTCTTTCAAATCCTTGCCCACGACTCCCTTCCTATTTGCTGAGCGCGCATCGCCGGAAGCCCTGAGGCCAAAAATCCTTTTAGTACTGTGTCATGGCATAACTTCCATCCAAGACCGTATCAGTTCTAATGTACACCAGCACCGCCTCGCAAAGGACTGCTACAGGCACTGTGTTGATCTACACCAGAGTCTTCTCATACTGGTCGAGGATTCCAAGAGTCCAGCCAGGCCATAGGTCCTCACAGAAATCTCTTTAGAAGCTCGTATTCTCGTGTCCATGGATTAAGCCTAATTTTGTATTCAAACAGGCAAATTGTCGCGTCCATTATTCAACGTTGCAAATACATTACGAGCGGGTGTGCCCGAGGGGACGAGATGCGAGCTGGGCCGTCTTGGGCTGCATGTATAGCAATGTATTGACAGTGCCTCTCCCTCCTAAATGGATTCCGTTCTCCACACTGTTGTATTTTCTAACGAAAAGCGGCAACACGGTCCGCTGTAACTAATTTGATTAAAGAGCGATCGATGGCGGGCCAGTGTAAATGCATTGCGTCGACCCTGCACCGGGGCTTTCTCACGTGGAATAATCGCCGTTTCTTCTTCACCCACGAACGGAAAATGTTTAGCGTCGTTCAGCTAGCCTTGTCCGCCCGACGACTGCAACGACAATGACGTCATGGGTGGTCATTACTTACACCAGGGGCGTCTTCTCGGCCTCGACGGTGTCAACGCTGCTTTTTCAGTCCCAATCATCATCGGGTGTGCTGAACTTTCACGACATCATTAATAGAACTTTTTTAAATTTTACCTATGGTATTTGTAGGCCGACCACACAAAAATATTTTCTAACATGTTGCTTCTACTAAGAAAAGGTGATGTGAAAAAAAATATCTTGTTATTCACCTTTCTGGAAAACATTATTTAATTTTGAAGCGGTAGCCGAAAAAACAATTGTCTCGAAGAAAATCCTCACCTTGTCTTTAGACAGCTGATAGATAAATTATGTTCACAAATAAATATTTTTAACATAAACTCATTTGGACTTTGTACTTATATTAAAATATTTATGAATGCAGACTTTATCTCGTCACTATACGGCTGAAATAATGCCGATGTGACGTATAGCCCAACCCAACCCTAATAAATATTGCTTGCAGTTAGAAGCACTGGGTCAAGGCATGCTTTTGTTTTAACTGGGTGTCCAGTTGCTGCAATGACCTTGAGTGAAGAAAACTTCACTTGACCACGCCGTCATGGTTTTCAGAAGCGTTCATGAAACTGGTTACTATTATTTTGTCTTTTCAGCACAAGCGTTAGGACATTGAATCTACCACAGAGACATATAAGTTAGAATGAGGCCAGAACATGTATGGGGTGGGGAGGGGGTATAAGAGGAAATATATTCAGCGTCATATTTTTGCTATATGATTGCACGCCATACTTTTAAACACATTATTTCCTTGTCAAAACATCCTTGTTCCCTGTTTTTCAACAACTTCTTTTCATCGCACCCACTGACCTTTCTAATTAAAATCGAATCGTGACCATATACAAAGCGAATTCAGAATTGAAAAGGTCCACCCATCCCAAACTGTGTGTGAACTACCACACTACTCACACAACTGATAACGGTATTTTACAACCAATAGATGACAATCTGGAAACTTCAAACTTGTCAAGGGAAAAGTCAAGGAAATTCGAGTGTGAAGAGTTTACATTGACTATGAGAGTTGACGTCCCTCGCTGCCAATTGTGAGTTATACAATGCGCTATAGATGGAGGCGGGAGGAAGCCTAATAGCTGTGTGTGAAATCCTCAAAGACGACCGTGACTGCGTTATCTGCTCCGTCGTCTGCTTTATTGAGATACAAGCGATAAGCGTTCACTGCAGACATCCCTTTTCTTCCACAATACCGTCTGTCGTCTGCTGTTTGCTCGCTAATGATTGCCGGCGCAACACGATCCCTACCCACAACTCTCGCCAACCTCCCGCGAGACTTGACAACGTTACCCGTCCTGCAAGCCAAACATTGAGTATAAACGTAGGAAAAACCCATTAGAAATTTACTCGCACCTTTAAGACCCTCTCGCGTCAGTACTTGACCGCTACACCCGTATATGAAATACTATAAAATACAATGAAATTCGGCACCATTGACAGCGTTTCAAACACATCTCTCACCCAACTCAGCGTCGCCATTAGCGATGGCGGACGGGTAGACGACAAATGCGTTCATGTTCCTTACAATGGTGGGGCGACAACGGACACGACCAATGGCGACACCCCGGATGACACGTGCACAACAGACACAGAAATTATTGTCTTTGGTACTAATTATGATATTTGTGAAAGCGAGGAATCGTGTCGCACCTCACCTGCTTCGTCAGTTCACGTCCGGTTTGAGGACTTGAGTGTCTCTGTGCTCGAGCTACAGACAAGCCGGGTGTTTTCTTTCATTCAAACGTAAGGGAGTGATGATAATGCTAAGCTGCAACTCCAAATTATCATTGTCTGGATCAAGGTACCGTTAAAAACTTAAAGGAAAGTGTTCATTAATGCGCAGACACTTTTCCGTATCCATTGGCCGTTGATTACTGATAACGGTGCCATTGCCAACTTCATAAACACCACCTACATTAAACACGACCCTTTTCGGGGTTTTGTCCAAAACACTGCCGGTGATAAAAAAGCATACACATGAAACTTTGAGCAAACAAACGATGTCAAAGCGTTACTAGGCTGAAAACATTCTCCGAAACACTGCTAACCTAAAACCCAAACAGACAGCTATATGATGTCATCAAACACATCACCATCACCATCGAATGGTATTTTTTGTTTGCTTCACTCCCGTCTGCAATGAGTATATACTTTCTTAAGCCCGGCTGTTTATATTCCTTTTTTTAAATTATTGTTTGCAAGGAAGACCAAAACGGCATTGTATACAAAATTCTATAAAATGGTTGTCAGGTTTGATGAAGATGACGTTAAGCATTATCAGCCATATAAAATAACGCGGCGTAACCCTTACAACTTTTTATGTCATATAAAATATTTTATACACAGCGGAATACCACGTCAAGTGATATTTTGTAAAATCTTTAATTAAACAAAGAATTCAAGAGCAAAAGATTAAGAGTTGAAGACAACACATCCCCTGATGTACACTGTAAGCGTTAACGACTTATCTGCCCATGTGCACATGTTACCGAAAGTACAAATATAATTGAAACTGATTCCGGAATCCTGCTAATTCAACACAGTGACATTTTTGGCAGCGTCAACACCTCCCAACTCGACCACCACGGTCTCAAATGACATAATCAGTCACACACGCGAAATACGGCATATGGAGCTCCATAGAACCCTCTTCAGAATAACTCCATCGCCAGACTAAGCCTAAGAAAGAAAACTGTCAATTGTTATTTTCAACATCAAAAGCTATCTAGAGCTATTCTTTTATTCTTTCTGACAAGGGCGCGTAGCGACATGTCATAAAGCGTCCCACGTCGAACGTCATTTGGCCTGAATATGGCAAGGAATCACAAGTAGTGAAACGGGGTTAGCAAAGGTTACGGAGAAGGTTTTCAATTCGATGCAGCTGCATCGCAAGTAATGCTTTAATCGCACAGGGTGAAAATTGAATTGGTTTCTTTTGCAAGTACTTATACCAGCTTGGTCTGGCTTCCTGGAAGCTGTCTTTTACCGTTTGAGACGTCATTGATTCCGATTCCTTAAAATCCGCGGCAAATCGCAACAGAATCCTGCTTCTTTCTGGAGTAGACCCACCCACTGCGCTCTCACGAAGGAGAATAAAAAAAAACAGAAGTGCTACGCCCCAAGCAGCTATAGGTGGACTTTGGAGAGATAGGATTATCATCCACAGGACACTGCGTGCGTCATATTGTCAGGCGTCCGTGAAAGATAAAAATGTTGGCAGACCTGTGAAGCGGAGGTAATGGTATACAGAAGTCAACATTCCATAATATCATTGTTTTGGGAGATGAAAAGCTGGGAGCTGAGACTGTCGTGTTTGATTCTAGTTCAGGATTCCGTGAATGTTGGCGCCGCCAGGGAATGTTCGCTCGTGACATGCAAGATGGATATGAAGCAGACGACAACATGCGCAACTGACGCAAAACCGTGGGGAATGTCCCGGATGCATAAATAGCTCCATGGGTCATGTACCCGGGTTCTCAGACCGAACAGAAATAAATTCCATGATGGGTAGCCGCGGTTATAGCGATGGTATTAAGGCAACTAAGGGAAACTTAAAAGATAGGCAACGAAATAACACTGTATCTCGTTACTGGAGTCAATAGGCTACCATGACCATCATTGGCATCAGGAACTCGGAATCAACCGGATGGGTTCGGTTATCTGGGAAAAACTTCGTGAAAAAGAAACATTAAAGTAAAACAATTAGAGGTAATTAAGCGAAACGGCTGATGTTCCTCCTGCTTTTTTGCAATCTTTTCCGGATTTTGCACTTTTAATTGAAGTTTCAGAATGATTGGACCCTAAAATGAATCGCTGTCTCTATGATTGTATTTCGGGGTTCTTGTACGACCACAACAGAGGTCAGTCGCCGGATGCGGACACATCATGGTTAGTTTATCACACATATTTGGGGGCAGCTGCACAATTCCCTTTCTGTAAGAGCAAATGTAATCTCCGCAAAGTGAAAAGTCAAACAGGCCAAACGTAATTTTGAATGAAAAATGTAACTATGTGAAAAACAGTTGTAGAATATAGGGACAGTGGTTCGTAGTTACGTGCACAGTTCCAGTCAAGATCTATACCTTGTAGTTGGTGCCTTTTGTTAAAAAGAAACATTCTGCTTGTTAAGAGAAACAATTAAACCATACATAACTTAACATAGCAATTATTGAGTAAATAGAAAATCAAAGTAGGTCTTACGTGAATTGATTTAAACTTGCTACGACTGCAATGTGACACCCTCTTGGCAATAATCTCAGGAGGGTTTTTTTCTGATAGGAGAAATCTGCAAAGAACCGATTCCTTAAATTACCACCCAGGCTCTTTATCTGCACTTGAGCGAATCTGACCGTTTTCAGAATTTGTATTTCCCTCTCAGCATCCACATTCCATGTAATGAAACAGTCCATTATAATGTCAGCTTGTATTAGCTCGGGACGAGCGTGCGTTTTCGGCGTTCCGTGACCTTTGCCCAACCAACAATGCTCCTGTCATAAAGCATAGCGCATGAAGACGTACCAGTCTGCTTTGAGTACGAATTTCAAATGATCAACTTCCAGTGGTCTTGTAAAATATTTTCTAAAATATAAAGAACACTGCTTGCTAAATTATCTGTAATTTTTCTTCTTACGCTCGTTTCCATCTGTGAGAAACAGATGTCCAAGGGACATCGTATGCCTTTTTGTGTAACACCCGGCGTGGCTTCACCAAGACACATCTAGACGGTTCCTCCCGAACGATCGTTTTAATATTTGCATGTAGGATCGAATTTAGCGAAAGGAATCGAATTGAAATTCCTGATTTTGTCCCCGGTCACTTCTTAGATTGGTCATTAGCAGAGGAGTAACTGCCTGTTCTTTCCTAAAACGTATCCAAAAGATCTATATTCTCTGCACCTTCAAATGCAATTTCCGACTATAATGCATTACGGCTCGTCAAGAACCCCGTATGGCAACATAAACAAGAAAATAGTCATCAATATCCCCCGCAATGGCAAAATACTCTTCATGTATATGTCTACGAGTTATGATTATGTCAAATGTTTTGGTGTGTATATAGAAAAATGGAAGGAGAGTATTGAAAGGTTTTTAAAGTTCTGCTCCAGAAAGGAGCACAACCATCAATTTCAATCTAAGTCAAACTTGTTGCCATGGAAAGGCCAAACATATTTTATTCAGAATTCCAAAACTACCAAATGGCACCAGTACACCACCAGATGTATGTATGTGCCAAGTTTGGTGAAGAAACACTGAACGGTTTTAGAGTTCTGCTCCGGAAAAATGTGCACAGACGCACGGACGGAGTCCATTTTAATACCTCCTGCAAAACGTGTTGTGGGGGATAAAAAGTGTTTTAGAGTGAGTAATTACAGCTAAGAAAGGTTAGGGGGATTATGCAAGACCTACACTAAAAATATGAGTGTAAAATTTCACAAAATTCGCTTTCCAAAACCTCAGGTCATTACCTCTGTGATTGCAAACCAGTAACTGGTATGAACTAAGGATTCACCAGGTACCTCCAATATCACCCTAATTCCAAATACAACCTCCAACCACCTCATGACTGTTCCTGTAGTCGCAGCTGCAGTATTTGCGGACGGTTCTTGAATAAAACTAGACAGTACAAAACAAGCAATAGACCTTAACACAAATAACTCACACAACTTCTGATCATATTTTTGTAATAATTTATTATCAGTTGTACAGCATGGCCACGTCACAACCAGCACTGTCCAGCACAGAAGGGACATTCAAGCAATAGACATGAACAAACCAAATACTGTTGCAACAAAATCTGTAAAAAAGCAAGACAACAAGTACACACTTACACTGTGAATGTTCAAAGTTATATATCACAGTCATTGTTTGTATTCCAACATTCACCTCCACTGCACTCTCCAATGGTGAGGCACAGCATCCACAATACAGACAACATGGACCTCAAAAACATCAAGGAAATGGCAACTGTGACGAACTGTGCCATAAGCATTTAGATCAAATTAAAGTATAATGATATACTTTGCCAACAAATCAGTACATATTAAGACAATGGTCAACAAGGTCAGTGTGAAAAAATACTAATACTAAATACACGTTAATATGCTTTGCTCACTCTCATATAAGGACTAAACTAGACTGGACGTTGCACTTCCAACACACAACAGGGTGGGTTCATAACACATGAGCACACATACATAACTACGAAAGGCAGGTCAATACAAGTGTCACTCACATCGAAAACAAAAGACAAACCAATCAAATTGCTGAATCAAGGATTAATAGGTTATTTTACCATAGTCAAGTAAAACAACCTAACCATTTGTCAAATACACCAAAACAATATGAAAGGAATGTGAAGCCAGTATACAAAGATGCATAGTAAACAGTTTTTAGACATCATGAAAGCATACAAAAATCAAACAATCAAAACATATTATGTAGGTGTTCATTGGTAGATATTCTTTACCTTCAGTGTGTACACATATACATCATGGACATCCAAGAGATGAGTATGAGGGGTAATACTGACAATAATATCAAGTTCAGTAGGGTTAAATAACCATATGTACTGAATACACATAAATAAAATTATACACATATGCAAGCATGGAGATCAATAGAATCCTATTACCATAACAAAGGGAAATTAATACAGAACTAAAAATCAAGACTTACATGTAGTTCCATCAAATAAAATGTGTCTCTGGGCCATGGACAGCATCCAATTATAGCAAAATCATTCTAAAATAAAATGTACACTTTTTGTTGCGCATAGATCTATTGATATGTGTTTAGATAAAAATGTACACTTTGTGTTTGGCCTATTTCTTTTGATAGGCTTTCAGATTAAAAAAAAAGTACTGTGAGTGTTGGTCCTAGTTCTGTTGATTGCTTTTTTGCATACTTTTCTCCATCTACTCATAAAATAGATCAAATGAAAACCACTGGTAATCACACCACACTACTAATAGACACACATGAAAGGGTTGGAAAATAGTTCAGATCATTACAGAAAAAAACATAACATCAGAAACATTTAGCAAACACAGATTTACTTGAAGTTCCAAGACTCAACACACAGATCACAGACTTAGGCAAGGAAGACCAATGAATTGCATGGGACATGCTTGATGACAGAGAGATGGAGATGTAGCTCTTGCAGAGGCAGAAGCTCAGTCCAGAACTGATCAGCTGGACACTTGGAGTGAGTGAGTTCACACTTTATATCAACATGGGGATTCGAACCCGGGTCTTCATCATGACGAGCAAACGCTTTAACCACTACGCTACCCCTCTGCCCCAGGACACTTGGCAACAACTTCAGCACCTATTCCTAAATATATCCATGAGAAAAAAACATTTTTTTTCTGAAATTGTATTCAGTGTTCAAGTTCTGACAAAACACATTTCTTTTCAATGTCATCCACCTATAATAATTTCCACTGATAGTTTAGTGTGCATCGGTTGGAGTCTGTTTCAGTGTATGTCTGAAAATGGTTGTTTGGTGGTGTTGAAACATTTGAACATAAAGAATTATTGACCTAATCTGTAACTGTTTCATAGCAATAGTTTTTTGACTACCCTTAAAGAAGTCATCTTCATCTTCTTTGAGTCATGAAATATGACTCAGTACTTGCAACCATCAACTCTTCAGTTAATGGTGGTATCTTACATATTCACAACTTAGAAAAATGTCAGATGTTATTTCCAAAATGAACCAGTACACTGAAGTTGAATGCATAATAATACATAGAAGGGATAGAGCTTAACCTCTTTTCAGGTAAACAATAGTTTCTGCAACATCTGAAGAATTCTATACAAGATACATGTATAAACAATATTTTGTCGATGTTTCCTATAGTGATATTGTTGCTCGTTGAACAAATGGGATTTTTTAATTTAAAGGATATCAGCAATTATGCCCCAAATCATTTGGGTCGACTATTAAAGATGTAAGTTAGCACCTTGGTTCAGAGGACAATGGCTCATGTTGAACATCAGGGTATACTAAACACAACACTATCAGTATAAAAGTGTACTGTTGCTTAAAATATATTCTGATTTCTCAGGCACAAGTGCAGCAGGAAAATATACCCTAATGAAATTTCATAATTTGATAACACAAAAAAATGAAACTTTGGGCCTTTGGTAGTACTTTTCTTCACACAAATCAATGAGTGAATGAGTTGTTTTATGCTGAAGATAGTACTTTATTAGTTCAATCACAATAGCCTTTTTCACACAATTATCAATGCAACTTCACAATTTCTTTGAAGTGAATGCCTGAGAAGAGACCATCTTGCAGCATCTCCCTTCAAGCCTTACTATCATTCACGCTGTCAATAGGATACGTCAGTCATCAATAAACCTTAATTAACAGCCTGAAATTAATGTCAGTGAAAGAAAATCAACTAGAACATGTTCACTGTATAAAAGACAATCATATGTTGAGCACCATTTTCTATTTGTTAGATTCAATATCAATTTTGAAAAAATATATTATTAATTTGATATTTTATATCTTTAATAAATAATAAGCAAGTGTTTAAATCATTGCTTTCATCAAAAGTTGAAGTACACAAACCAAATAATTAAACTGTTATTGGAGTAATTAATAAGCATATATAGCTATACAGCTACAAAAATGCTGATTTAACATAAAACAGTAACTCACTGATTTCCTTTAGAAAAACACATTGTTAATGAATACCCTGTGACATGAAATTGTTAAATGTGTCAATAAAGGTAAGTACCCAATAGGAATATGATCCAGTGCCTCCAGTCCAATAATAACTCATAGTGCAAAAGGATACTATTACAAGTCATAAACTGGATCTACCTATCAACACTTGTAATATAAAACAAGACAATACAATTAACTTATTATTGACTTCAGCCTGCAATGTCAGCAATGAAAAGTACAGTAACAAAATGTTAAGGAAAAAGAAAATGCCTTGCCAAGGTTGATTTTTGTCAAAGTGAGAGTAAATCACAAATGCATTCATACAGGTATACAAGTACTCTTTGGTAGCTAGTCATAATGATATTGCTCATTATAATTGTTACTGTACAGAGTTCATCAACAATTTGATTTGTGCTTTATGAAACATGTGATTACATCATTAAATCGGCAGTAAAGATTGGATAGCATCTTGACATAAACAGCTAAACCAAAACATCAGGAGGAATAACTCACCTTGTCTCTTGACCTATACACATTTATTGCAGTATAAGTTGAAACCTGTCTTAGCCAATCCAACTCTAATTGATAACAATCTCACCATAGTTCACGTCTATAAAAAGATTAGAAACTTGTGACTGTTGAAAAACATGTTTCAAAAAGGCCAGTTACCTGCTTCTGTTAGGTATGTGACAAGACATAAAATAATTTTCTTTGGAGAATTAATGACACCCTAGACTCATAGTATTGTGTCTTTGCTATCAAAGACACACATATGACTTATCTATACGGCACCTAAAGTTGAAGACCTGTCATCACTCTCCACACACTGTCATTTGTCATACAGTCGGGCTGAGACTAGAGTCAGTGACAGCTAAACACTCTGTAATCAGTGTCAGAGAAAAGCAACAAGGACATGGATGTCAGTGCTGTGTATATGAGTAATGCATTCCCTGACATCAAGTCATACCACAGCTCACAGGGAATCAGTCTACAGTACACAGCATGTCATATCAGCACATTGCCTTCAGCACCAATAGACCTGATACCCACCAGCATCCACATGTAAACTCCCAATGACAGTGGTGCCAGCACTTGGGCCCCACCTCCTACTCCACCTTGAAGTACTCCTGGGCAACTGTCCACTGTTCTGGGGGGAAGCGGCTGGCCAGGGTCATCCTTAACTCTGTGTCACGGTGTTCTTTGTCTGTTAACATAGGGAATATGTACATTCAGTCACATTCAAGATGATATAAGTTTATTAAACATCATTACAGTGGCAAAGCAAATAGGCATGCCATAGTACTAAAACCCAAACTAACAAAACTGACTGGACTTACTGAAACTGCTTAAATTCAGATTTTATAAAATACATATATATCAGATGTAATGATTTAACTAAGTATGTTTTTCTATTAAACATTGAAAAAAGGGGAAAAAGTTCTTAACACATCCCAAAGAAAACTTTTATCTCAATAAAATATACCAGGTATATAACTTTGTATAGCTGAATACAAGAAAACTGATATTTAAATGTCTTTTATACCCTGGAGTAGGTGAGTGAGTGAGTTTAGTTTTACGCCGCACTCAGCAATATTCCATCTATATGACGGCGGTCTGTAAATAATCGAGTCTGGACCATACAATCCAGTGATCAACAGGATGAGTATCATTCTGCGCAACTGGGAACCGATGACATGTGTCAACCAAGTCAGCAAGCCTGACCACCCGATCCTGTTGGTCGCCTCTAACGACAAGCATTGGTTACTGAACATCAATTCTAACCTCGATCTTCACGGGTCCACTGGAGTAGGTGTGACACTAATTTCACATTAATCTCTAAGGAAATACTTTGTATCATAAATCAAAATTCCTTGATTAGCTAAATAACATCAGTTCTCCCTATATGTACTGCCCATAATTCAGAGTTGCTTGTTAAACGGACACACTTACTGTACAGCCATGGCCTTATCGCTCAGAGCAAACGAACTACTGTACTCAAAAACTGCTATGAAATGATATGCCCATATGGATTTATGAAACTGTAGAAAGTTTCTACATAAAAAGAAATTGATATGAGTTATCATAATTTACACATGATTAGAATTTACAAACTATGTATTCATGAAAACATGGTTATTGAAACTGCACAAATTTCACTTAGTTAACGTAAATAACAAACTGTCCATTTAAATCATTACGTTCTGAATATCATCATTTTCAAATATTATCTTCCTGCCTTGCCCAGCAAATGAATATATACAAAGGTTGTTATTATGACAATCTATCTGCTAATAAATCTTAAAATGTGTGTTATTTGATATGTTAATTTGTTTTTATAATAGTGAGCTATCTTTTTATAATAAGCTGATGATGGCCATGATTAATGCATTATTCAGATCAAGACCACATGGAATAATTTGGAAATTTAATCTGCTGTTTTTGAGACGTTTATTTTGCTAAGCAGAAAGGCCCTCTAGGTTAAGAGCTGAGTTACTTTGTGAAGAAAGAGTTTGACTGATGGAGAGATGTTTACTGATGCTAATCAGCCCCATCCCATGACATGATGACACTCAATGCTAAACCCTGGAATTCCATTTATCATTTTTGGTGTAGCATATTTCTTCAGCTACCTTGGTATTCATCTACAAAGAATCTATTTTAAATATTTCCTGAATGACAAAAACAATCTCAAATGTAAATGTAATTTTCAATGCAGCAATATTTAAGTTTTTATGATGTTTATCATTTCTTTTTAAAAGACCATGTTCCTGCATATGGATCGATGGAGTTAGTGTGACAGGAAGGCGTCAATGGTAGTTTGGTTGGTTGCAAAAGGACATGAAATTTACTACTTTACACAACAAAAATTTCACACGCTGCAAAACTATCAGTTCTGAACAAACTCACATGTTCATGAAACTTTTCTTTTTTAAATACTGGAAATTCATAATAATACACTGTGTTTGAAATATAGGCCTGTTCAATCTGGATTTGGTTTACTTGTAAAATATCATTGCAGTTATGTTTGGGGTCATATTTGTTCATAAACTTCTTTTAAAGAATATTAAAAAGAACCTCCCCCAACTCTAAAATTCTGAAATCCTAGGAAACAGTGGAAGTATTTGACTTTGTTAGCATGTGAAACTATGCCAGGATGTCTACAAGGTCAAAGATGGATGTTCTCATCATACCATCACAATACCACTACAACAGTTGTACCGATATTACAGCAACTTCACCAATGCAACAGTAAGAAAGACCCCAGGAGTAACCAGTTGTGACATTGTTTAACCTCTTTAACTATTGTGGTTGGGAATATACACAAGGTGGAATTATACTGAGAGAAACAAATAAAGGAACACAGGAAAATTCAAATGTTCCTTTAAGGTTTTCCAGCTTTCCTCACCAGCTTTGAATAACGCTGTGGGAGGAAATCTAAGAAAAAAATAATGGAACACTGCCATCAAGTGGTGTTCCCTTATTTGTTTCCCTCAGTATATTACTAGCAAATGTGCACTGAAACCATGCAACAAAATTAATTTCAAAGAACACACTCATTCACTCCTTGAATGGAGGAGCAGCAGGCATGAATGACAATTTTGTTTGGTTGATATGGTAGCCATGGCCTGAAGTCACATCCTTCTATAGATCATCTATGTAAAGCTCTGATTAACAGACCTTCTCTATGTACAAATTTCCTAAAAAATTCAACATGCCAAGGCCTTTTGTTCAAGGGACAATGACAATACAATTGTTTAAAGGACATGTTCTGACAGTCACTGCACAATATGTTTGAATGTTTCAAACCATACTCAATACAAAACTTTGTCCTGTACTTTTCTGACTTGAATGAAGCTAACCACACAGTTTACCCAGCCATGGTCTCTAATGGAGGTATAGATGTAAAACAACAAACCCTAAAGAAGATATGATTAGATTAGGAAAATATGTGCCCCCTGCTGGCCACGATGTTGACAATCTGCTCCAGCCAAATGAAGAACACATACACACTTGATGATGGACTTGTGTTTTGCAAGTGTGTCAGGCGAAGCGCTTCATGTTCCAGGATAATTACAATATTTATGTTACACCCTCCTACAAACAATCTTCATGACAAGATCTCTATCTGCACACTCATTACTTCCAAGGAGTCATCTGTTCACTTTAACAGCCATCCTAGCACTGACAGGAAAAACCCATTTTTAGATGCAGTGTTTTTTATAAAAATATATAAAAAGATATGTAAAATGATAATGAGAACACACTTGCGATACAATATTGCACATGCTACAAGGGTATTCAAGGTTTACTAGTAAAGTTCTTAATCTTAGGACACCTTGATAGTGATTTTTATGGAGATAAATGGCATGAAGACAATCTGGTACAATTTCATTTTGAAGATTAGAATTACCTAAATGGAATATCCTAACATCTGGGTTAAGACAAGGAGCCTCTGACTTTCATAAAAAGTTAATACATTGTGATGTGAGTAAATGAATGAATGGTACTTTCTAATCATAGTCATGTATGTAATTTGGATCCTAGTTTCTCTCAATGTCTACTTTATCACAACAATCACATAATTATGACTTTGAAATTACATTCAATAAATATGTCCACTATTAATCCAATATACATTTCACAAGCAATCTGTTTAGGATGGTAATATTATCTTAAAAAATGACGATTAAAAGACAACATTTCTCAATTTGATTCATACTTTCTCAACTTATTCAAGCTTTCCAAAATTCCAACTGAACAATAACCAAAGAAGTCTGCTGTCGGCCTGCTGTCATTGATTTACCCAGTCCTGACAACCCTCACCAACATTTCTGAGGTGATTCATTGAGTTAAAGTGAAACTTGTCTTTCCAAGTCACACTCTAGAAAGTGATATGCTGACCACAGCCTTGTTCGGGCATCTCAAATCACAGCCTACAAACGGACATCCTAATCACGTAGGGCTTTCCCCCAGTTACAGTTAGTTGTCAAGAAAATAGCAGCCACAGAGCTTGATCGACTTGTGGCCAATTTCTGTGTCTTTCTGTGTGGTGCTTTCAGTGAGGATGGGTAATCTCTAGTCTGTAGTATGTTAAATTGTCCAGAGGTGTTTGCTTTTAACTGCCAAAAAGGTCACTTTTCATAAAAGTTTAAAATATTAATAAGCCATCATGTACTTCTAGTTAATAAAACATCACTTCCATACTTTGACTATAATCATGACAGCTCCCTTAGATCTTATAGTTATCCAAGTCTCAGATTGTAAAAGATCTTTACGACAGAAGCTACAAGCTGATGCACAACATTTTCATTTTTCAGGACTCTAACCTGCTCACATCTTGTACTACAATTCCACTGGTCTGTGTTGAATAAGACCATTGCAGCATATCATCCTCTGATGTTGATTACATTCATATCATATTCACAAGAAAATATGATATAACTACAGTTGAAAGGCCTTGATCCTTTTACATAATTCAATTGACATATCATGTGGTTGGTTTTCTGTAGAAAGTAATAATATAGTCCCATGCCTGTAAAGGAAACCATACCTAAGATACTGCCAATGGTATAGTCATGTTTTATGAAAAGCTGATGGCAGGCATTAGCCTTTGATTATCCTAGACAGAAGTCTTTTCAAAGCAAGGTCCCATCCTGAAGTGGTAAATGTATAAATACTTGTTTCTCTCACTCTTTGACCTTGACCATTGATCTTTCCACCATGCACCAAAAATAAATCTTCATGGCCATTTGAAAGTAGCAGTATAAGAAGCTCTGATGTCAACTATCTTTGTGCACTTATATAATACAGTCTGTACAACAACATCCTTCACAAATGGAAGAAAGGATTTGTCCTTCACTACAGTAAGTACAACTATGTCCTATATGTGTTTATGTTATGTACGATAAATATGAATGACAGAAATGAACTTTTTCACTCCATATGTGATATTCTGGATGTAGAAACTTTTGTTAAGATCTGGGATCAAGATGATGATGTTATTCTTGCATTTTTACTTGGTGGATGTCCAATAGCGTGCATAATGGAACTAGAAGGAGATGTATGGGCAAAAGTAATAATTAATGTAAGCCATTTTATAAGGAAATGGTGATACTTCTAAAACACTTGTATGTATGTGAACATTTGTGACTCTATCAATAATCTATCTTAATCATTTCACGTAAATATATATTATTACCACACATTGTAATCTTCATTCAGTTGGATGAAATAAAGAATATCTATCTATCTATCTATCCTGGTTAGAACTGGGGCTTGTCATCTTGTCATGAGAAATACCTAAAGGGATTGAGGTCAGACTCGTTGACTTGGTTGAGGCATGCCATCACATCCTAAATGCCTAGATCAATGCTCATGATGTCAATCACTGGCCCAGACTTACCTTTTCACAGTCTGTTGTATTATAGCTAAAATATTGCTGTGAGAAGTGTAAAACAACAAAGTGGGGGTACAACGGTGTGCTTTGCTACAGTAACTTAATGTGTTCTTCACTAAAATAATTAACCTATTTTCCACTATAGCAAGTACAAATGTGTCCTTCACTACAATAACTGAATATGTCCTTGGCTACTGTAACTTAAGCTGTCTATTTTCCACTATAGCAAGTACAAATGTGTCCTTCACTACAATAACTGAATATGTCCTTGGCTACTGTAACTTAAGCTGTCTTTCAGCTTTGACACTGTCTAAAGGGGCCTCCTTCACTGGCTTGTAAGTGGGTGAATGAGTTTGGAACTGCTTTCTATCTATAGTTTAGTATTGTAGCACAATGTTACATGTATATGTGAGGGGTGAAAAAGCCACATGAATCTTGCATGTTAATCACTTTGAGGACAGGTGACAAACCATGAATCATAAAAGGTCAAATCTGGGATTCAAACCAATGTTCATCAGTTCCTAGCATGAGCAAGCAACTCCACACAGCAAATTGCAATGGTTTAGACATCTGGGCCAGTAGCACCCCTCAAGGTCTTACTGGTTGAATCTAGACTACTACTCTAATTATGAGCACAAGGTACACAGGTTTACAAGCTGCACAAGTGGGATTGGATTTCTGAGTTTACATGGGTAGTGAACATGTTCATGTGCAGAAGCTTTTAGTGCGGTGGTCTGATTCAACACTTATGTGCTGTGACATGTCAAGATAGGACTTCTGTAAACACAAGTCAGACTTGTGGCTGGTCACAGAGGCTGGAGGAGGCTCAGGCTAAAGAGCAGTGGCTATGGAGCCAGTTGGTCAGTTCTTCCATATTCATTGAATCTGGCTGGAATTGACAAAGACTACTTGGCTGGAGACAACATTACCACAAATACCTACTTGGCTTTATTACTGAAAGGCTTAACAAAATAGAACAGTGGTTCCCAATAACTTTAGTGCGGAGTGAATGGAATGATATATTTAAACCAGATTATGTTTTTATTTTTTGGTTTAGTGAGTGAGTGCAACTTTCAGCAATATTCAAATAATATCTTGGCAGGGGCCAGCTGAAATTGGCTGCAGTACCCATATAAGGCAACCAAATCATCCCTTGAACTGTAAAAGTGATTACCTTACCCACCAGACTATCTCATCCATATGTGTGTGTGTGTGAGTGAGTGAGTGAGTGAGTGAGTGAGTGAGTGAGTGAGTGAGTGAGTGAGTGAGTGAGTGAGTGAGTGAGTGAGTGAGAGTGAGTGAGTGAGTGAGTGAGTGAGTGAGTGAGTGAGTGAGTGAGTGAGTGAGTGAGTGAGTGAGTGAGTGAGTGAGTGAGTGAGTGAGAGAGAGAGAGAGAGAGAGAGAGAGAGAGAGAGAGAGAGAGAGAGAGAGAGAGAGAGAGAGAGAGAGAGAGAGAGAGAGAGAGAGAGAGAAGAGGCAAACATATTGCCAGTGTTTCTCATCATTTAGTCTTATTGTATCCTATTCATATTGCAGTTTACCTGCTTGTCTACACCCCCACCCTCAAAATTGTAAGTTTGCAACTGGTGGGGAAACAAATAATTCTTTTGATATTTGATTTTTCCCACTTTCCACTTCTTTAGTGTCAGCTGATTCTGTGAATCAATTAATCAATTAAGTCCAGCCTTATGTTAAAAAGTGTGCCAGATGAGCTTCTGATTAACATGCCTTCATGCTGTGGATATCCTGTTGATGGCATATGAGAACCAAGGGAAATCATCTAGCATAAAGAATGGGTTGGTTGTACACCAACTGGCATATTAACATGATTAACTTGTAGAAGAATGTGATGATATCCAGGAAATTATTGTCCATGATAGAAACAGATTATGTTTAACCAAAGATAGATACCTCATCTTTCTTACAACCTACAAACTGTCCAAGGCATAAAGAGTGTATGGTTAACCAAACACTGACACTTCCAGGTTGTCACAACCTACCTTGTGATCTGGCTTTCTTCGTTGTGGAGGGCATGAGCTTAGCTTGCTGGGCTTCCAGTTGTTTCTCCTGAAAATACACAAGGTACACTGCATCATTTCTTGTGATAAAACAAAGACTGGGAAAAACATCCCTTTGTAAAAACATTTGTATATAAATAACCAACATGTTATACATTTACTGACTCTAATTAGACACTGGAACATACATACACAGCTTATTTAAAAACACTTTCAACTTTGACAAATACATCGTTTCTAAAAGCCTGATATTCCTGGGAGAACCATACTGGTTTTCTCAAATCCATAAATGGCCTGGTTTAAGCCTGAATTCAATTAACTTAGTTCACACTGACATTGATTTGAGGTCATGTATTTTGGGTAACCTCAAGGTGAGGAACCTGATGACAAATTGATGACAGTGATCATTATGAATGATTCACAAAAACAGCATGACATATAATATCAGCAAAACATTGTGCAATAATGACAGTAACTAATCTTTCTTGCCACATGCACTAACAAATATATGTCAGTTATTGTTGAGGTGACTTCTTATTCACAGTGAGACAAAGAAAAGACTGTGAAACTGGTATGAAGTAAAGCATAAGCTAATCCTTGTGTTCGTGTTAAGATTATTGGCACTGTTTATACAAATAAACTGCCGCAAGTTTCAGGCAGGATTCCTGCAATCTAGACTGGAGTGGTACACATGGGGTTATCTCAAGTAGTTGGTGATCACCCAACTGACAGAGGTGGGGTGGGAGGGCACTCGTGAGCAAACATCCATAGGGAGAAATTCAGGTTTCTCAAGAGCAGAACCTCGTGTTTGACAACTGTGAACACATTCAGGTTGTTGTCATCCGTCACCCTATCAATCTCTGCCAGTAGGGCGTCCCTACCCTCCAAAACAAACGGCTAATTGGTCAACAAATTTTTGTGTGTCGTGGCTCCAAACAGGTGAAAAGGCATGTTTGACAAGGGTCTGGGTACACTGTCTACCCGGTTGTGGGGCTTCAGCTCGCCAGTGTTTTGCCGACTACAGGCCAAACATGTTAATCTTCAACACACGGGCCATGGCACAAGGGGTGGGACGTGACAGCAGGGGCCCTGTTTCAACAGTTTTGTCAGGATGTTGTCGACATATGTAATCTGGCACTACACTTCTGGCTACATGGACTGACACACCTTGACTCGACCGAGACTGAGGACTGTGGCAGGCATATGAGGGGACAATCACAGTGCTACAACTGTCAGTAATACTTGTGGACATTTTCAAATGGACAGGCGCACTAGGATATACAGTGTGGAACAGGCATGCATTTCACCACAAAATCTTATCACTACAAAGGTCTCAACATAATGACAATCTCACATGGACTGACAACCAAGACTCAGACTCATCCTGAAGACCAGGGCCTAGATTTTCGAAGCTCTCTTAGCACTAAGATAGTCGTAAGAGCCATACATTAACATTACCTTACAACTATCTTAGCGTTTAGAGCTTCGAAAATCTAGGCCCAGGGTCCCATTTCACAAAGCTGTTGTAGCGCTGCGACTATCCTAACTCCTGAGCTTTAATGTAGACTTACGAGAGTCATAGCACTGAGATCGTTTTGTGAAACGGGACCTAGGCCCTAATCCACAATGGAATTACAGCATTTACTACGTCCATGTTAAAGTAAGGGAGTTGTGACCATCTTAGGTATATATGTGCATTGCTGAATGGAGACCAGGTTGCAGTTCAAACAACAATCAGTGCTACAGCAGTACTACATGACAATTTTACATCAACTGACATACAAACTACAAAGATCTGGTCTGCTTTTTCAAAGCAACTTGTTGTACTATGACAATCAATAACTCCTACATTTTAACATATGCAGTACAGAGAGCTAAAGTCCAGTTGTGAAATAGGGCCAAACAGCACAGTGTATAAACCCCATTGTCAAGTCGAATGGATCTCTGTAAGACACAAGTTCATTGAGAGAAGAACCAATGAGCTGCCACGAATTATGACTTATCTCTCCCAAGTCCCCAGTCTTACAGCGTTCAGTCACCAGGGGCAGATAATCCATAATTCAAAGTTTCAAACCAGTTACGCTTTTACCAGTCACTGACACTGACCCATGCAATGGGTTTACATGTCTTTTAGTACTATGATTGGAAAAACGGATAATAAGAATAGGCTTTTCACAATGAACCAATTTACGTACTCATACGTAAATCAAACCCAGGTATTCAGCTAACCACTTCAACCACTAGGCAACCCAACTTCCCTGAAATAAGGACGGTTGACAATACATGGATGAACAACTTCTGGACCACAGTGCGAGCAACATTTCAGGGCCAGGGGTGGAAATAATTTTAAAATTGCTAGTGTACTCCGGTACAGCGGCACATGTAAAATCACTTGCCCTGATAATTTTTCCACTATACCGGCCGTTTTCTTGTTGATTTTTTAAATAAACAACATAATTAATATTGGAAAGTCAACTGGACACCGGTACAGTGTGATATACAAATTTGCTTGCCCGACAGAAAAAAACACTGGACTCGGGCGTCGGGCAATGGGTTATTTCCAACCCTGCAGGGTAGGCTCTAACACTATTCTCAAGCAAGTGAGAACAGAAATGCTTCTCCAAGGAGTTCTCTGAAATATATGACACCAATAAGAAATGCAACACCGTTTCCTGTACAAAGAATAGGAACAGTGTTTGCAAATTAGAAATATGAGCATGTATATGGCCTAATAAGTAGCAAAGGTTAATCTGTAATAACAAGCTGACAGTGGGAAGTTAATACTGACAAGTCTTCTGCTCTTAGCAGCCAGTGTTTGGCCTCCAGCTCTGCCAATATTTGGCTGGTGACACCATACTGTGTATCAGTGTTGTGTCATGTTGTGTTAGCTGCTTGTGTAGGATCACCTGGTGTCAGAGGATCCCAGGTTATAGTCTATTACATCATCTCACCCTGAGTGCTGCCAGCATGGCATAACACTATTTACTATCTGGACACACACTGTTCATGAAACTCTCCTACCATACCTGGAGGAATGGCTGACTCAAGTAGAACAATAGTACTGAACATATGCCAAGTACAGTTAGACGCCCTTTGTGTGTCGAAGTTGAATGGACATACATAAATACTTCACATCATCGGATGTTTGACACAACTGCAAAATTATAACTGAATCAGGAGTATGTAGGGAGCAAGCTTTTACTTCAAGAACCCCGATAATTTGACACATCAAAGTTCGACCTAACTGTAGTTGACTGTATTTCTATGTCTGTAAAAGAACTGAATTTAATGAAGAACAATGAGTGAGTGAGTGAGTTTAGTTTTACGCCGCACTCAGCAATATTCCAGCTATATGGCGGCGGTCTGTAAATAATCGAGTCTGGACCAGACAATCCAGTGATCAACAGCATGAGCATCGATCTGCGCAATTGGGAACCGATGACATGTGTCAACCAAGTCAGCGAGCCTGACCCCCGATCCCGTTAGTCGCCTCTTACGACAAGCATAGTCGCCTTTTACGACAAGCATGGGTTACTGAAGACCAGTTCTAACCCGGGACCTTCACGGGTAATGAAGAACAAACAGTTAAACAATTCCTGTATGACAAACAGGCTAATACTTTCAATAACTAAGGCCTATTTCAACAAAGTGATAGTAATTTTATAACTGTTCAGTGTTGTATGTCAATGTAAAAGTATAGATGTAACAGTCATTTTCATCTGGTGGACCACTTATTGACTGTATAGATGAATTGATGTTACAGTCATCTTAGTGCTAAGACGGCCTTGTGGAACCTGAGCCTAAGGTAGAACCCAAATAAAGCAATCATCCTAGCCTTAACTAAAAGAATTGGGCTGTGAAGGAACTTACTAAGAAAACTGTCATTTAATGGGGAAATGGAAACTAGGAAAGAGCCTGTCATGTTTCGGAAACAGCTTTAAATTTATTGACGCCCATGTCAAGATTAACATGATGTGACAGGTATAGAAGAATGTCTTTGCCGATGCTGGTGCAAAAAATGAATCATTCTCAGGTTTTCTCATGTGTCATCTTGAAACAAGGGAATATACTCAAATAATGTCAGTAAAATACATAGGATATGCCTCCATAAAAATTGGTGTAGCTCATCTCCATATGTAGTCAGCTGATTAAAATGTCAACAAGGACAGGGACTTACTGTCAGCATTGATATTCAAATATTTCTAGGATACTTAGCTAAAAAGTTGGGTGTGATGGATTTTAGTTTACATATTTATTTATTTTTGAACAAGCTGTTCATGGCATCTGTGTACTGTTGACGGATGTGATTCACGTAAAGCATGAAAGTATGGTAAGTCGATATATAGTGGTTTATTTCATCAAGTGAAGCCATGTTCTTCACCTGCAGGTATTTGAGATGAAAAACGTGAGGCAGGGTGTTTGATAATGAGGCAGGTGTAGTTAATAACATTAATAATAACTAATTATCACCTAAGTTTAAATAAACAGAAAACTGTGGGTTAGAATCAAAGAAATATAAAAAAATGAAAGGCACACTGGCCTAGGTATCACAGACTGATATTTCTGAAAGAGTTTCAATTACCTAAAAGTGTAATAACCATCAACATAACCAATCCCGGCACACAACTATCCCCTGTTTATCAGTAACACAAACAGAGACAGTCAATGAGTGGTCAACCAAACGAACATAAAAATATCAGAGAAGGCAGTGCAGTCAATATGATACACCAGCCCACGACCTCTAACCTCTGACCCCGTGTCTACGAAACAGGAGACACTGTCTAGGGAGAATACATCAATTCATTAAAACATAAAGCTAATTAATAGAGAGTAATTAAAAATCAATGTGAGTGTAGGAAGTAAGAGTATTGGGTATCAGGTCCCAGTTAGGATGAGGAGTCCAGGCTTCCCCTATGGCGAGGCCTGTCAACCCTAATACCCCTCACACACAGTCTGACGCTAATCACATTAACTAGAGTATAAACCAAAGCAAATTCAATCAAAGACCAGGCCCTTGTCCCAGCAATCAAAGGCAACTCACAAAACAAATGCAAAGGGTGCTTGTCTTCCCATAAGGGTTTCTCGCATAATCAACGCACAAAGGAATTCCAATAAAATTTCCTACTCCAAGCAAAAATGACTACTTTTCGAATCCCCAACTGTCAAAAGCAAACCTTTTTATGCAAATGAGGATTATTATTTTTGATATGAAACCTTATTATTTGGTATCCCCAAATTATGTCTTCCTGATGACTGTGTTTGCAGTTCAGGGACTGGTCATTTCAGGCTGGAGGAGAGTATCACAGTAAATGCTGACTGGTCATTTCATATATCTCATTTTAGCGGAAAATGTAACAGCAAATACTAATGTGTCTTATATATTTTTTTTTCATTTTGAGGCAAAATATAACAGTAAATGCTAATGGATAACTTCATATTTTTCAGTTTATGGGAAAATCATTTATCACAGAAAATGCTGACCGATCATTAATCACTTACAATCTTCTTGATAATTACAAATTAGTTTAGATGAAAATGACATATATTACATTAATTCAAACATCTGCATTATATGTGGCTACAAATTCTTTGATTAAGTGCACATATAGCTGCAATTTCCCTTTGTAAAATAGACCACATCTCCAAATTCAGCTCTCTGACACTAAGCATTCCACTTTTAAACATCCAGACACATTTCCAAATAAAATAATTTTCTGACAGTATCTCAAGATCAAGAATAATATAAGCAAAGAAGTTAAACAGACAACCACAAAAACACAATTTCTTATTCAGCTAATACAAGATTCCAGAACTTCAACCAAAATGTAGGACATACAAATTTGCCTGAGTTTTACTTCCTGGCTATCCCTTTAAATATGTTCGGGATAAATTAGTTGGTGAGAGAGCAGAGAGCCACCTCCCTGTGTGGCACATACACTTCTTCTCCTCTGACAGACAGCCCAACCAGAAAATATTAGAAACTCTGCAACTTAATCTAAAAAAGTAACAAACAAAAATCCGCTCGACTTAAGCTTAATCCATGTTACCAGGGTGGTAGCTGCGATCAAGCTCCCCTGCTAAACTACACATAACAAGATGGATTGAGAAATGCTTGCAGCAATTATCCCTCAGATTATTGCTTATGGGTAGCCTTCAGATTAAAGCAATGTTGATTTTTACTCATGAGGATTCAATTCTAAATTATTACAGTCATTTTTTCAATATAACTCCTTCTTTGGATGAGAAAATCCTGTACATTCAACAGGGATTGGAAGCATCAGGACCTGTCAGCATCAAATATATTCTCGAAACATTTGTGTCATGTTTAGTCCGAGCTTGATAACTTAGATTTTTTTCTTTAAACAGGAAGTAACTTACAACCAGAGAAAGTTGGAATAAAATTTGAAAAGTCTAATTGGCGTAAAAATAGAACTTTGAAACAGCAAATGTTTATTTAAATCCAGTATAATGAGTTGCTGAAAGAAAAATCATAATTACCTCAATAATAATTTTGACGGAGAACACTTCCATTCTCCACATTTCTCCTAAATGTATTTTGTAATGAAAGAAAATACCTCAAATATTTATGATGTAAACATGAAGTGTTTCCATTTCAGGAGAATTTAGTGAGCATTTTGTACAACCAAACATATCGTAAATTATTCATGACCTATACTTTACGTATAAACATAAGCAAAATGCATATCAGTTTATTGTAAGGGATATATTGTTCCCACATAAAAGTGAAGATGAATATTCAAATATGCTTATATATTTACTTCTACGTTTTAGCTCAAGAACTTTCCAACCCTAAAAGACACATATAATACATCTTTCAACTGACTGCAGCCCAAAAATTGGACTATCGGTAATGATATGACGTTAGCCACTAGACAGATGCCCAAGTCACTCAGTATTCCTTCTGGTCAAGTAAAATCAACTGACTTTAGTCCACATATACTAAAATACAATGATACTATCTGGCTAGTAGACTCAGACAGATTAACTATATATCATTTAATATATTTGTATATTTATTTCATATATTTATGAAACACAAACTATTTCCCTTCTCCAAACTACAGACCAAAGTTCCGCCACAATGGAATGATCTTCGTCCTCCACGTGGCCATCGGACCAATAGTCTGACACAAATAATAATCCCTCAGCCTGGTGATGATCAACTTGAACATGCATATCCCCCTGTCACAGACAATTACACGACTGATACATCATAACTCACTCCCCGAGCAGGGCTCCACTAGATAACAGGCCAAATCATATCACAGCCTTTATTACAGGCCACCCTCCCCTCTTATTCCCCTCAACAAACCACTAATATCACCAACACTGATAATACATCAACATCACCTTCTTAACAAAGAATACAGAGTCAAACATCCGCTCACAATTACTTCATGGGTGAACATCACTGAAAGAAGAATACTGCCTCCACCTTATGTAAGGTCTGAATTAAGAGAATCTTTTATATAAATCCACTGACTGTCTAAAGTGTTTTATTTTTTAAATTTGATCCATTACCTGAATAAGCTTCAAACAATGTTGAATTGCAGAATTCAGTTTTATAAATATTCATCACATATATAAAAATTTCTCTATCACTTACCTTTCAATATTTTATGCTGAGGTTGACACCCTGTTCTTTGCTATCATTCATGTATTATTTTTTTGCAAATACACAAGTAGATGAACTCAAGCCATATACATGAACTTTGTAAATTTTCACACTTGTCCTGATGTTCATCTCAAAGTTTACTTAATCAGACATAGGTATATTCGGGGAACTGTATTTCCTTTAACTGTGTCATAACTACAAACACTACTTTGCTAGTAATGAAATAGAAAATAAACACAATACTTTGTTAAACTGTCATATTTCAATTTTTAATCCTTAGTTATCACAGATTTTAAAGCTATGACCAAACTTTTGCAAGGTAATAACGGAGTTCTTTTGTCAATTGTCATTCCCACTCTAGCTCCATACCACGTAAAACTTACTCAAATACAATCGAACAGTTCTGCATTACTGGATACCAACCAATCTATAGTGTATACTTTGTGACAACATCACATGCAATATTAATGTTCTGCGACAAAAATAATTCATTTTGAATTCTCGTCATTGATTACTTAAAAGTATCGGCCTCACTCAAACTTGAGAGAAGTATCAAGTATGGATCGATTATCCAAACAATTCTGTTTCAATATAGTTTATTGATTGTAAAAGAAATCATTTAATGCTCGAAATTCATAAGTAACAAGATGAGTTATCAATTCTTCTTCCTTGATTTTACGCCGTGTACGATGTACAAATGTTCCTTTACAGTAAATTGTATGAAACATTGAGTATCGGAAAACGCGCAAAACATGAAAAAATAATTCCTGCAAGTAGCATCATAATAGCAAATTTACATAAATAAGGCTTAAAAGCTTCAAATTAAATCACATTATATTCAAAGCATTGATTCCCGAGTTCTCTTTATTCAAGTTGTGTTTTTCCATCAGTTATTGACATCTCAATCAAAGATGGAGGCCACATTTCTTTAAGCGGGTGGAGCTGGCAGGGCAAATCTAACGCCAATTGATCGTACTGTGGAATGTATTCAAGCTATGTCTTCAATGCAACAATGAACATTGTGAAAAACTTTCCTCAGGATGGATGTCCTAATGGAAAGGGTAAACACAGTCTAATTTACAAAAAGAAAATAATCAAAAAGATGGAAAGAGTTTCAGGAACTTAGTTCGCGCTGCCCTAGGGCAAGACACGTCTTGTGTAACAAGATTAAAAGCTCCCTTTCTCCCAGTTCCGAAAAAAGGTCCAAAATCATATTTTTTTACAAACTGATTTTTTTATTCAGAAATGGATAAATGCATCATTTTTGAAAAGCATATCCAAGGGACATAACACAAGACAAAGTGTGACAATCCTCAGATGTTACTGTGCTTTCAGGCGCCACTCTTCGATGTGACACGGCCATGAAAACAACAATTAGGAACTTCTGTCATCAATATGCCCATCAAAATTCTAAAAAGGACACCATGTAATTAAGAGCATTAATTAACAGGTCCACACACAAAAAACTTGCTGCAAATAAGGAAGTTGTGTCTCAAATACTTTTAGTGCTTTGAAAGCATCTGAACCGCTTTTAAGTTTTCAAATTTTTAAAAGTGGTTGATTCAGGTTTTATAGTTAGAACTGAATAAGTGTTCTGTAGCTCACCTGGTTACAAAATTTACTTTGATCATGTTTGGTAACAAAGAAGCGGAAATACACAAGACACCTATGTAATAGGCAGCAAAGCCAACATATATACATATAGTCGTACCATAAAAACTGAAAAGTACTTTTAATAGTGTTTACCGTACCTTTTAGCAGCATCCCAATGTTTTCACATTTCAGCTTATTAAGTGGTTTAAACCTGTTTCATAATTTATGCTGCAGAATAAGTCAACAGAATTAAAGGTAATATCTGTTTTCATCTCAAATACTCTTGTCAAAATGTGAAAAGCAACATTAAATAGCATATATGTTTCTGCAGCAATGAATGAGCAAATTATTTTAAGTATCGTTTATTAACCACTATAACAAAAACACAGAATGCAGAATACATTGCAGACTTTACTTATGAACAACATAAAAGTTTTCACAATTGATTCACATGACAAAATCTTCCACAAACCAATAAGTCCAAGGTCATCTTCGATCAGACGAAATTTTCTATTTTATCACAATTTCCCACATATTACCAGTATTTGGGCAAATTCAAATAAGGAAACAGTCATTTTATTGAATGTGCATTATGGTGGATCACTTCCTCATTACCAGCCAGTATATATGATATAGTTACTGAACTGAATGTGTGGACACTGTGCAGCAGTTGTCAGAATCAGCCATATTTCACAGGGAAGAATTTGATCTTCTTTAACATCTTTCGATGTCACAGGATTAGAACTCCCCCCCACCTGCTAAACTTAGATAGGCGTGTCGTAAACCGTTTTTAGCAATATTAAAGCAATATCCTTGAAGTGACACAATACTGTTCTCCACACACTGTACCCATGTAGAGGTGGGGTGAAATTGGGTTTAACGTCGTGCTTGAGAATATTTCGCTCATATGACGACGTGCATGCGTGTGTATGTGTATGTGCGGCTGCTTGTACTAGCCCAGACTTAAGCTGGTTTTATAGTGCTAGCCCACTGAGATACCATGCCGCAGTGAAGCATGAATAACCCACTCAGACACATTATACTGACTCCGAGCCAACCAGTCCTTGTTGTACCCAGTAATGCCGGGCGCCAGGCAGGGACCATCGAGTACCATATTTTAACGTCTTTCGGTATGACGTGGTCAGGGATCGAACCCACGGCCTTCTGCTCTCCGGGCAGACGCTCTAACCACTACACCACGGAGGCGGTCGTACCCATGTAGAGAATGAGCAAATCATTTTAACCTCTAGGTGATCCCATTGCTAAATGTAAATAGACCAGGACTAAAATACAATCTCTGAGAATTAATTCAACTATTTCCATTGATCAAGTCAAATTTCAATGAAACTCTATGCATTCAGCAACAAAATGGTCATACTCTCTCAGAATGATGGAGGTGTGAAAACTGCAATCTGGTCTGATAAGAATTGGCTTTTCAATACCATCTACTCACTTACAGATATTACTGTATATTCTCCCAATTGGTCGCAACAGTTAACATTTCTTACATCAGATATATACATTATTATTACCTACGAGGGCAAAAATATCAGGGTTCATATTTTTCATATGATGCCCTAGGGCAAAATATAACTTTGTCATGGTGACGTGACATCATGAACAATGCTATGACGTCACGTTTCTTCTGTGATGTTGCGTTCTATATGCGGCGTCGGTGGGTAACCAACCCATGTTTGAAAGTAGATCTGGGTTTATTTTCCTCAATTTGACGACTTTGGTAATAAACAGAATATTATATTCGTGCCAATATCATACTATGTTGAAGACACTCATGCCTAAATATCGGTATATCACTCGCTCTCGCTCGGGAAATACCAACATTTAGGCACGTGTGTCGTAAACATAGGTGAGGTGGTGAAATTGGGTTTTACGTCGTGCTTGAGAATATTTCGCTCATATGACGATGTTCGTAAACATAGTATGACATGGGCACTCATATAATATCCTCTATATATTGTGCCTTTGGTGTGACAAATGGCAAATAGATTACGAAACAGTTCCATGCATTGTGATACACATTGCCATATACCAGGAGTTAAAATGTTTGACAGTGATTGACATTATTTATTAAATACTAAAGTAAACATTACTCAGAATAGTCAGTCACCGACATTGATCATGGACACAGGTGAGATAACAATGTGAGAGAAAAATCACTTCCGTATGTCCACCATTTTGGAAATTTGAGATTGAATGTTTGTGTGGACTTTATAGTTAAACAATATGCATAACAAAACTTCTTATATAATTTTTTGAATATTCCAAAACAGAGTAATAACATTGCAATGAATTGTTTGAAATGCATATTGCTGTATTTCAGTTCTTGTGCTGAACGAGTTATTCCCATTACTTCATCAACCTCATGATATGAACACAAGAATACATCTTTGTTAAAAAGAAGAAGAAAAAAAACCCTAGTAATTCCAACATTGTAGTTTACTTCCGAGATGTCTCCGAAGGAGCTTTCTTTGTAACGGTTGTCTGGTATTCCGGAATAGAGAAACATGTTGGAATGAATCTGAGTGTACAGAATGACCCTTGCTGCAAACAAGGCAGGTACAGTGTAACCAAGCAGATCAGCTGCGTGACAATGATACCAGTGTGGAATCAAGACTGATACAGATGTGGGGATGAAGACAAATGGCTCGTATCGCAGTGGCAACAATAATACTAATCAAAAGGAAACCATCTGTGTTGATGGTGAGAGACCAAGTGTGAGAGACTATCAAATCAAATACACTTCCAAAAACATTCCCTCAAATCAACGCAAACTTCTCCGAGTTTGGATGTTTCAACATAGCCAAGGCAACACAAGGATAACATTAAACTCCCCTTATATTATCAAACATGGCCACAGAACAAATACATTGTGCGCATTCCCACAGGTGCATGAGAAATGAGAGAGTGCCATGGCCCACTTGATAAGCAATGCACCAAAAACATGGAAAGACAATCTGTAAAGTATACATGTACAGAGCTCACGGTTGGAACTGGATGGTTTGTGTAGACACTGCTGCTGCCCTTGGTCACATGAGGGGGTGGAGAGGGAGCTGGGAGGGAAAGCAATTCGGGGCGGAATCAACATGTGGGGACAGAAACCAAACCGATTCTCAGGTTCACACATTTGTGACAGCAATACAACAAAGTCAAAGACAACATTAAACACCTGGAAAGATACTACAAACACTAAACATATTAATGCTCAATAAATAATTGAATATTTTTGTCAGTGCTCCACATTTGATTTGTTTGTCATTAAAGGACATTGTCCATTGTTGTTCATTGTTGCCTGTAAACATGGGGCAAACATGTTATGACCAGACAAACCAGCGAGTAATAGGTGCTAAAAACAACGAGGTACATTGATATGCAATCAAGTAAGTCAGCAAACCTGCACACCACATTTATTAAGTAGTGTGAAATATGTATTTGAAGCCCTATTCTAACATGTAATCCAAAAGGGTTCTGCATATGTAGGCGTAAAAACTAATTCAATTCTGTCAAACTGGTATATTTTGGAGTGATTGGTGAGCATGGTTTTATGTTGCTTCAAGCAATATTCCAATTTTGGAAGATTTTGTAATATTTGAGTTATGTTTTTACATATGTCTATGTTACTTATTTAGGTAGGGACTATAGGACTAGGGATCTTTTCCAATACTGTGAATCTTTTTAAAAATCCATGTGTTCAACATAATATTCTGAGAAAATCGGATACTCTATCTATCTGGGCACCCCCATGGCTAAGGTTTCATCACAACCTAACGTCTCTGAACAAGTGACTCAGTATATATAGGACTCTTACAAAAATGTCAAATACTATCCTGTCTTCAACAACATAATTCCTCCAATTAAAAAAACTAAACATAAACTGCACAGACATACCAAGAAACTGAATGGAAGCTGAACACCCCTCCCCACCATGTGACACACCATCAATTGGCAGATGGCGAAACATTGCATCATGGGTCCATCAGCACATGCTTCATTTAGGAGTATATCTGTATCTTGTGTCATTAGTCCCTCATTAGTCTTGTGGAGCGATGGGCTCTGGGCTAGACACTCCTACATCAACACCTGATAAAATGGGCTTCTATCCCAGGCTGGTCTCTGCTTGTATTACATTTTCTCAACAGAATAGCTCACACTTTTATCTGATAAACCAGCTCCTGTAATCACTTGGTAAGGAAATGCTGGGTGAACTCCCAGGCTGCACAATCTTTCTGGAAGGGTTTTTCAGTGGACTTCTAACAGGGGAGCCTGTCAGAAAAAATAAATGGCTTCTCAGTGGACTTTCTTATAGGGAAGTCTGTCATAAAACAATAAGGGGCTTTTCAGTGGACTTTCTTATAGAGAAGCCTGTCATAAAACAATAAGGGGCTTCTCAGTGGACCTTCTTATAGGGAAGCCTGTCATAAAACAATAAGGGGCTTCTCAGTGGACTTTCTAACAGGGGAGCCTGTCAGATAACAATAAGGGGCTTCTCAGTGGACTTTCTAACAGGGGAGCCTATCAAAAAACAATAAGGGGCTTCTCAGTGGACTTTCTTTATAGGGATGCCTGTCATAAAACACTAAGGGTTTTTTCAGTGGACTTTCCTATTGGGGAACCTGTCTAAAAACAATAACGTGCTTCTCAGTGGACTTTCTTATAGTGAAGCCTGTCGTAAAACAATAAGGGTTTTTTCAGTGGACTTTCTAACAGGGAAGCCGGTCCGAAAACCATAAGGGGTTTCTCTGTGGACTTTCCAAAAGGGGAATCTGTCAGTACACAAGAAGGTGCTTCTCAGTGGACTTTCTGCTAAAGGAGTCTGTCAGTAAACATGACAGGGCCTTTCAGTGGACTTATTTATATCAGAGTCTCTCAATAAACAAGAAGTGGCATTCAGCCTAAGAAAACTGGGCTATCTGTGCCATCAGGTCCTCTCAGATGAGTGAGTGAGAATGGTTTTACGCCACTTTTAGCAATATTCCAGCAATATCACGGCAGGAGACACCAGAAACGGGCTTTACACATTGTACCGTGTGGGGAATCGAAACAGGGCCTTCACTTTAACCACTAGGCCACCCCACCACCCCCTTCAGATGAAGAAGATTTTCATGATGTGAGAAATGAAGGACAAATGGTCTGTCAATAGAAAAGGTTTGACTTCAACACACTCCCAGATAAGGGAGTCAGGATGCAATGACTGGAGATCGAGTGGATTCTCAAACAGTGAAGTCAGTGAAGGAACTCTCAGACAGGAAAGTAAGTACAATCCGGGATTGTACTGGTGGACTGGCACACAAGAGTCACTGCATAGGTGGAGGGGCTTAATGAACTCATTAAACCACTGTTTATTTTACACCCCAAAATAATGCTTGTCACTAGAACCAAGTAAGCAAGGATCACTAGTGGGTGCTGATACTGTCAATCACTAGCTTATCAAGCCAAGACTTTACATAATATAATGAAAAGTTGAATAAAAGATAAGACATCATTAAGCCATTCATTCAAAATAAATCATTTCGATGTACCAGTCAGACTCTTAACCAATCAATAATTGCACTCAAACATTTTCGGCCAGAATGTATATTGGTAGTTTAATTAAGTATAAAGATCTCAATTAGTCAAACACCAGTTTCCTTTTCAAGATGAGTCACAACAAAAAACTACTTGATGTAATGCTAAATGACAACATTTCTTCACCCAGTGTCAATATGATGTGTAGATATTGCACCACCCTTGGTATCAAATTCACACTTTATTGTGGAAGGCAATTATTAAGCAAAGATTAAACTTTAAGAGGACTACAAGGTGTCAGTGAATATAACAGCATTGAGTCCTGCTACACAGAAACCATGGAGGGTTTGTTCTTCAGTGGAATACTTCACACCTTACAACTGTCAGGCCATCATCGCGGCAGATATTTAACTGGTGATTATCTCCATCCTTTAACTCCCAATCCAAATCCATCTAATCCACCTGTCTCCTTCTTTATCAGATTAACGGGACCTGTTTCATAGAAACAGATCTGGTTACGGCTACAAATCTGGCGACAAAATCTGTATGCGGGATGGTGTTGATATCCTATCTTTTCAAAATGACCACATTTATAACATTGTTCAACTTTATAGTGTACCACCCTGATAATTAATGTGTTACCTGATGAAACAGAATCTTCAAAAGCAATTTTCAATTTTGATATTGATATCAAACGAATGACTACTTTAACCACATTCATGAAGTGTGTAATTACTCTCATTTGATGAGATATCAAAGAAGGTTTTCCTGCTATCAACACTCATATCAACTATTCCAGAATAAAATTGTAACACCCTTGGGGTGCACGTGAGAAAACAAATAACACAAGGAGACGGTGAAGTAGAGAGCAAAGTTTGCCATGATATATGCAAACTTTGTTTTAATTTTGTTTCAATGGCAAGAATGTAGATGGGATTTTGTTAGCAATGCAATAAAATAAATGATGCCAATAAATATCACACACTACTCGGCCTATATATATCTATATCTAATGACAAGGCTCAGTCTCCAAGGAAATAGTTATTTTGTTATTTCAACTCAAATTTTCATCCAGAAATGTTACTGAGTATGTAATATAGTTATTAAATTGATTGTAATTTGACTTAAAATATATACCTAGAAGCAGTTATGATGATAAATCTAAGTCAGTAGAGGTGCCAGGTAAAAACTAGAGCAGGAGCCTTTAATCAGACCGTAAGTCTTATTGTATCTAAATCGAGTGACCCGGGTGAATCGAATCCGAATGCGAATCCGAATCGAGTGTGTCAGGCCTTGACCCGTGATCGTATTTATAGGCATCATCAGGAGGTCATGTGACCTTTCTCAACCAATCAGAACACAGGTTTGATGGCTTGTATACAAGAAACGCTGCATAGGCAGTTTCATTTCTAACACAAGTAAGTGACTACTAATTGTCCTTATGTTGTCCTTCTTGTCCGAATACAATTAGGACACAGTAGAAATAATCAGGACATTGAGACAGTTTGTTATAATAAAACGGACAATATCTTTCCGTCAACGTAGCATCAGTGGCCACCATCTTGGTTGATCGTCGGCTCTATGACAAGTGAAATTTACAAAAGCATCAGTTTCCTTTATCATATGGTATTGTCCTTATGTTAAATAAAGTGTCCGAAAAGATCAACCATGATGGACAAGTGAGATGTGTGTAAACATGTGATATAACAAGAATAAGGACAACGATTATATTCAGGCCAAGCGGCGGGGCGACATTTTGACAGGCGTCAAATGTATACTAAGACCATTGACAACTTTGGCCCAGTGTAGCATCAATATGCCCTGTATCCAGGAATTGATGTTGTCCTATGTGTCCTTTAACAATTAGGACACGAACAAGTTTGCTAAAATATTTGGTAAATGCAAACAGAGAAAACGGACAGCAGACTGTCAATTAGTGCCTAGAATGATTGTCGGCAACAAATGTCAAAAACACGAAGCGACTGTCATATTGCAGGTACAAATGTAGGAAATACAGGTGGTTATACATTGTCCTCTATATCGTAAAAGCAAGGCATTTCTACCATAGAATGCAGAAAAATACCAGATAATGAATATGTGGCTTTGATATAAAAGCGGACATCAATTTATAATTAGTCACTCAGCCTAACGTAAATGTTGTTGACAGGTCACCGTAAACCGAGAAATGTCAAACAGATCAAATTCGTTATTCAGTTCGATCAAGTGTAATTTTCATTAGTATCCATCATGGAATACACTTTAAAACACTTCTGAGCAAGAAAGTTATCAGAAAATCGTCATTAACAAGTGTAATAAGTCATTGTTTATCTGGGTCAAAAGTCACACTTACTTTCTATAAATAGCCACGAAGCAGGAGTGTACACAAGAAATAGTCCCTGACAAACATCGGTGCTAACACTCAAAATACACAATGATTCAAGACAGTGAATAAATATATCATTTGGAGACATGAAATACACAAGTCTGTACAATAATAGTACACAATGACATCAGTAGTAGAATCCTTCATGGATGTACATAGCGTAGTGACACACAGTGGTAATTAGGTCATGTCTGACAAGTGCTGCTACCGCGAACGTTCAGTGCTTGATAAAACAACTATCAACAGTGAATATGCCCCCTTAAAGATGCCTCAGATCTGTGAACTTCAGAACCAGGTAACTGTCTATGATGTTGTTAGGTTATTATTTACTTTAATGTTAAAAATATGGATGGACAATTGCAGATAGATCGTGATATAACGAAAATAGGTGACACTTATGATTGACAAAGTTTACATGATGTTTTTAATACTTATTCTATATCAATTTAGATTCTATTACACTATGTGCTAAGTCATCCTTGAAACTGGAAAAACACATCAGGGCTCATTTTCAATTTTGCAAACAAATGAAGGTAATATAACCAACAAACGTGTCAATGTACTGTCATAATTTCAACATCACAACAGATATTACTACAATGACACAGCTGTTGTTCTCGGGAAGGGCAATTCTCTCCCAAGGGCATTCTGATACCCACAATTAAGCTGGTACGCTGCAAGTTATGTTAGGGACTTGAGCCTCTGTCACATTATATTTCAACAAAAGTGACTACCATATTTATGCCTCCCAAAGATCAACAATGAAGCCAGGGCTTGATTTAAGAGATGTTAACCTACTTGCACTAGGTGCAACCTAAGATAAAAACCTAGTTGCACCAGCCAAATTTCAGTGTGCACTGCTTTTATTGCAATATGTAATGAAAGAAATATGCTATTGAATTATTCAAAGTTTTGAAGAAAAATGACCTGACGTAATTGTGCATGTAATGTTAGATTAATTGTTTATTTATTTCTAAAAAATTGACTTGTACCTGGTGCAAGTTAGACAAATAACTAGGTTGCACTTTGTAATATTGGGTTGCACCAATGCAAGTAACAAAGCACAAAATCGAGCCCTGGAAGCTGAATTGTTCTGTTTCTAAGCACCGATGTCACAGTTGGTAATGATACTAAACATCAGCACAACATGGACATGGACAACCTCCCCC
Organism: Haliotis rubra; assembly: GCF_003918875.1. Classification (NCBI taxonomy): domain Eukaryota; kingdom Metazoa; phylum Mollusca; class Gastropoda; order Lepetellida; family Haliotidae; genus Haliotis; species Haliotis rubra. The sequence continues at coordinate 417,023 of NW_025766968.1, read as the reverse complement.
ACCCAGCTGGATACGCTGGATATACAACAGGGTATACATAGTCTGTCTCGCAGTCCCTGAACCATAATATTTTCCCTACAGCTTAGCATTCCCTGCAATGCTAAAGCCCTAAATGAAGCAAGTTTAGATTTCCCCAGAGAATCTCTGGTCTCCCTGGGTCTTCTTTACAATTTAAATGGGTTTATTTGCTACAATCAAAATTATATATATTCAGAGACTAAACGTTAGTCTAGGATATATGGTGAGCAGGGATATTGGGTGACCGAATGTCACAGCCCATTGCTCTACTGCTGCCATCCTGCTGTCAAACTGGATGGGTGGACCGCACAGACAGGCTGTAAGCAATGCCTGGACCACTAGCAGGGAGGGATAATCGAGACCATGTTTGTTTGCCAAGAGTTGGAAGTGTTTTCTCAAGTCTGAAGGTGAAGGAGCTAAGATAGAACTACAACCTCTACTGATGGGGTGTGTGGTTGGACCAGTTGTTTCCATTTTCAAACATAAGCTCAATCTGCATACATAGGGGGCACTGCAGAATATTAGGATTATAACTTTCTTGGAAAAGATAAAACTCCAAACAAGCTAAGTATGATAGAGTTACACAATGTAACACTGATAGTCAGCTTGGTGGTAACGAAAACTTATGACTTTATATGAAAATGAATGTAATACATGTACCATATATCAGTTTGTGATATGAGTGAGTATATTTAAGTTAGCAATGTAACAGACAGATCACAGCAAGCTTCAAGTGAGTGAGTAATGTTGATTTATACTGTGGCTACAACACTGGAACAATCTATGCAGCCTGTTGTTGAATCTGTACCGGACAAGGCAAGGAGTGGTTGTATGTACTGCATGTACCCATTTACTGCTGGATGAATAGAGGCATATTTCATGTACATAAATTAATCATTATAATCATAATTAATCATTATACTCCTTAAACAGTTAATATAAAAATAAAATATTAACCTGATCTTCAGGGATCAAGTTTGATAACTACAATCAAACATTTAACATTTTTAACAAAGTAAATACATAAAACAACGTGGGACTGTCTTACCTCAATAAAGTTTGCTAGCAGTGCACAGCTCAGCTCTTGTTCCAATATGTGTCGATTTGATTGGCTGTTGAAGCAGCAAGAAATAAGGGTGGGAAACAGGACATTGGTCAGTCGCGGGTCGCTGAAGTACTGGAACGGCAGTGCGCACAACTGCTGCAACACCGTGGGAGGCTGGCCGGACTGGACAAACATCTGAAACAAATGTCATTGTTTACAATGATAGTCGCAAAATGTCAATATTCCCCTACAGCCATACTTTCAACCACTGGTTTGAATATTTTCAGTGAGTGAGTTTAGTTTTACGCTCGTTTAGCAATATTCCAGCAATATCACAACAGGGTCACCAGAAATGGGCTTCACACATTGTACCCATGTGAGGAATCAAACCCAGGTCTTCAGGGTGACATGCAAACAATTTAACCACTAGGCTACCCCACCACCCCTACTTTTACAAGACCTGCAATAATATACTGCTTACTACATATGCTCATTCTCCAGCAGAAGCAACCAGGTTTACTCAGTCATCCTACTCTGATGGAGATTGAACATTCCCTGCTCCAGGCCTGACGAGTAACTACACTGTCCTGGCCAATGTGGTTACATTGCTACAAAACTACATATACAGGAGTAAAACAAAAACATCATTTAATCGTTTCTCACTTAAACGATACGGCTGATCAGAGTTTGCCTTGGACACAGAGGTGAGAGAGAATAAAGATTTCTTTATGCCAGTCTGCAATCCACAGACTGACAGCATGAGCTACAATTCATGCCAGCACAGCACCAATCAGCCATTCTGACTATCCAATCCCCATTTGTCAGCTCTACTGACAAACACTGGGTAATGAAGACACGGTCTGCACTCAAATCCCCACAGGGAATATCTTATGAAAATGGGGACAAATGTTCCATAATGACATTGGAGTGGGATTTTAAAGGTCCTAACCAATGTCCTTGCATAAATCTGCATAACTCTGTAGATGCAAACTTCCTCATGTTCCAGATTAGCTTGTGGATTAGAATTGACACCCCATCAGATATGAGAGATGATGGCAGCACATGTTGGACAACTTCAATGCCAGGCAATGGAAGGCCTACCTCAGACACTAACTCCAGATGTGATAAGCAAGACATTTATAAACAAAACCTTCTGATAGTAAAACAATACCTGACTGAAAACAACATGAAAGCATAATCTTCAAGATTACCTCCCACCTGAGATGTAATTATTCTGAAAACATCATTTCTAACTTACAGATTTCTTTCCCAGCACTACTCTCTCAGTGTGGTTGTTTGGCTTACCGATTTCCTCATAAAGCCCAAAACAAAAGATATACTTTTGGGTACTCAGCTATTTGAACGTTTTCAACATAATTTTACTGACTGATCAGTGTTAAAAAGTAAAAAGGGTCCGGTGGTCTATGGGTTTTGCTGATTCAGCATTATATTCTCAGGGTCTCCAAGGGTTCAGAAATGAACCCCTTGACCTTTAATGATTGTTTACACTCCAAAGTACTGAAACTGAATCTTTGCAGACAAATTAACAAACTTAGATGTTGAAATAATAACTAAACACCCATAATACAATTTCTCTGTGAAAAATGGTTTTAAATATATTTTCAGGTATCTAGCCTATAAATACTACTGGTCTCTGCAGTTAGCACACAAGAGGAGACTCCATACCATGTATGCTATACAAGACTATCACTAACACTGTCAAAAATCAACCCAAGCTCCGGTACTGGCACAGGATACATTATGAGGATAGCTGTGTGAGACAACTAAAGCACAGAACTTCGACTGTGAGTCCCAACAGAATTCTGCTATTGTCTACCGAGCCCAGAGGTGATAAGAAACTCGTCATGGGCCAGTTTCCTGTTACAGGATATTTTGATAAGCTCAAAAATTAATAAAGCCGAGTCGAGGGACCAAGCACTGGCTCTCTGATACCCTGATCTTCGAGGAACCGGCAGCCAGATAGTCCCCCTGAGACCCCCATGCAATTTATCTTCCATTCAGTGGTCAATTGATTTCATCTCTCAACTTGATCATCTTTCAAAATAAATGAAACACAGATCATTTGTGGATACTGCCAATGCCTTTTGTCTGGTAGCAAAACAAAGAATTAAAGTGCAGTTGGGAAGCCATCAGTCGATTCTGTACCATGAAAACAATGTGCTAAGTGTCTGGGCCACACTGTCAAGGAGAGACTGGTTCAATATATCACTGCACACAAAAGTATCAGGGACACATCTTGAAGCCAACTTGACACTGGAGTATCTCGCATTTATTCAGGTCCATTATTTAGCAGTCAACAAATTGGAATGCTTTTGGATAGCTGACCTCACTAAATGTTCTGTGGCAATAAATATCTGTCTTTTACCGTTTTTCAAACGGTACTAGTAAAAGCAATTTGATACAGATGGTGAGATTGTAATACAATACGTATTTAAACCAATATTTCAATCTTTACAGAAAGAGGAAGCCTGATATACCAAGTCTCAGGACATTTTCAATGTATTGCAAGATAGCATCATATAACATATTAATGAAAGAATGATGCCATAAGAGTCAGCTATGATCTATGTGAGGAACAGTATACTTCCCTTCAGGTGCATAATTTGTAAGCCTAACTATAGAAAAATCTGGCTTGACAATTACACTTGTTACATTTTAACTATATTTTATTTACAAATTCAGTTTTATCACAAAATAAATAACCCCAGAGAATCAAAGTGTATATAGGATAATACAAAGCTTTATTTTCTGTTTGGTATACATGTATGTATGAAGAGACTATCCAACCAATAGAACAAACTATGACAGACTCACTCACTCACTCAAACACTCACACACAGACAGACATACAGACACTCCGGTAGATGTGTTACAAGTCAATACACATTTATCATTAGATCAAGACCACAAAAATTAGATTTTGTTCTTAAATAGTTGGGCAATCAAAACTCCTCCCATTAACCTATGGAGAGGCTGGGAAGTATCTCTTCAACATCCTCATCAAGACATTGACAGTAACTGCAGAAGTAGGAGAAGTGAGTTTTATTGAGCCAAAACAATTAGAATTGTTTTTCACCTACCTTTAAAATGTCAACAGCTCTTAGTTGGGAGCCTTTTACATAAAAAATGATTTATCTAGAGGTTTTTCAAGTTGAGTCAGTATTGCAGAGACTTTAACCTTATTACACAAAATCCATGACTTTTCCTTTTCATAATAACCGTAAGAGGAGCTGGCAGTGAGGTAGCCAAGTAGCTGAAGAATAGCCTGTTACACAAAAACATGTACTAAGCAAAATACTATGCTAGAATACTGGCTTTAATCTAATTCACTCGCTCCCTCCATTCCTCCCTCACCCACCGACCGACCGACCCACCCACCCACCCACCGACCGAAAGACCTACCCACCTCACTCACTCACTCCAGGAGAGAATTCTGGCTAGTTATAATTCTGACATAATATAGCTTCTGATGACAAGATCATCTTTACGTATTTGACAGATGAAGTCCCTGGATAAGAATAAGGCCATAACCATGTCTTTTCTAAAGAAGCTACTATGCCTATGTGATTAAGTATTTTCCGTTTTTGCTGCAGACCTACATCATGAACGTCACTAGAACCTTCTGCAGATCACTTCATTAAATGATGTCAGATTCTTCAATTATCAAATATCTTCCATGACCAAATTGTTTAAAATCATAAAGGTATCATGATATTTGAATGAAACATGTGAATTATTGTGTATTCTAGTGCTTTCAATGTTATTGACGTATGAGCCAATCAATACTAGTATAGGGGTGGGTATTGCAGAGAATTTTCATATTGCGATTTATTGCGATGCGAAAGCATGTATTGCGATATGTATTGCAATATATATTGCAAGAAGTATTTTTAAACAAAAAACTACTTATAATCGAGGTAATGCTTGATTTATAGAGCAAATACACAGCAAAATCACTATGTTTGTTTAAGCTTTAATAACAACTTTTATTCATGATTAAAAAGAAAAATGTGAATAAATATTTGGCACAAATGAAAAAAGGAAATATCCGAAGATTTCCGAGTGTTACGAAGTTTTCCGAATGCAAGTCAAAATACCGGTTTTAGATCAGCGTATTGCAATACGTATCGTTTTCATGTCTGAACCGGTAAATACCGGTAAACCGGTTATATTGCTCAGCCCTACAATATGGTAGTGAAGATTTTTGAAGAAGATTAATATACACGCTACATATTTAAGATATCAATAAAACCAAGACAACATAATAATTGCCATGCAGGTGCAGAACGTTAACGGAGGAATAGAAGGAATAAAGTCTGAATTTTGTCTATATGCGTCAATTTCAATGTTCATCACATTTGAACTCATGACATCATAGCAGTGCAATAATGTCTCAGATAAGGAACGGACCGATGCAAAACGCATTCACTTTCAAGCAAACTCCCATAAATTTGGAATAAATGTACTGTTTCTTTGACAATTTGATGCTTTGCCTATGAATCTCAACTCCTTCACTTCATAATGGCAACTGACGGACAACAATGTTGTTACACCATGCACAAGCAGGTCTGCTTAAATTACAGAGTAAATGTAACCCACACAAGCAGCCATCCTCACCAGATATGTGCACGATTTTCAACAAGCAGTTTTTAAACATTTTCCAAATTTCTGCTCCCAAAAGATTGTCAAGCTGACTTGATACACATAGATATCTTAACATATTGTATGTGTGACCTGTTCTTACATTGTGTGTATGTGTATTTATTCAATGCTTACAGTGCACCTTCATCTAATGAAATATTTTCTGCCAAAGCAAATGTCAGTCTAAGATCAAGGGTGTAAATTCTTCTGGAAGCAGTAAGTCCTTCAACATTCCTACTTATCTACATCACACCACAAATATCAGCATTGTCACTCATACTCTTAAACTGTGTTCTTATAAAACAAACCGTACACAGATCTCTCTACCAAGCACCAGGATTGCTCAAATAAATTGGTACAAGACTCTTTAACAGCTACTTCACACAGAATCCCTATTTTGTTATTGAACAGATCTTCCAAACACAAAACACTAATTAACAAAAGGTAATTTGAAATGTTTATCTTAAAATAACAACCATTCCAAGTTGCTTCAATTTATGTGAAAAAATACGGGTGAAAAAACACTAAAGTAAACCAGCTTTTACAATTCAAACATTTAACATATTTGAGTCATTACAGATTCAGATGGCCCAAGAGATAGGAAAGGCGGAGGTTGAGAGTAATTTTGGGTGATAAGTTGATCAAAGTTGTGTTGACATGAGTGACTGGATCCCTCCCCTTTCTGTTACAAATTATATTCACATCTATCTGCCTGCTGGAAAACTGGGCATATTTCAAACATCACCCCACAGTGACAACATAAATCACAAAAACGTTCATTGGTCAGAATTGTTGTGTTCAACACGGCAATCTCGAATACACTTCCCTCGCAAGTTATGTTACAATCACGTGCTTCTAATTTACCAACATTCTTTTTATTTCCTGTTTCTACGATGTTTTTCCGAGCAAAGGAATTTTTCGTTAGCAAGCTAGCATAACTCATTGCACCTTCGGATTTAGGGAAACACAGAAAATAATTAAAGGCAGATTAAGTCAGTGTGGGTTCCTTAGCATGATAGCTCCATCCCGCCAACTTCACTCTCAAACTGGCATAAATCGCTTCATTCATAAACGGTTAGGTCGTACCAGATCATAACTGTCGACTTGCTCCAGTCCACATTTGAGTAACGAGAAAGGCTGCACATGGCAGGAATAACCCTTCAGTTTCAGAGGCTCATAATTGTAGAAGTCATATCTCACCCCTACAGACAGTCAGGAGGAGATTAGTTCAGGGATTCTCCCACTGTCAGACATCAGGAGAAGTCCAGGCAATACTAGTCAAACTGAATTTCATATCAGCTCATAAAGCTGACACCTTATCAGAGGTAAAACAAAGGCATCACTGTGGAGTATTGGGAAGATGTAGTAATCAAGCATATCTGACATGCTGGAACAGATACAAGGACATAACACTCGTATTTCCCACTGAGAAGTTGCCCTGCAGACACCTATCCCATTCCACCTGTATCCAATGTAGGCTTTAAAACAAGGATTCTTACCTTGCCTTAGAAAACATGAAACAGCTGACAGTGCTAAAAAAATATAACACTCTGTTTAAAAGTTACTTTCAATAATTTTCACAAGCCAAAACTTCCCTATGTCATCATTTTGAAATTATTAAGGCACATTCTAAAATATGACAAAATAAGAAATGTTTATCAGAGAGTTAGACAATCTGACAATATTAATACATATTCATATCATCTCTACGATGAAACTCCTGCTGACTCCCAAACATTTGTCTGGTGCTATTGCTGCAAGTCAATAGGAGGTCCAATGTTTTTTCTTTGAATTTCCCTTTATATGAAAGCATGCATCTTGATATGTGAAAAATATCTCCATCATTGCACATAAATATCAAGAGGGGATTAGTATCCATATGGTGACATAAATGATACATCTCTTAAAATCTACCAACCTCTACCACAAAATTTACACAAAGCAAATAAATGGGGGGAGATGACTTCAACAAGCATAGTCCACACCCACACTATTGCACTGCCCTGATGAGATGTCAGAAGTAGTGAACCAGTGTGTTCAAACTTAGCATCACACCCAGCAATATTTCCACAATACAAAATGATACAATCAGAAGCAAACATGGACCAACTGCAGGCAAGACATTAAACCCAAGGGAAGGACATTATTCTCTTTTTCTCATCTTAACTGTTTTCTTAGCTGAATTGCTAGTACAAGCAGCCGCACATACACATACACGCGCATGCACGTCGTCATATGAGCGAAATATTCTCAAGTACGACGTTAAACCCAATTTCACCTCACCTCTTAGCTGAATTGTCACATTCATGTAGCAGTATGTTTTTAAATAGCATATTGTTAGATTTTAAAGCATCGTCATAGTAAACCTACATGAATTAAATTAATAACCAAAACCTAAATTTTTAACATTTATTTTCCTTAAATAACTGCAGCACTTGCACAAATACCGGTATACAAATTCATAGGTAAGCTTGGATAGTTTAGCCTTTTCATTGTAGGTTTATGGTTATTGTCACTCTGTCAGTCACAGGCTTGGCCTGTAATTAGGGTCTTATTGTTCTCTGGGTGCACATGATCATTTCACTCATGTAGATACACTGGTCTAAACTTCGGCTGGTCAGTCAGCATATTTCTTCTTCCTGCTGTGAGCACAATGCACTTGAGCACATACGGTAAGTTCATTTGATTATTACTCTATCTGAAAACTTAGGTTTGGTTGTTATGTATTTTGAGCATTGTTGATATATATAGCATTTTAGCTAGCATTGTATTACTATATTGTAATGTAGTCTTATTCAACTTACTAGCGTATTTGACAGAGGTATATGCCAAGCGTACATCACAGAATATATATGGACATTCTGTATATATAAATGGATTAGAAGTATTCTATGTATCGTGTGTGTGTGTGTGTGTGTGTGTGTGTGTGTGTGTGTGTGTGTGTGCGCGTGTGTGTGTGTGTGTGTGTGTGCGTGTGGTATTTTGGAAATTTATAATGCATGCATTCTGTACATGCTAACGCAACTGTAACTTAACTAGTATCCTATATTTATATATGGAATATCTATTTGTGCCAGACTAATCACTATACATCTGTGAGGCATTCCAACCTGCATCCCTGAGACGAGGTAATATATTTATGTTTAACTGCATGTGCATGATCTCTATATAATATAGTGTAATATGTTTCATCTAAAGGGACTGGTTAAAGTTTCTATAGAAATTAACTGTAAATCTTAAAAGTATCATAAGTAATATTGTTATCTTGTGTCTATGTACTGTCTTTACCCATGATGTTTACGATTAAATTATGGATTTTTTAGGGCAGACGTGGACTTCCTTGTAGTATTTCATTCAAATAAATCCCTGAACCCTACAAGTACTCCCTTGTCTTTGAGAGGACCTGACTTCCACTGTTACATGCAGATAAAGCTTATCTTGATTTATTGATTAGCTAACAAAAACTGACATAACAAAACACATCCTGTGCTAATACGATTGATCTTTATAAAACAACATCTATACCATGTTCTTTATACTTTTCTGTTCTTTCCAAAATAAGATCCTCAAAGACATTTTCCAGACAAACCTATTTTTACCATAAAAAAATGTAAGGTGTGGTAACGTTCCCATTCATCGTTCTTTTCCAAAAGAAAAACACTTTCTCCAAATGAGCAATAAAAAAGAACACTGACCAATTTTCTTGTCAGCTGTGATATATGGTGTATGTATGTAAAAATACATTTTCTTAACAATCAGAGTAATTTTAGTAACTTCGGGTTCCAAAGGCATAATTATTTGCACAAGTGCATTCATTCACCATCACAATCCTTTAATAAAGTTTATCATAATTGGGTAAATGACTAAAAATGGCCATCTTTAATCAGAATATCCTCTACTTTAATCATCATTTAGTAAGGAAATTTGCCTCAGGATAACAGCTATTACAGAGCACAGTCTCATGAACAAATTTGAGTCTAAACATGCAAAATGAATGGTAGAGAATTGTCCTGTTTAAGGATCAGCTGTTTTGTAAAATTAGAATAATCGGAACTTTGATTACATTCTCGTTTGATTTCGTGACAATTCCAACTGGCCTCTTGATCCCCCGCACCTAGATAATGCCCCCTGATGATAGAGGTTCAACTCGCTGCTTTCAACTTTCCCGACTTACCAGCCAATATTTCAAATCATTTATTGAGGCTAGCATAATCCAAATGGAAAATTCTATCAAGCTAAGCCCTAATGACCCCAGTGTAATTTTCCAAACAGAAAAGCGCCTGATTTGACTTGCAGGTATACAATCGTAGAAGTCAGAGGCATTGAGAAATACTGAACTGTGATTGAGCGCTGGGTGATTTAGCTGATCAGGTTGCCGGACAAAACAGGGCCAAATCCTCTATTTAACCCAGCCTCATCAGTCATGCCCTAGGCTGCCAAAACATTAGGACAGTCGCTCAAAGGCGACGAAGTCGATCTCGTCGCAAGATGAATTAGTTATTTTGAACCTTCCTTATCCTAATGCATCAAATATCAGGATCTGAAAGCAGAGACTGCAAGATGCACCTTTTATTATCTCAACTTAATCACTAATGCATCAAAAAATTGTATCCCGAGCTTCCTACTTTCTGCTCATATATCACTAATCGCCCTGTTCAATATCTCAGTTTGGGCTGGATTCATTTTTCTTTTATTCAAACTAATCCTGGACCAAAGAGGGATTCAACACTCAAATATCTGAAATAACCCTTTTCAATCACAGAATCCTGGTTCCTTGTACATTAGTCTAATTTGCTATCTACTCAGGGCAATATGCAATCACTCCAACCACCAAAACAACTGGTAATGTCAAGCAAGGGAGCCGTAGATGGTATCTAAAAACATACAACATTATTGCTTGTGCAAGGAGTATAAATACCGACAGATTTTTTTCGTGTATTTAAATGGATGCAGCTTCTAGCAACATGGGTTAATTAAAATAGATCCTCCTCATCTCTGCTCATGGAAAACCAATCTACAAATTGAGGTCAATGGGTGTGACATTTTTAGGATTTACCATAAAAAGAGTAAAACAAAAATAACTGTAGCACTGAAATTATTTGGAGCATGATATAATAACTGCTTCATGTAACTATACACATGAAAATAAACAACAATTACAGAACAGAATTTTCTGTAACTTGAATGAGTGAGTGAGTTTAGTTTTACATTGCTCTTAGCAATATTCCACTTAGCAATATTCCAGCAATATCGTGGCAGGGGGCACAAGAAATGGGCTTTACACTTTGTACCCACATAGGGAATCGAACCCGGGCCTTCGGCGTGACGAGCAAACATTTGGACCACTAGGCTACACCACCGCCCCAACTTGAATGAACGCTAAAAGAGCAACAAACATTAAAAGTCAAGTAACCCCTGAAATTTATACTCATCATTATGGTTGATATTAAAGTGCAACTAAGACAGAAACCTAGAATAGAAATAATACATCAGTTTCAGATAATGGGCAGCAACCCTCTACGGCTAGATTAATTTTGAATACTGGAGGCTAAACTAAAAATATGTACATAATAGTGGCACAAAGCATAAGACACTCAAGTATACCAGTAAACATTCATAGCTACTTCCTTTTTATTACCAGAAAAACATGAACGGTTCTGACGATCCACCGTGAAGCAGTGTGACTTCCGTGGTATATGAAGGATAACATGTATAGATCAACACTTATCTTTCACTGCAACTCTAACCTCCTCGAGTTACAGTGGCAATGACAGATATTCTTTCAAAAGATTAAGATCAGTGAAGTAATGTTTAATGCCATAGATACTGCCGATCAATATAAGCTTAAATCTGACTGACAAGCAAACGTTCTGATAAGACCACTTGGATACCGATCTTTTATCATTATCTTCCCCAAAATACTCCATTCATTGAGCATCAAATCCTGACAAATGGTACAGCATCAATATTACTTTTGTAGAACACAATTCATACATAACACAAACGCTAAGGTAGTGTTACACACATCCCACACTTCCTCGGTGTTCTCTTGCAGTTCTGCTAACAAAGCTAGTCGAAGCGTCCGTTCTTCTCCCTATGGGCTGAGCACGGGTCTGTTATTATTCCACTTACACCCTAGGGGCCAGCTTCATACTGCAGCCCCAACTCGCGAGATCCCGACAGGCTTGGAGACCTCCCTAAAGAGCCCATCCAGGACCCTAATCTTGCAGTACAAAAACTAATCCAAGCAAAATATGAGCTTTATTCAATTAAATGTCACACTAAGCTACATTAAAATATTTCATGTTGTCCCTCTGGATTTGAGTCTAGTTTAGAAAAGAGCTTTTGTTTGTAGTCTGGTGATTTTAAGTTGATTAAATGTGTCCTCATCATTGTCTGCAAAAACTCACAAAGTCGTAAATTTTGCTTGGGGATTAGAGTTTTACTCGTTGCTGGCGTGACGGGCCTGGCATTAAATACGTGTGATACCAGATACATCATAGACAGGGGTATGGAGAATCTACCAAGATAAAAGTGATCAGTAATGCTAGTGGGTGCCAGATTACTTCAGGATAACATGGCTTATTACAAGCAGGGAAATGTTGATGAGTCAATTCAGTAACAAGCAGGATGACCAGGATATACTATGGCTGGCTGGGATATAACCACTGTAACGCTCGCAAGGTAAACCAGCTTATCTCTCTAACAGGTACACCAGGCGGTGGCCTTATTGGTGTGGGATGATGGTGTCAATTGATTCCAATTATCTGTTAGTCATTGACCAGTTTGGTAATGGGCCTCCAGTATCATGTAGATGAAAGCTAGTGTTATCAGATACAACAAGAGAGAGGTGTGACATCAATCATTATTTTACATAAAAACGTCTGTATTTTTGTAAGTTTTGATTTATTTATTTCAGGTCAGGGATACTGTGTGGGTTGAAAAACTAGAGCACCATGATGTACTTATCCCTAGCTATGAAAGTTGCCTTCATACAAACTGAAATCATGGTTTGGTTGATTATATTTGAAGGCAGAATTCAGTCCAAAACAGTGCTGAGGGTGTATACATTTGGACAATGTATAACACTATAATGTGTGAAATGAATTTACCATAAAAGATAGAGAAAATGAAAATCTATTTTAATAAATTCCAAGTTTTCCTCAAATTATCTGTTTAGCATAAATCCTGATCTTCTACAGTTTTAGGTGTTATAGTAAACATAGAGAGCCAAAGTAACGTATGGGTGAATTCTATGTTGGCAACACTGCAGTCACAGTCTGGAAGACTGGATCACACAGCATACTGGGAACTGTAGTGGGTAAATGCATGTAATATCCAGGGAGACAGGAAGAAGGTATTACATGATAAAGTAGTGAGGGCCAATTAAAAGAAGAATTGTTAGGTAAGTGTTGATATATTAGAATGGAATTAGGGACAAGAGAATGGAGAGGTAGGTGTAAATACTTGACAATTGTGAAGTAAGTTTAGGTATACTAGAAAGGTGAGGTAGGTTTTGGGTTAAGATAAGGTTGAGGTAGGTGGAGGTTCAGTAGAATCGTCAATTATGGTGAAGTTTGAAGTTTGTACAGGAGAATGGTGAAGTAGATGTAGGTACAAGGGAGAAGGGTAAAGTAGGTGTAGATACAGGAGAAGGGCGAACGAGATGTAGATACAGAAGGATGAAGTAGATGTAGATATTGGAGAAGGGTGAGGTAGGTGTAGATACAGGAGAAGGGTGAGATAGATGTAGATACAGGGGATAGGTAAAGTATGTGTAGATACTGGAGAAGGGTGATGTAGATACTGGAGAAGGGTGAGGTAGGTGTAGGTACAGAAGGGTGAAGTAGGTGTAGATACTGGAGAAGGGTGAGGTAGGTGTAGATACAGAAGGGTGAGATAGATGTAGATACAGGGGATAGGTAAAGTATGTGTAGATACTGGAGAAGGGTGATGTAGATACTGGAGAAGGGTGAGGTAGGTGTAGGTACAGAAGGGTGAAGTAGGTGTAGATACAGGAGAAGGGTGAGATAGATGTAGATACAGGGGATAGGTAAAGTATGTGTAGATACTGGAGAAGGGTGATGTAGATACTGGAGAAGGGTGAGGTAGGTGTAGGTACAGAAGGGTGAAGTAGGTGTAGATACTGGAGAAGTGTGTGGTAGGTGTAGATACAGGAGAAGGGTGAGGTAGATATAGGTACAAGGGAGATGGGTGAAGTAGATGTAGATATAGGAGAAGGGTGAGGTAGGTGTAGATACAGGAGAAGGGTGAGGTAGGTGTAGATACAGAAGGGTGAGGTAGATATAGGTACAAGGGAGATGGGTGAAGTAGATGTAGATATAGGAAAAGGGTGAGGTAGGTGTAGATACAGGAGAAGGGTGAGGTAGGTGTAGATACAGGAGAAGGGTGAGGTAGATATAGGTACAAGGGAGATGGGTGAAGTAGGTGTAGGTACAGGAGAAGGGTGAGGTAGGTGCAATTATAGGAGAAGGGGAAAGTAGGTGTAGGTGTAGGTACAGGAACAGGAGAGGGGTGAAACGTCGGTGGCTGAGTGGGTTAGATGGTTGACTTTGTGTGCTGCCGATTAGGTGCCTGACTGACAGTTTTGGTTTGAATCCTGAATGGGACTCAGCCTAACAAAGGTAAATTTGTACTTTCCTGAGAAAGTGTAAACCCCAAATATAACATATGTCACATTTGACCACTTTCTGAATGGCATTTTGTACTCAAATGAAAGTATAGTTAAAGGAGAATGATAAAGTAGGAACAGGTGTTGTACAGTGGTGAGGTAGGAGCAGGTGTTGTACAATGGTGAGGTAGGAGCAGGTGTTGTACAATGGTGAGGTAGGAGCAGGTGTTGTACAATGGTGAGGTAGGAGCAACAATGGTGAGGTAGGAGCAGGTGTTGTACAATGGTGAGGTAGGAGCAGGTGTTGTACAATGGTGGAGGTAGGTAGGAGCAGGTGTTGTACAATGGTGAGGTAGGAGCAGGTGTGTGGAGGTAGGAGCAGGTGTTGTACAATGGTGAGGTAGGAGCAGGTGTTGTACAATGGTGAGGTAGGAGCAGGTGTTGTACAATGGTGAGGTAGGAGCAGGTGTTGTACAATGGTGAGGTAGGAGCAGGTGTTGTACAATGGTGAGGTAGGAGCAGGTGTTGTACAATGGTGAGGTAGGAGCAGGTGTTGTACAATGGTGAGGTAGGAGCAGGTGTTGTACAATGGTGAGGTAGGAGCAGGTGTTGTACAATGGTAAGGTAGGAGCAGGTGTTGTACAATGGTAAGGTAGGAGCAGGTGTTGTACAATGGTAAGGTAGGAGCAGGTGTTGTACAATGGTAGGGTAAGAAGGGAAAAGGGAAATGGTGAGACAAATGTAGGTATAGTAGAATGGTATCATAAATGTAGGTTAAGATGAATGGTGAGTCAATGAGAAAGTTGCATTTGAAGAGTACTCCAGTTATATCAAGGCATATCAGCTTAATGTCGGAGTAAAGCCCAAAGTCTTCACTGACATTTACCACTTTGTGAAACCAGGAGTATGGGTATTATGTTGACAAACCTAGAAACATAATTGCGGCAACTTGGGATTCAAACCAACAACCATAGCTTTCTTTAGTAAGAAAGGTAATTCGGCACAGTGGATGTGAGTGAGCGAGTTGGATTCAATGCCTCTTTGAACAGTATTCCAGACATATCTTGACATGTCAACTTGATAGGGAGCCTGTAGTGGCAGAATGGTGAGGTAGGTGTAGAGACGTGATGAAATGCTGTGGTATAGGAATAGTAAAATGGTGAGGTAGGTGTAAGTACAGTATAAGGGTAAGGAGGAAGTTTGTGTTTAGTAGTAAGCTAATTTATATATAAGTGACTGTGTAGGAGGATGGGGTGACATGGGATTAGGTAAGATGTAGGTATTGTAATATGTGGAAAATACTAAGTATGTTGGGTCAGATTTGCAAACAAATTGAGCAGGCAAAAGGACAAAATGATGATTGGCATAACTGATGGTGTACTCCACTGGGTGTCCCAAATAATCTCTACCATGGTGTCCAAGGAGTACAATATAGAGAAGCTCACCTGGTTGTCTGTGTTCAGGACAGTGAAGTAGCCCACACACAGGATGACTTCATGCATCAGCTCCTCGGATTGGGTGTGATGGGAGCAGTACCAGATGAGGTAGCTTGCAATGTGGCGGAACTCAAGGGACATACCTTCTTCCCCGAGGGTTTTCTGAAACAGCAAAGATGAGGCATGTGAGCTACAAAAGACTTATGTTGGTCATTAGTACCACAGCATCCATGCATCAAAGCAGGGTGGCATTGGACTCTCAATCACTGTGGGAGTTCCATCTTGGTAAGAAATGGATGACCACTCAATCTGAATCAGATCCCCATATACAATGTGAAAAGGGAAAGCAAATGTAAAAGATGATCATAACCCCTGTTCTCTCAGTTTTGTCATGAAGGGTTGTGGCCAGAATAAAATCTAAAAGTTGCAAAAGTACTACTAAACATACGTTTAGTGTCTGGCAGATATACCACACACTGTAAATATTTGATAACTTGTGCTTTGCCATAGTCAGCAATTAGTAACCTCTATCTATAAACTGACACAACATTATATCATCCTAGTAATAGCTAAATCTGTGAATACATATGTTTCCTTGAAGGAAAACTCATTTCCAATTTTGTTCTTGAAAGTCTTGAACAAGACCTTCACAAATGCATCCATTGAGGCAGCAATTAATACAGGAAAATCATGGCTTCAAAACAAACATTTAGTACATCAACTTTAGCCTCACTCCAGTAAGGCAAATATTCAACCAGTGTGTGTCCTAGCATTCCCTTGAAGGTAAAAGAAATTTGGAAACTGAAATTTCGTATATCACACTATCCAATCAGACCACCTACATTTTAAATCATTGGTTTTAATAAATGTTTACTGGCATCATGTAAACCGTGGCAGGGTTAGAAATACATTTTCTATTGAATTCAGAAATGATCTGCTGCAGAGATATTGTCAGTTGAATGGTAAATTTGGTGGTCCAGAAGTACACTTTAATTACTGGTCCTTCCAAACTTAAACTTGCACTGCAATTGTCAAACCTTAGATGCATTATGCTGGAGTAACTATAGAAAGTCAGGAGTCAAAACACTATGGAGAATCAGGTAACCTAACCAAAATAATCACCTAATTCATCTTGATCATAACATCCATCACAGGTTAACATTCTGGGAATACTCATAGAGATGATGACCTTAAACCACTATGCTCTGATGTTCCCATGAGAAAGGGATGAAAGTCCAGCAACCACCAGTAGAACTACCTCCAGTCCAGATGGGTCAAGGTTAGGACATCTCCAACTTAGCATCCATGTCCTTACTACAACAACATCACATCGTCCCTGTCACAACAGGCTTGCTGGCTAACAACGTTTGCACTAGACACAGCAACCAGCACAACCTGCTGCCAATTTGTGACACTGATGCTCAGCTGATTGGCCTAAACTGTTCTGTCCTGTTCCAAATGAAATCTTAATTCAGAAATGCATGTTCCTTGTTACTTGTAGCCAGTCTGGCTTAGAAGTCATTAACACTGAAAGTCAAACATGTTGATGCAGGAATGATCATGTTTGTAAGACAGGTGAGCATGGTAGTCTAGATGACCATGAGAAATTTCATGATGATCTACACAGGAAAGGTCATTTGGACATTGTAATAGAAGAATTATAATAAAAGTAACTTAACAACTGACATGAATAACCACATAGACAGAGGGCTTTGGTAGTGTAGACCAATATTATCACAAAGTTCTAGATTCTGTTATTTCAACATGAAGACATAAGACACAGCTACAGGATGAGATATAACATAAAAGAGTAACTTAATATGGTTCCTAACATGCAAGAGGATGTGGAATGTGTTGACAGGGAAGTTGTGAGAGGGAATGCTCTGTCTCATGCTGTGATACATGTAAGCCTTCAAGAGTCTTTAATCATCATGACTGTACACATGCATTATGGGTTTTTTGTTACATATTAAAAAACTGACTTCCCAAATCCAAAATAAAGGAATACTTATTCAAACATACAAACCTTTAAGTGAGTAAGTAAACTTAAGTTTAACACCTGTTTCCACAATACTTACAGTGCAGCTTGTGAGGGGAAAATGCCCAAAGTAATACCTCAGATTTTATCACTTCAATGAAACCCACAAGAAGGAAAATGATGATATACCAAGGTCAAAGATCAAGACAAAAGAGGGATTCAAACCAACAAACAACAAGTAGCTACACATAAGACCACTGGGCCACACCATATTGCTGGGTGCTATGCTAACTGATGGACAAAGACACATTATGGTGAGTTTGTATCCCTGTGGCTCCTGGTAAAAATGCTATGCCCATGGCTCTTAACGCTGTGGTAAGAATGCTATCCCCAATGGCTCATGACACTGTGGTAAGAGTGCTATCCCTATCATGACACTGTGGTAAGAGTGCTATCCCTATCATGACACTGTGGTAAGAGTGCTATCCCTATCATGACACTGTGGTAAGAGTGTTATCCCCATAGTTCATGACACTGTGGTAAGAGTGCTATCCCCATGGCTCATGACGCTGTGGTAAGAGTGCTATCCCCATAGTTCATGACACTGTGGTAAGAGTGCTATCCCCATGGCTCATGACGCTGTGGTAAGAGTGCTATCCCCATAGTTCATGACACTGTGGTAAGAGTGCTATCCCCATAGTTCATGACACTGTGGTAAGAGTGCTATCCCCATAGTTCATGACACTGTGGTAAGAGTGCTATCCCCATGGCTCATGACACTGTGGTAAGAGTGCTATCCCCATAGTTCATGACACTGTGGTAAGAGTGCTATCCCTATCATGACACTGTGGTAAGAGTGCTATCCCTATCATGACACTGTGGTGGCTCAGACAGTGCTATCCCCTATCATGACACTGTGGTAAGAGTGCTATCCCTATCATGACACTGTGGTAACAGTGTGCTAGTGCTATCCCTATCATGACACTGTGGTAAGAGTGCTATCCCCATGGCTCATGACACTGTGGTAAGAGTGCTATCCCCATGGCTCATGGTAAGAGTGCTGTGGTAAGAGTGCTATCCCCATAGTTCATGATGGCTGTGGTAAGAGTGCTATCCCCATAGTTCATGACACTGTGGTAAGAGTGCTATCCCTAGTTCATGACACTGTGGTAAGAGTGCTATCCCATATCATGACACTGTGGTAAGAGTGCTATCCCTATCATGACACTGTGGTAAGAGTGCTATCCCCATAGTTCATGACACTGTGGTAAGAGTGCTATCCCCATAGTTCATGACACTGTGGTAAGAGTGCTATCCCCATGGCTCATGACGCTGTGGTAAGAGTGCTATCCCCATAGTTCATGACACTGTGGTAAGAGTGCTATCCCCATAGTTCATGACACTGTGGTAAGAGTGCTATCCCCATGGCTCATGACGCTGTGGTAAGAGTGCTATCCCCATAGTACATGACACTGTGGTAGTAGCGTTATCCCAATGGCT
Organism: Haliotis rubra; assembly: GCF_003918875.1. NCBI lineage: Eukaryota > Metazoa > Mollusca > Gastropoda > Lepetellida > Haliotidae > Haliotis > Haliotis rubra. Next base: position 397,752 of record NW_025766968.1, on the reverse strand, counting down.
CATGACACTGTGGTAAGAGTGCTATCCCTATCATGATGCTGTGGTAAGAGTGCTATCCCTATCATGACACTGTGGTAAGAGTGCTATCCCCATGGCTCATGACGCTGTGGTAAGAGTGCTATCCCCATAGTACATGACACTGTGGTAGTAGCGTTATCCCCATGGCTCATGACACTGTGGTAAGAGTGTTATCCCCATATCATGACAGTGGTAGTGCTATCCCCACTGACTCATGACACTGACTGAGTTTCCCCATAGTTCATGACACTGTGGTAAGAGTGCTATCCCCATAGTTCATGACACTGTGGTAGTAGGGCTATCCCCATGGTTCATGACACTGTGGTAAGAGTGTTATCCCCATAGTTCATGACACTGTGGTAAGAGTGCTATCCCCATAGCTCATGACACTGTGGTAAGAGTGCTATCCCCATAGTTCATGACACTGTGGTAGTAGAGTGCTATCCCCATGGTTCATGACACTGTGGTAGAGTGCTATCCCCATGGCTCATGACACTGTGGTAAAAGTGCTATCCCCATAGTTCATGACACTGTGGTAAGAGTGCTATCCCCATATCATGACAGTGGTAAGAGTGTTATCCCTATCATGACACTGTGGTAAGAGTGCTATCCCCATAGTTCATGACACTGTGGTAAAAGTGCTATCCCCATAGTTCATTACACTGTGGTAGTAGCGCTATCCCCATGGCTCATGACACTGTGGTAGTAGCGCTATCCCCATGGCTCATGACACTGTGGTAGTAGCGTTATCCCCATAGTTCATGACAGTGGTAAGAGTGTTATCCTATCCCCATAGTTCATGACACTGTGGTAAAGTGTTATCCCCATAGTTCATGACACTGTGGTAAAAGTGCTATCCCCATAGTTCATGACACTGTGGTAGTAGAGTGCTATCCCTATCATGACACTGTGGTAAAAGTGTTATCCCCATAGTTCATGACACTGTGGTAAAAGTGCTATCCCCATAGTTCATGACACTGTGGTAGTAGCGCTATCCCCATAGTTCATGACACTGTGGTAAAAGTGCTATCCCCATAGTTCATGACACTGTGGTAAAAGTGCTATCCCCATAGTTCATGACACTGTGGTAAAAGTGCTATCCCCATAGTTCATGACACTGTGGTAGTAGCGTTATCCCAATGGCTCATGACAGTGGTAAGAGTGCTATCTCTATCATGACAGTGGTAGTAGAGCTATCCCACTGACTGACTGACTGACTGACTGACTGAGTTTGGTTTTACTCCGCTTTTAGCAATATTCCAGCAATATCACGGCTGGGGACACCAGAAATGGACTTCACTCATTGTACCCATGTGGGGATTCGAACCCGGGTATTCGGTCGCGACGAGCCAACGCTTTAACCATTAGACTACCCCACCGCCCCAGCGCTATCCCAATGGCTCATGACACTGTGGTAGGTATGCCAGCCATGGTGGAAATGCTGACATATGTGTGATATCTGCAGGGAACCAGGGCAGGTATGGCTGCTGTGAGAGACACTGTGGTCCTGAGATCACAGACATGTAGGCGATTACTTGCTGTAAACACCACCAGGCCCAAGGAGAGGGGCTATCAAAATATCAACAGGCACTACAGGGTAAATGGCAGGATAATCACTTGCACATACACTATGATACAGCCACAAAACAAGAAACAGTTATGACACAAAGTTGGCTACATTTTTAAAACTGACTTATTCCACACATTTCATTTAAGAACGTTCAATAAAATATAACTGATTGATCCTTACTGCATTAATTCCTAATTGTCATTATTAATAAATTCAAAAACTAAATGTCTGTGGTGTATAGGCTCAGTGTATAACAATCTGAGTGTAAGTAGTAATTAATGAGAAAAAGTGTATAGAGAGTCAGGTTTTTTTAGTCAAACATTTTTCACATTTTTCCAACATTAAGTTATTCTTTCAATATGTGATATCAATAGGTTAAACAAATAAATCTAATCATATTTGGAATATTCTTGTTTTATGCAGAACAGGTACCAGTTATCCACCCTCCTGCATGCATTTAACATAGGATTACATTGGTTTATTCTAAGGCAGCTGTCATGTCAGTTTTATTATTTTTATTTTAAACTGTCAAATTCTGTCAGATCAATATTACAAATATTGTAAAAATATTTAAATATCAGTTTGCTAATCTAAACACAAATGAGGCATTACAGCTACTGTCAATGTAAATTCCTCCAACCTGTTTAACATTCTTCCATTTGAGCAAACATTCTTACACTCTTTGCCACACGTTTTCGTAAAATTCTTGTGAAATGAGAAAACAATATAGTGCTGTAATGTCTATGATATGCCCATCTACACCCAACAGAAGGAAGTGGCCCCTTTAAACACAACTCCAGACTAGCAAGTTCCTTAGGCAGATCACAAACTATACAAGACTCTGTCGCGCGACCCTCAGAAGCAATAATAGCTTGGAGCTAAAAAACATATACACAAACTGAAATGAAATTGAAGAATTTGATCAAGAGAGTCCCACCTCTGGTGCGTCGCCAGAGGCAAGTCCAGTGTGTATGTCCTGGTAGACGTCAATGGTATTGGTTTCAGAGGAACTGCCCATAACCAGAGAAAAACTTACATAAGGAGGTTTATATTCTTCAGAAAACAATATGACATCAATAAAACTGTTAAGACGCAAATCTTGTTTGAATATGGGGTTAATTCGATCAGTGTTGGATGAAAGGAGAGTGTAGTTTCTTGTAGTGATCCTCCAATTGAAAGGGTTAACTCAAGTAAGAATTTGAAGTGAGTGAGTGGGTGGGTCAGTCAGTCAGAGAGTCAGTGAGTGAATCAGTGGATGACTACGGCTAACTCAGCTTTGGCCAGTTTTTCAGCTACAATGACCTAATGTGAAAGGAAAGTCAGAAAATTGCCATAATTTACTGAGAGAACAAGGACCATAGCTGAAGCAAATATGGGATTCAAATCTGCTATGAGAGCATCACAAACCACTTGGCCATCCATGCTTGCATTTACACTGTATAATGACCACCGATGTAAGCTGATACCTAAACACTGCCATCAGGAAATATTAATTAAACAGTATTTCTAAACTATTGAGCATTGGGAATTTGATCTATTTTGTAAGATTTGCAGATTTTGTCAGATTTTAATATTGTAATAATTAAGAAGAACTGGTCACATCAATATAATTGTGTTTCTATTTATGTAACAGAGAAACATGTAAAAAAACCTCAGACACTAAAGTTTTATTTTGCAGATGCTGAGTTTAAATAAATCAGTCTGCAAATAAGACTTTCCCAGATAAGCCTCATAACTCTGATGGCTCCATAGTGTCTGGAAGTTAAAATCATTAGAATGTAAAGCATTATAACATCTACTTTCATTTTGTATCAACATAATGAATGAATCAAGCAATACATATCTTAATAAACTATTTCAGTTGGCACAATAATTTCATTCAGGATTCAAAAGTTTGTCATTAATAATCATTTCCACATTTAAATTATTTTACAATGGTTCTTTTGACTGTGTAGTCGGAGAGGAAAACATAAATACAGGAAAGTAATAATTCTCCACAAAATAACCGAATGAACTTATGATAAACTGAAAATATGAGGCAAGTAAACACTCGTCTCGACACCGAGTCACTACAAACACCTCCTGGTCTGTCATTTATTTTACCTACAGATTTTTTTCTTCCTTGACAAAAATAGCTCCAATAAATTCCATATGAGAATGTTTTCTAAGCGTGTTTGCACGGACTCACTCGGGAAACGTGGTGACAATCACAAAAAGAGACATACCCAGAGCATGTTGTCTAAATATAATGGCAACACTTTCCATTCTGGCGATACAGTCTTAATTGAGACAATATTATCAGCTTGAGATACCTCTACAGCTGTAACATTCAAACATCTTGACGAGAGAAGTAACAAAAGAATACATGACCCCCAAGCACACCCATGATCCAAGGTGACAAGGCCACAGAATATTCAACTAGTTCTTTGAGAGACTGACCAAATAGGTTGATAGGCATCAGCAAAGCCCTCCGAACATCCATGCTTGTGATCTGAGCAGCCTGCCTCTGTTACATCACACTAAAAGTCAAACATCACATTGTGCATAGTATTTCAAATGAATTGATGATGAACTAACATTTATTGATCACCTGTGATTATTGATAAACAAAATAATAGATACCAAGAATTAGCATGAATATTTTATGTTTCCAGGCGCACAGTAGGGCTGGGACGGGTCCAAATTTTCTACCCAGGTACCCCCGCCCCTGCTACCCTACCCTACCCGGATACCCGTTATGTTAATTCCTGACATCAGATTTGCAAGAAATGGCAATATATTCTTTAGCTCGGAGGATAAAATATCGAGTTTTTCAATATCTTAACCATGTATTATATTCAAAAGAAGTGACTGTAAATTATGTCTAAATAAGACATACAACCTTTTAATCATGAAAGAACAACATATGACATTGTTTAACCTTTTAGTCACATGATCATAACGGGTCCGGGTATTGAGACGGGTACCCAGGTCCAACTCATGACCCATCCGGGTCCAACTTATTACCCACCCGTCCCGGGTATCCCGCCCCAGCCCCAGTGCACAGTAATAGTATCATGGCAACACCTCAATTCAAAACTTCATCAATTAGTCCTCAGTATCAGGTGCATCCTGATATCTGTCATTCATGTTTCTGTTTCAGGTTCTCTTAAATATGTGAGTGAGTGAGTAGGGGAGCAAGTGGGGGGAGCTATTTCCATTATATCATACCATGTCAGCTTAATGATGGAGCTATGTCCCCAGTCATACAGTTCTTTGATGTTAATTTTTTTCAGGAAACCCAGAATCACCATTACAATTCAGAACATAGACAGTGACTACCTCAACCAAACTTGTATGAGGCGTTATGGTGCATATTTAGGTCCAGTTAAAATGCAGGGTTTCTCATTGAGAGATATCATTTTGTGCAGCCAATCTTCAGTCATGGATACAAAACAATACAGATACTTGTGAGTGTTCAGATTGCAAGTTCTCCACCATCTGAACATAAACTGTCACACATTACTGCAGTCAAGACGACACCTTTGCTGGAACCAGGGTTAGGTAAAGACTACAAGGCCCTCTTCTTGTCCCTCTGACCATTCCACATTCCTGTCGTATGATGAAGGGTTGAGATTCAAGGTATACCCAGTGACGAAGCTTCCAAATGCCACACATTTACTGCTGGGCAGCAATGTCCACCACGTAGTCAGAACTCACAAACCTTCCACGAACTCTCAAGTACTGTAGTTCTGGAATTGCCCACCACCTGTTCTGATTCAAACCTCACAACCATTTTGACAAAATTGCAGCCATCTGCTTAGAATTTCATCTCAGTGAGTGTACTTCCTTTTTCAGCATGTCAACAGTGCACTGCGTACAGTGTGACACCGAGTGCAGACCACAACCTTGTGAGGCCAACTTGCAAAACAATAGGGAGATTTGTGCAGCCCCAACCTACACATGGTAGTAATAGACAGCGTAAACACTGCAAAATCATTACAGGCGCGCGCCGAGCTACAGATTATATTGAACGCCCTCTGTCACTTGTCCTAAGGGAACGGACCTGGGGTCACCGAATTGACAGGGTGGGGAGGTGTTAGGGTGGGGGTCCTTTAGACAGTGCATATCTGTACAGAGTACATATAAGTAGTATTATCCCGGTGTTGTGTGAACAGAGCAGTCAAAGCTACTGTGACCAGATGTTCTGTGTGTGTTCACATATCAAAGACCAGGAGCAAATTGCCCTACCTTAGTGGTAAGAGAACCTGCACACAGACACAGAGGACTTCATGCACTACAATATGAACCACCAGGCAAACTACTCAATAATAAAATTGTTGCGAAGAGAAACAAACTTGAAGGCTGTTACATGATTTTCCTGAAAGGCATGTGGCATTTATTTAACACTTACTAAACTGAAGGGCATTTTAATGACACACAAGGTGCAACTTACATACAAGTTATTGTTAACTTATTCACTGTTAAAAAAGAAAACCCTGGAAACATACATGTAAGATGTGACAAAAAACGTTTGTAGGGACACCAAATATTCATATAAGTAAAATAATGTAAGTTAAACAATGTGTATTTTTGCTTATTGTTCACAAAGATATTTGGGTATTCACTGTATTCAATCGGAATAAGAAAATGCAGTCCATTGTCTTTGTCATCACTGGTTAAAGAAAGGACTAGATTGAGTGAGTTCACACTCTGCAACATTCCAGTTATATGGGAGTGGTCTGTAAATAATCGAGTCTGGACCAGACAATCCAATGATCAACAGTATGAGCATCGATCTTCGCAATGGGGAACCAATGACATGTGTCAACCAAGCGAGCGAGCCTGACCACCCAAACCCGTTAGTCGCCTCTTACGACAAGCATGAGTTACTGAAGATCAATATTCTCACCCGGACCTTCACGGGTAGAAAGGACTAGAAGTTGTATTACTAAGAATGAATAATCTCAAATAAACCATGTCACAATTTTTTCAACAACCAAAGTCCATATTCCCTACAAACAAATCCTACCCAGGAAAGGTCTTTTACAAAAGACATATAAAAAGCAAGAGAAACTTGATTTAAATACGAAAACATCCAACATGAATGCTTCCTACAGCTGAATCCTATACAAAAAACATCCCATACTGAAAGAAGCCTGATGATCCTCTACCTAAAGGTTGCCAGAGTGAGTTGAGTGTGGTGTTACACACACAGCACTGGAGAGATGATAGCGTGAAGTGTACACATCTTTACTTCATTGTGTTGGGCAATGATACTTGTAACTCCTGACCTTCCAGGATGCCAAGCAGGATCTACTGCAGCAGCAGCAACAGCACAAACACCACCAAGCCCTGCACAGCTCAACACAATACTCATCCTGTCTTATGTATAGGGATATGAAACAGATACAACAGGCCTCGTAGGAACTAGCGATCACAGAGTAGTGTTTTGTATTAACTACAATGGAGAGGTTTCAACACGAGGGCTTCCACTTGCACGAGTGAAAAGGGCACCGCTCCTACTTATATGTTTTGAATCAATTAATGATAATCTTGAAAGAATGCAACAACCCATCCATCATGTTTCCTTTCAACATCAAAGTGAGAAATTAATACTGAAGTAGACAGGATTTGGATTGTAATCTGAATAATCTAAAACAAAGGGGTATAAACTGCATAGGCTGCAGCTTTGTAGTATACATGTTACATCATAATAAATATTGAGTGCGTGAGTGAGTTTAGTTTAACCCTGCACTCAGCAATAATCCAGCTATATGGCGGCGGTCTGTAAATAATCGAGTCTGGACTAGACAATCCAGTGATCAACAGTATGAGCATCGATCTCCGCAAATTGGGAACCAATGACATGTGTCAACCAAGTCAGCGAGCCTCACCACCCGATCCCCTTAGTCGCCTATTAATATTACGACAAGCATGGGTTACTGAAGATCAATTCTAGCCCCAACCTTCATGGGTCCATCATAATGAATAAGCGACTACACAGAAAAAGTTGAACCAAGTAACTTGCTAATCTTGTTACTTCCTGTGTATATGACAACCCAAAAAAAGAAAGGAAACATACTGCTAAGTGAAAATACCGGAAATCGTGGAAGAATATCATATCCCATTGACATAAACCGGCAGACAACATTTGTAATTATACCACTTGGGATCAAAGTTGTTACTGTGAGGAGGAAGAATATCATATCAAAAAGATTACAATCACCGTAAATGTTTGGAAAGAAAACACAGAGAACTTTCCTTTTCTAATTTTTGTTTCATACGAGATCAACTGTTCCTACTGGCATCAAATATTCCAAGAAAAGAGATTATTTTCATAGGCAGGGGAAAGTTTGTGGAGCAAATACAGGCAGGGTTGAATGGGGAGAACTCCTCAGATCTGTGAGCCAAGAACCCTAGGGCCATCGCGATTGATATCGGAATTATACAACAATCTTCGGACACGCAGAAGGAGATGTCAAGAATCGCCCAACACAGAACTATCGCTTTGTGGCCAATGGGGAGGAATTTCTTGCGAAAATATCCCTCGATCCCGCCCCTGGCCAATTAGCATAGTTCTGCTGTGAAAGGGGAAATCAGATTGCAGAGAGCATAAACAAAAGCTGGATGTTATAGTAAGAACCGCCAATAATGTAAACTTGGAGGGCACCCCACTGATCCAGGCAGGTGCTTGGGACAGTCTGTGTCAATTGTTGAGGGAATTGGACATCGCCTGTTATGATCTGTGCAACATTTTTGGCAAAAGTGTTTGACAGCACGTCAGAGTGGCAAGTCTATTGACAGGCGTTTATTTGCCTGCTTGACGAGCTCAAGCCTACAGCCGTTTAACAAGTAACTTAATACTATACAAATTATATAAAGATAAAAAACTTGCATTACATATCCTCATTGGTTTATTTTATTGAAATACTGGCATGCAAGCTGGTCCTAATCTGTGCGAAATCCTGGAGAAATCTCACCTCTTTTAAATGGTAGTTTGTTTAACTGAAGATACAGGGGAATTTGAGAAAAAACAACAAATCAGTTAATCAAACTTGATGACCCTGAAACCCAAGGCACATGTGGACAGGACTGCTTCTCACTGTAAATACACTACCATTGCTTATACAGTTGCTGCCTACAAAAACAGAGGCTGGATTTTAAACAAGGCTCCCATGTCAGTATTCACAAATTACACAAAGCAGGTACCACCTGTAGCAGGCAGCAACTGCAGTAGTAACAGAGTAAATGAAATCTGACATGGAACTAAACAACGGTGGGAAATATGATATTTCAATCAGTTTCCAGAGGTTTTTTTAGGCTGTTGTCAAAGATGCTGAACACATGTAAGTTATGTCAGGTCTGAGGTAAGTGCACATCTGGCAGTGCTGCTGTAAGGTAGGTAAGGAATGGTATTGAGCAGGGAGAATCTGCGCCTGGTCCTGGAGAAACTGACTGCTGCCCCAGAGAACCAGAAGGGGCTTCAAGACAACCAGAGTCAGGGGAAAGAGGGATAGTGTCTCATGGATTATACTTAGTAAAATGAGGTTATACTTAGTTGCACACAGTCAAACTGAGCCAGTGTGAGGTCATGGGTCACTAGCATGCAATTTTAGAAAGACAGTCAGAGAGATCAGAAAGCACCAGTAAAATGTAGTATGAAACCTGAGTGAAGTTCCATGTAACAGAATAAGCTTCTAGACAACCAGTTAAAGGTTCAGACAAAAAGAGTCTGGTTCTACATATCCAGAGTGAGGTTCTAAATAACCAATATGAGATTCTAGGCATCCAGAGTGATTTTTTAGATAAGCAGAGGGGGGTTTAAGGGGGGAGTTTCTACTATCCAAAGTGAGGTTCCAGATAAGCAGAGCGAGGTTCTAAATAATCAGTGTGAGCTTCTAGACAACCAGCTTGTGGTTCCAGGAAACCAGAGTGAGGTTCTCAATAACCAGTGTGAAGTTCTAGACAACCAGCTTGTGGTTCCAGGAAACCAGAGTGAGGTTCTCAATAACCAGTGTGAAGTTCTAGACAACCAGCTTGTGGTTCCAGGAAACCAGAGTGAGGTTCTAAATAACCAGTATGAGGTTCTACACATCCAGGGTGAGGTTCAAGATAAGCAGAGGGAGGTTCTGGACAACCAGCTTGTGGTTCCAGGAAACCAGAGTGAGGTTCTAAACAACCAGTGTGAGGTTCTACACATCCAGGGTGAGGTTCAAGATAAGCAGAGGGAGGTTCTGGACAACCAGCTTGTGGTTCCAAGAAACCAGAGTGAGGTTCTAAATAACCAGTGTGAAGCTCTAGACAACCAGCTTGTGGTTCCAGGAAACCAGAGTGAGGTTCTAAATAACCAGAGTGAGGTTCTAAATAACCAGTGTGAAGCTCTAGACAACCAGCTTGTGGTTCCAGGAAACCAGAGTGAGGTTCTAAATAACCAGATTGAGGTTCTCAATAACCAGTGTGAAGCTCTAGACAACCAGCTTGTGGTTCCAGGAAACCAGAGTGAGGTTCTAAATAACCAGTGTGAGGTTCTACATATCCTGGGTGAGGTTCAAGATAAGCAGAGGGAGGTTCTGGACAACCAGCTTGTGGTTCCAAGAAACCAGAGTGAGGTTCTAAATAACCAGTGTGAGGTTCTACATATCTAGGGTGAGGTTCAAGATAAGCACAGGCAGGTTCTGGACAACCAGCTTGTGGCTCCAGGCCACTAGGTTGAAGTTTCAGCCAGCCAGCAGAGTGAGGTCAATGAGCAATGGCGAGGTTGTCAGAAAGTGGAGTAGAGGTTATGGATGAACTATGGTATTGGTTCCTATTGAACAAGATCCCACTGTCAGGCAACTACACTGAGGTCACAAAGAAACGATCATACAGAATAAGTCCAAGGTTCTAGACAAATACAACAGTCCTTTGAAGCAGTGTGAGCTTCCAGACAAATATAACATGCTCCCTTTCAATAAGATAGAGATCAAAGAAGAGCTTCCCGTCACAAGGAACAAACGTGAAGCCCTATAAGTCTATTGAACCAGTATAAGGCCCTAGATCATTCACATGAGCTGAAAAAGTGATGAATACGACGTATGAAGACGTGCTGACTTTCTAATTCTTTGTAAAACACATCAAAACAAAATATGGAATTCTGAAATGACTAAAAATAATTCGACCATCAAATCCCAATGTTAACCACCAGTTACATTAGGAAGAACCAGTGATGAGCACTTCTTAATCAAGCTGCCATAACTTACAGAATATATGTCAACATCTTTGCCAATCTCATCACAGGGCAACTGAATTCATGTAGGGCCACCAGGAATTACGTTAAGATGCTTAGGCAGATTATAGTAAAAAAGAGTGAATGAGGTTTACAGCCATGGTTAGCAATATTTCAGCCATGTCACCCTTGAAGAAGGATTTGTTCCCAACAGCAAAGATAGAGTTTATGTTACTTTACCCTGCAGTCAGCAATGTGCCAGCTATATCATGATAGCCTGTACATAATCAAGTTCGTCAAGCAGACACTGAAGATGGGTGTATTCATTCTTTAATGCTACACCTATCAATTTTCCAACTGTATGAAAGAAGCCTGGAAATCATTGCATCTGGACCAGACAAACCAGTGATAACTTGAATGATGACATGCAATCATCAAGTCACTGAGTCTGACCACCTTCTTCAAATCATCATACATTGGGGCCAATTCTTACCTGGATTTCCACTGGGAGAGTGATAGCATGAGTACCTGGATTCTCACTGGGGGAGTGATAGCATGAGGAAGGATCCTAATCTTCATGGATACAATGGCACACAATCTGCCAGGTCACCCACCCACTATAAACATCTGATCTTATTAGCCAACATCTGCTGAAAGCATGAATTACTGTGGACCAGGGCCCCATTTCACAAAGCCGTCATAGCGCTAAGGTGATCGTAACTCCCATACTTTAACATTGACTTACGACAGTCATAGCGCTACGATCATATTGTGAAATGGGCCTCTGTTCTACTTATGAATCCTCAAAAGGATGGACAATGGGACTTACCTGCAGCATGTCCAGGTCTAAGGCAGCCATATGATTGAGCATTCGGAGTCCAGTGAGGGTGACCAGGAGCGTGTGCTGTGGTAGCTCTGGGGGAGGTGTGTCACCACGGCTTGGTGCACCAGAATGAAGCAGCATACCATACAGCAGTGATACAATGCCGACCAACTCCGTCACCTCAAATGTACTGATGAGCTGGGACATATCCTCTCCCTTCTTCTTCTCAAACAGACTGGAATTTCTGAAACAGAGAAGAAAAGACTGTCAAAACATTTGCAACATCCAACACGATGAGCATGCCTTTCTCTGTGCTGAGAAGTAGAACCATCATGTAAACTGAACAAGTGGGGATTTAACACTGAAATTAGAATCATCACAATTCTGGATTAGTCTCCAGAATAGATGCCTGATGACTGGAAACTATTACATCATACCCAATACATATATAAAAACTTATATTGTATGTATTTTGACAGCCAGTGCTGATTAACTGTATTTATATAATCACTTGCTTTACTGCAAATTGTGAGCGACATCATTCGTTTCAAGACATGTAGACATTTCCAGGTTATCAGTGTTGTAGTGTCTGACTGACTGACTGAGTTTGGTTTTACGCCGCTTTTAGCAATATTCCAGCAACATCACGGCAGGGGACACCAGAAATGGGCTTCACACATTGTACCCATGTGAGGATTCGAACCCGGGTCTTCGGCGTGACCAGCAAACGCTTTAACCACTAGGCTACCCCACCGCCCGGTAGTGTCTGAACTTTGCTTCAAAAGTTATAAAGCCTGCATCTGATAGCTGAATCTTAGGAAGTGGACAAAACTGTAGCACAGGTCACAATCAATGAATTCCCTCCATCAAAATGGTGATGTGGCAGTCACTGTATGATATTCTTGAAGCATGTTGTTGCTCGGCCACTGGCTTTAATAATGAACTATTTCTCTTTAAAGCATATTATTATTTTTTTTAAAATGTTTATGACTTTCAAGTAAGGACAACGGAAGGAGTTATATTGAAAGTTTTTTCTTCTGCAAAATTATTTCTTTTTTTATAGCTGAAGTCAAGAAACAATAGCTCTAAGGATATTTTACCATGGCAAAACAAGAACTATTAAGGTGTAATGATATAACTTCTGACATACTTGAGATTGAGCAGCCTATCCAGCATAAACTGTGTCACGAAGTACCATATTTATCGAACTCAAATCAATACTGAAACATACTCCCAAGCAGAAACACAAAACATGAAAAAGAAAAGATGACGTGAGAGAGTACACGCGCCGGATGTCGGCCCGTTGCATAAGCTCTATGACCAGTTGAGCTAGTGATCGCAGATTTTCGATATAAAACTCTATTGTCCTCAACAAAAGATTGACTGCAGGCAACAGATCTTGCTTCATCATTGTGGTATTTGTTACATCAAAGAAGCCACCTTTTCAATACAACACACTAATAAACTGTGAGAAATTATTAGAATACTCATGAATCAAAGCATTATAGACCCGAGCCACAAGATGACAGAACTCAATGTCATGCATGATAATCACACGCTTTCTAATCAATACGTACAATATTTACCGTGAGAAATATTCCGCGATTAATGTGATGGTAAATGGGGAGACAAAACAAGGACAATCCCATAGAAATAAGGCATCAAGTGTTTTCATTCACTACATTTCAGGTGACACGACACAATCAATTTTCCCACTAAATGAGGATGGGACTTGAAATTTGTGCATGAAAAGCTTTGATTTGCAAGTTGGAATGGAGGAATTAGCTGGAGGCTATGTAATAACACTGAGCTCTGATCAATAGGTGTAATTTGCTGCCACCTTATATACTGTAGTTACTCTCCAGGGACTGGCGCTCTTATAATCATACACAGTGATTCACACACTCATTACAACAAATGGATGACAATGACCATGTTGAGAAATTTTGAAAAATATTGAAATATACTGATCTATTGAGATAAGTTCTAAATAAAGATTTTCACTGGTTCAACTTGGTTCTTTCAATCAGCTGCCAATCTCACTCTCAAATAGACTTCCTTGACAAAAATTTAATAGTAAAATTGAACTGGAAACATGTATTCCAGAAACTGTACATCAGCATGCAGCATAATTGTGTTCAGGGTGGACTGACAGAATGTGTGCTTAAGTTATGCACATGTTAGTGTGTGAGTGAGATAGAATTTCAAGTCACATTGGCACTATTGACACATACTGGATTATCACTAGATGTCATGCACATGAATATATATTCCAAATTTGGGAGTGTTGTTATTTTATTTTATTTTATTATTTTATTTTCAAGAGAATCCTTTTTCATCCAGATGGTTCAAGATCAATCAAGGTTAAGAAATATCTGGACAAATCAGTCATGGATGAGGGGCGGCGGGGTAGCCTAGTGGTTAAAGTGTTTGCTCATCACGCCAAAGGCACGGGTTCTATTCCCACATGGGTACAATGTGTGAGGTCCATTTGTGGTGTCACCCACGGTGATATTCCTCGAATATAGCTAAAAGCAATGTAAAACCATACTCGCTCGCTCATGGATGTGATGTTCCTTTTAATATCTAAATATGTCCTCCCAAAAGACTCTGGGAGGTGGGTGTTCTAGATTAATGGGGAACAGACCAACAAGGGTTCAATGTAATTTCAAACTTTCTAACTATTCAATGACACCATCACCCCAAATAAACTTCATGACATCATCCAAACACTGTTGCTCAAGTTGACTTCAGATTGAGACAATTGGAACACAAAGAAATGTTTTCTGATGTTTTATATAAGGCTGAAATTGTTATATAAAATGTTTATCTAATCTAACAATCTGACAAATTATGTTGCTTTTTTCTTATTTTCACATATGTCCAAAACACACATGAAAGTGCCTGTTCTATCTATACACTTAATGGGATCAATATTTTCCTGAATGTCCATAGTTCTGATTTCTGAATGTTTTACACATCTCTAGTGAATATTCACCAAAGCTTAACCAAACTGGATATACGATTGGTTCATGATGGACAATGTATTAACTTAAACATACTTTAGAAATTTGCTGTGCATACCAAATTAGACAAAAAGAATAAAATGATTCCAGAACCCATTAAACACAGTGCTATTTTACATGACAAAGTGTATTAAAAACAGTTAAATGTAGAAATCTGTTTGTGTTTGTGTACCCTTATCATGTACATATCAACAAGATACACAGTTTTGCAGAAAATGAAGATAAATCTTTAGAAGCATAAAAAATTAATATTAACAGCAGCTTTGCCGTTTAAAAACTTACAGAACATGATAGGATAAGGTCTTTTTAGTCAAGAAAGGTCAAATGTTACAGAAAACATTTGAAACATTGTTACGAAGTCAGTTAAACTCTTTCTAATGCATACCAACTAGTCATTTTTCTTTGCACAATCTTAATTGTCATTTTTCTTTGTGTACAAGTATGAAAGTATAGTAAAAATGAGGTAATAATACTATTCTATAAATTCAACAGAAACTAACAGCAAGTAAAATGACGTCAATAATATTTTATGTAGAAAATAATTCAATGCTTACTATCAATCTTGCATTTAAAAAAAGCCATGGAACCCGAATATATTGTAATTTGTTAAAGTCCCAGATATTTAATAGGAATGTTTTTGAACCTGGAAGGAGGCCAATGGACTTTGGTAGCGATGGTCTAACCAAGGTTGTAAGATTATAAAGTAATCAGTCATTATCAAGAGGAAGACATAGAGGACTTAAAGGCCGTCATTAGTAACATGCTCAGCTAACTGTCCTCCCAAGCATTGTTTCAAACCAATGTGCCTTGACTCAACTCATTAATTAGTCTTCACAGATCATTGTCTTACAACTGATTCAATTTTGCAGGTGAATAGCACTGCATGTGTTTACAGTATCGTAGTCGCTAATCACCAATTAATACTGACATGGTTCCATTCAGGTAGAGACTGCACGACAAGTCATCTGGATGAGATCCTAACATAGGGATTGATCAGGCAGACAGACCAATCTAGACCAGACCCTTTCATGTTGACTGTCGCCTTTCACCAGACTCCATGAAGTGTGAAAACAAGACAATATCGTGACAATTATCAGCAGACGACACTCCGAAATCTCGGCACGAGAATCAGCCAGTGTAGGACAAAGAAAGCAAAGCCAACACAAGGCTGCAACATCGGCATGATGCAGCCGGACGACGTCATGGTCACCTGGGCAAGATCGGAGAGGAGTGCAAACAGGTGACAGGTCCAAACTAAACATTGCAGACCAGGATAGGAAATTGGGAAAAGAGATAGCCAACCAGCAGATAAAATCTCCCTGGACTGATTATATTCCAAATATTTAACTTGAGCCTTTGTGCTCTAGCCACTAAAACATAGCATATGATTTCACGTTGTCAAACATCACCTATATTGATTGGCAATCAATCTGCAAGAATACCTGGCAAATTTACTGACAGTCCTATTTGTAAATAAATCAATGTGCGACTGACAAGGGCCAAATTAACAATGGCCAGCATAATGGAGAACAGCTCCCTCAGGAGTTTATCACAAAAGCATGGTCCTTTTCTATCATGTCATCTTATCGTCAGTGCCACATAAAAACATACTTTGATCGATTTGTCCTTAAAAGTAATCTGAACATGTAGGCCTGGCAAGCTGGAGTGACAATATGTCAATGGGCTAAGCTGTCACATGTCACGGAGACAGGGACAACTTGACACACAACCAGTTACAATATCTTTCTGCATGTCTTCAATTCTATCAAAACTAAGAGATGACAAGTTGAAGATTAACTTCAGACTCTCTGAAGATTTATCTGCAGAATGTCACACAAAATATCTTGGTGATTTCCGATCCCGTTGAGATTTCATTGCAGCGGTAAAGCCAGTGATCTTTTAAACAAAATTAATTTTTAAGAAAACAAATACAAAGAAGTTATTTACCATTTTTTGATGCCTTGATAATCAAGTCTTGCATAAAAAGAAACATGTTAATAATATGATGACCAAATTGCTGACCAAAACTGGAACCTGTGATACAGTTCATTTAAGTAACCAGAAAAATCCCTTTTAAAACACCTGATTGCAATAGTTTCAAGAACTAAACTCATCAAGGCAATGAAGTGTACCTTTTATGGCTTAAGTGTTTTTTTGTTGAATTCCATAGATCAATCTGACTTCACTTATTGATCTGACAATTACCTTAAATAGAGACACACGATAATGTTGAAATCAGTTAAGTCAATCGTCTGGCAATGATACCTGTAATAACACCGACAAAGAATGTCTAAATGGCATTGTGAGCGAACAAGTGTCAAAGAAATGAAATATATCAACAATTTCCCAAACCATTTTCACAGCTGATCAGAAATTCTCATCAACCAATCAGAAAGCATTTAGCTATAATTCTATATGGTTTCCTCAACGATGGCAGATATTGTTCACTTTCAACAGGCATGTTGCTAAAGCCACTTAACCCATTAGTATTGTATCTCCGCCATTACTACTTTACACCCTATTCAAACCCCATTCCTAGTCCTCCTATCGGGTCATACCCATATCACAGAGGAAATGCTTTCAACAATTTCTCACAGCCATGGAAAACTTGAAAACAATTTGATTTTTTCATGGTGCTCCAGCAGTCAAGGTCTGTTTTGATGAATACACAATTGCCATACTTTTCAGGCCATTTCCAAGCCATTTTGTCACTATGTCTTCTCATAAAACTCAAATCAGAAACAATTTGCATAATCACTGCGCTGAAAACAAAGCATGTAACACCATTTAGAACGCTGCACAAGAAACCCGCCACTCTCGTGGAGGGAGGTTGTAATGGTCCAATCAATTACGTTCTCCCGTTTGACGGATATTGCCAATATTTTTAGACTTCTCTACAAGAGTGTAATGTTCGCTGACCCGAAGAGGCAGATCACAAAAATAGTAAACACATCTGAATGGTCCAAAATGAAAAATCTATGCCTTAATTGTGTAAAAGTTCCTGTCCTTTTTGCTGATGTGCACTGAAGGCATGACAAGCTAAAAGGAGATTTTCAACTCACGAATTAACATTGTACATAAATCAATATAGCTTTGGATATTTATTAGTTTTTATTCATGTTTCTTTATGACTGTGAACATTTGGAATCTGTGTTCTGTAGATTCCTAAATTACACTGAGAGCAAGCAAAACATTCAAACAGTAAGTACAAAGCTTCTGGGTAACACTGAATAAAGTTTGAAAAAATCTGCTAAAATATAAAGTTGAATTCCCAGATAATTTAAACACATCTTAAACATACCCCTTCAGCGAAAAATGGAGCAACAATTTTTCAGGTGTATGTCGTTAAACAAAATAATATTTATGTTTGGATCAAAAGACACATAACACTTCATACAATTACTTCACTGTTAAATAAATCTAACAAATTCAAATTCAAAACAAATTTGAAATGAACATTTCTTTTAACCTTTATATTAGATGAAAAATTGTAAAAAGAAAATAGAAAGTACAATTTGCATAAACTGTATCTACCATATGTTCCCATCACCACCTTTGTAGTACAAATGATGAAATTAATAATTCATTTCCTCTCAAGCCCCATCAAACTCAAAGCAGCCATGGACAAAGGAACTCTCTCCAACTTCAGAGCATAAACTTAAACAAAAGTAAACTATAAAAGTTTGAACGGTTCAGGGTGAAAGTTTTGATGTTTTCTGAGAGGAAGATAACAGTACAATTCTTTGATGTTTTGTCTGGACTGAGAGCCATAACCATGGGCAATAGAGCATGAATTTGCCTCACTTTGATTCATAATTCAGCAACAACAAGATGAGCAGAAAGTGCTCATCAATAAAAACAAACTTCAAAACAAGAGATCTTCATCACTTTTTAAAACTTTGAAACAAAAGATATGGGCAGAGCCGAAGGTCGTCCTGTGCTGTAAGTGCTCTTCAACAGAAGTTGATCACATCCACTTTATCTCTTTACTGTTAACCATGGGGTATGTTGTTTAATATTTCATCAAGTTTGAGCTAAACCTCTTTTGATGATGAGGCTGCAGGCTGGTGATTGGAGCGTGACTAACTTAATACCTGCAAATCTATTGTGAACCCTGTCGCAGCTTTGTTGGGAAGGATAGGGTGTTTGATCGTGAATCAATACCCATGCTTATCATCATGACTTATTCATGTTAGTGATGTGCTCGGTGTGTCCCAGTGATCAGCTCACAGCTAATCCTCTTGATGGTGGAGCGACGCGAGCAGACGGTTACAAATGTGGAGAGGAACTGGATGCCTTGGACGTCCTTGCGGGCTGTGGCTGCTTCTCCTGTGACATCTCATGTAGCAAGGTGCCTTCAACCACCAAACAGACCTTGTGAATAATTGACTAAAATGCCTGTGAGCCACTGCCTAGCACACACGATATGGTCTCTCGAGAATCAGAAAGAAGTTTGATGCAATCTTGCTGAAGTACGAAGCTGAACAATCTGCTAAAATTGACGGCACCAATCAGCATGATCGCTGGAGTCCATTTTGTCCTCATACCAGTCCATGATTGTTCCAGCAGACTGCCAAGCTTTTAGTGGCGCATCCCACGGGACAGCTCTTGCTTTGAGTCCTCTCATTACAGGTGTGACAAAACTCTCTGGTCGCACCCCTGGGAACCAAGGTGCGAAATAAACTGTCCCCGTTGGCCTGACAAACATCAAATAATCAGTGATCAGGCAATCACCATCTGGAAAATAGCCCAGCATGATATAATTATACTGGGTGGCAAATGATCACAAGTGCCAATTTGATGATGTACAAATTTCAAGGTGTGAACATTTCATCAGCCGGTCAGAAGGAAAGCGGAAAATGTTTGTATGGATGAATCATACAAAACTAATAGAATTTCGACTGTCATAATTCACATTTAAAACAGGAACGAAAAACAAATGCAGACAATCAGTCAGTCGACAGCATCAGCCGCCTTGACAATAAATAATTGAAAGAAGAGATGCAAAACGGTGGAGTGGAACCAATGCCTTTGTGGCCACGAATAGCCAGTGAGGTAACGCGAGACTAGGCAGCTCTTCGGAAGACCTGATAGTTTTCAATTATCTTGTCAACATACACTGATTCCAGTCAAACAATCCCTGCAAGGACAGGCAGCCAACAATGACACAGCAATTACTGTTATCAAGCAGTTCAAACATAAATCAGCCCCTAGAATTGAAGCTCAGTGGTAATCACTGCCCAATTCATACAACAATGAATTCACAGCCAAGCAGATTGCTTCACTTTCTTTGAAACCACAACCCATGAAATTGCTGTTTCATCTGACATACTGAGAAAATAACATATCATAATTGATAATTCCTCACTTGGGTTAAATCTGATGCTGGCCCATCTTGATTATTATATGACTCTATTGTCCCAGCACTTACAGATGTGGTTATTTCATACTTGATAAGATACATTGGTGGCACTAGTGCCAGCAGACTCTGAAGCCAATAGATCAACATGATCACAGATGATTAATTTGGTCACCACGATGCACATGTTGAAGAGCCTTTCATTCTCTTTATTGGTAATTTTTCATAATAGTGACACATGAGGAAGCAACATGGGCACTGACAATTAATTATTGGAAGAGGTTCTTCTGCACCTGAGCAACCCATATATTATTGATATTGCCCAGTTATGTAATATTCATCAAGGAACAGTAGGTACAAAACCTTACCTCATTTAAAATAACATCTGAGGTAACAAAAACCATGCCACAAATACAGTCTGTCACTTCAGCCAACAGTCTACAAAGATTCCTATGAAGAGTCTATTCAGGCCAGTAAGATTTGCTAATAAAAGTTTGTACACACTGATCCACTGCAAGTGACATCAGGAGACAAGGTTGGGTAGAAGACTTCTGGCACAGGTTGCAGACATTATACCCCAATGACAGCATGCATAATTTCATTAAACTGTCAGAAGCAGAAACACAATGACCAGACTGTTAAATGACAAACACTGATGTTGTCCTAAAATTACAAAGAAAGATGTTCAATTTCAAAATGGTTTCACAATGATTGACACTTTCATGACGATTTGACATGAAACAGATGGGTTGTGAAAACTGGACAAAGGGAAGCAACTCCTGTATGACAACCAATGTGATCATTTTATAGTGGTGCAACGTGAACACAAATGGAGCGAATCTAAATTCATTAACAAAAAGAAAAGCTTGGCAAATTAATTGCCAGTACCAGGCAGAAATTACATGATAAAACTACAAAACAACATTCACACAATATAAAAAATAGTATGGTTTAATCTTAGGTCTGCATGGAGCTGTCATTATTATACAAAGGCCTTAAAGCTTTTCACTACATAGTTTCAGATTAAATTCGATAAAGAGTGCACACACAAAATGCCGAGATGACAAAATTTGATGCTGTGTACATAACTATGCGTCTAACTAAAAGTTGTAAATTCCAATAAAAGGTTATGAAAGTTTATCATCTGATAATATAATTCAGCTACAACAACTTGAAAAATTCAATTCAAGATTAAGAAAGTTATTTAAATTCAGGAAACACTGAAACAAAGAATTAATTACTTATTTCAATTTTTAAGTCCTTGAAAAATTGAAGTAAAGATTTTAAGAAAAACCTAAAACTGATTGTCCCATTTCTCCATGCTGTGGTGGCCACCCCACCCAACATGTGGTTGTACTAGGGACAGAAGAGCCCGCTGTTGGCACAAGGGCTGGAGCTCATGGCGTAAATGCCAGTGGGTGATAAAACCAAAGGATGGAGTCACTTAGTCAGTTGATATTTAGAAATCAGCAGGACAAGGGTGGCGTTATCACCTGGAGGTGTTACTGCGTGTTTCAGCACATATATACCTCATATACCACCTCTGTCCAGATGTACACTAGGTGGATACGGAAACACTAACAGACCCATGAAGATTGGGGTGAGAATTCATCATAAGCAACCCATGATTACCGTAAGAGGTGAATGAAGATGCAGGTTAAAATTGATCATAAGCATCCCATGAATATTGTGTTGTTGTTTTAACAATATGTGGTGGTATAGGGATGTGGTGGTATTGGGATGTGAAAGTTTTGGGATATAACCTTCTGAGTGATCAGGTGGTCAGGCCCCTTTGACATGGCTTTGCATGTTATTGTATAACTGCATTGATCAATATTCATGATGTCAATCGCTGGACTATCTACAGACTGCCAACACATAGCTGCTTACTGCTGACAGTGCAGTTAAATAATAAACAAATAAATAACAATATCTACAAGGACAAACAACACAGATGAAAATGAATAAGCCTAAAAATATATGTAAAGACTCCACATAAGGAACCCTCAAAGTATTTTGTTCTTTCCCTGGCGATTCCATAATATGAGACAATTTGATACGGGCTAGGAAACTTGTGCCAAGTTGCATTCCTGAAAAATACTTTGCAACACTGGTGGCGATCAAAACTACCAAAGTCTGGGCCTTTTGAAAAAGGCCGTCTACTAAGTGTATCCTCATTAATAGATGGCCTAAGCCGTAAAAGTGTTCATTTTAGGTTCATTATTAGAAGAATGAGTGAGTTTAGTTTAACGCCGCACTCAGCAATATTTCAGCTATATGGTGGCGATTATTAGAAGAACTATAAGATCGTAGTTATGAACTTATACCAAGACATTACTACTAGCTGCATTACTAGCTATACAGTTTTGTCCGTAAGCAGCTAAAAACAGTTTCACAGCTATTTCTCTTTTTCAAGAGCTTTTAGAATCTGAGGATCGTCATCACAGTTGTACTTCCATACAACTGTCATGATAATGGAGTACAAGGCTTGGTAGTTGTTAATGTAGACAACTGAATAAATAGTCTTCTTTTTAAGTAGATTCTAAATTAACTGGCTTGTGACACATAATTTCATACTTTTTCACAATGAAATTAAACTGCAAATTTAGTTATGAATCATTACATCGCAGCAATCCTGACAATAACATCGCTCCATTTGACCAAAAAACGTTTGTGGTATTGTATTCCTAAGTGCTTGCATTAAGGTCTAGAAGTGTTTGTGTCTAAGTCCTGCATGGCAACAAAACAGTTTGAGGTATTGTATCCAAAGTTTTGGTGTGGGAGTGTGTCTGTTTAAAGGCCTGCATTGAACAACCAAACAGTTGGTGATTTTGCATATATTGTATATACTGTCAAATGTGTGGAAGTGTGTGTGTTTGTGTTTGAGGCACTGCCTTTAGCAACAAAACCGTTTGTGATATTGCATCTCAAGTGCTGGAGTATGTATATAAAATCCTGAATGTGTCAACAAAACATTCTGTGATACTGTAGACACTGTGTAAACGTGTGGAAGTGTGTGCGTGTTTAAAAGTCCAGCCTTTGACAACAAAACAGTTTGTAGCACTGTATCCAAAGAGCTGGAGTAAATGCGAGTGGGAGTTGGTTCCTGGGATCCATCAACCTGAGGTAGAACCACAGCAAGTATCTGCAGGTGACAGCCCAGATAGCCAGGATGATGCACTGTGTCTCTCACTGCCAGACACTCTGCTGTCAGACACACACCAGCCCAGCACAACACCACTGACGCATGGGTGGTCAACACATACACCAACCAATCACAACACGGACAGATCAGAACCACACTGCAGTGGCTGTTTGTAGACATGCATCGAGCATACACCCTCTACATACACCGCTCTACCGGCAAACATCTGGCTGTTCGGGAGATACATCACTCCTATGTATCTTCTCAACACCATAATGACTACGTGTTTACTGCGCTGAAGTGAGTTTGGTTTTACGCTGCTTTTAGCAATATTCCAGCAATATCACGGCAGGGACACCTGAAATTGGCTCCACATATTGTACACGTGGGGAATCAAACCCAGGTCTTTGGCATGAGAAGCGAACACATTAACCACTGGGCTACCCCACTGCCCCTACTGGGCTGAAAGAATGCTAATTAAAATGAAAATGTCACTGATTTTCCCCATAAAAAAATATGTTTTTTCACATTTATATCTACAATTTAGGTAGTTAATATGTGAAAGTGTGAAATATCTGTTAAACTAAGTTCGGCCTAACTACAGTCACAGTGGGAGGGAGATAGGAAACGTAAAAGAAGGATTTACTGAGGAGAGATTAGTGCAGAAATGAGCAATGCGGTTTTTTTCTAAGTCCAATGCGACTTATTTAGAACAGATCATGGCTTTATGCAAATTAGTGTGTGATGATATTGTATTACAAAGGACACTTTTTAAATGATAATTTTGAAATTAGACTTAACTTCATTATAAACAATAGCAGACGTAAAAAATAATAACTTTAATACTGAAACTATTAAGAATGTAGCTACCATGGCATCTCATTATCACTATAAAAAGAAACAGGAAGGAGGGGTCGTCTCAAAAGCAAAACCAGGACGGGTGTCGCAGACGGTGGTTGGGATCGGGCTGGGGTACTGAGATATCAGCTAAGATTATACAATCAATAGAGACATATTCAATACACATGAAAAAACATAAAATGTCTTTGAGATGACCCCTTGTGTCTGTGGGCAGCACAT
The DNA here is from genome assembly GCF_003918875.1 of Haliotis rubra. Taxonomy (NCBI): domain Eukaryota; kingdom Metazoa; phylum Mollusca; class Gastropoda; order Lepetellida; family Haliotidae; genus Haliotis; species Haliotis rubra. The sequence continues at coordinate 373,544 of NW_025766968.1, read as the reverse complement.
GCATTTCATGCCATGTGAGTCGGCGGTCCGTCGTCATACCTGGCTGAGCAACCTAATTGCCATCTATAGTTTCTAAGTTTTGCCCGATTTTACGAGTAAACATGCTTTTCTGGATATCCTATTATGCATCCCACTGAACGCCCAGTTAGGCCGATGTGGGTTATTTCGACATATCCTATTTGTAATTGTGTAAATTTTAGGGATACAGAGTAACAGCCTATAAACAGTTGTTTTCTATTTCCGACAGTACTTTAACATACCTTTTGGACATGAACTTGGTCATAGCCACAAGCAGGCCCAGGCTGTGCTGCAGGAAGTCGGCAGCATTCTTGTCTCCATCAATAGGGCCACGCACGTTGCTGAAGTAGTGCTGAAGCTTGTCGATCACTCCAACACTGATGATGTAGCTGAAATATAAACATTTCACAATGTGTCAAATTCAAATAATAGGCTTATAATTCACTTAGGACTTTTCTATCCATCTACAGCAACAGGTTAAGGGAAATTTACAATTTGTCAGCTCTATTCCTGATATTAGGTCTCATCACCTTCCATAATAATCACAGTGAATTTGTATCACTTTGCAAATAAATATTAATTGACAAATAACTTCAAAAAGAGTTGAACCATATTGATCCAGAAGCCGCCATGACAACGCCCATATATATTTTCGAATCAACAAATCATACATACTCATCAATGTTGATTTACTGTATTAAGCATCTCTTGACCAATTGCTGGACCAATCAGTAAGTAATCTGTGCACATGTACATGATAGTCCGGCTTTTCTCGTGCATATCATAAACAGATTGTTTAACAGAAAACAGATTTGGAAAAGCACATAATTGTGGATCATAAGTATTTCTTAAAACTACAGTTTCACCAACATATGAAGTAATTTTGGGGCTACTGTAGCTGGGAATGTTTAATTATTTTCCTGAATAACAGAATTCCACTTTGCACAGTTACAAAATAAGTTCAAAAGAATATATCACTGTTTCTTTTTCTAGGCTAATTATAACAAAGCAATCTGGGCCTAACTAATGGATATGTAAAAATATTCTTTGTATATTTTCCTTGCATCAGAAAAAATATATACTTAAAAAACTAAATAAACTTTTCTAATTATTTGTATATCATAATGATTTTAAATCGTAAAAAATACTGGACGAAGAACTCTGAGTAGAAGACGTTGTGAGTCATGGCCTTCAAATGTGATGCTGTCTTTTTGTGTCAGTTTATCAGGATTTCAAGGCAGCAGAGAAGATTTTGGCACCCCTTGTTCAATAACAATGGTTTCACACTTCACCTTGAGCTAATTCAGTCAAGGCCTATTGAAAACGAGTGGGTTTTTGTTAAGAGAAGGTGAAAGTGCTTTAGAGAGTTGTGAAGTGGTGTTTGAAGACCTGGAACTATTTCTAGAGCTCTCCCATGCTGACAAATAGCTCCACTTATTTTCATATGCAAGCAGATTTGGTGAAACACTAAAGACTGCCATTCATAATTTCAAAAAGAGATGTGGGGTTCAACTGTCTCGGAAACACTCAATTACATCAGAAAAAGTCGGCAGAGCTCTTTCAGGAAATTAAGTCATTCTTTTCAAATTTGTTCTTTATTTCAAAATGGAATTTGGTGATGGTTGTGAATACAAGACTAGGGAAACAAACGTGACCATGAGAGTGGAATAAGTCAAGTGTGAGCTTCTAATAATCCTGTGTCACAGTGGGCCCCACAAGAACCTTGATTTCCCGCGGATTTGGAACACGACATCCTGCATGTGACAGGCTGTATAGCCACTGAGATGCGATCAATGCGATATTACGGAGGGACTTCCTCTTCCAACTGAATACTCAGATTCGTCCCACCATTACGAGACGTTGTGGGCCACAATATGTCCAAATCCCTTTCAACTCAAGACCAAAGTCTGAATAAAAGCGATGAGAATTCCCATCGACCATTCGCAAGCAAAGACAACGTTAATTCCTAAGCTATTGAAGCATGAGCAAAGTGTCGCCTTCAGCCCACCAGTGACAGGAAATTAAAGACTCTCTGGTCAACTTCTTCTATAGCAGTGCATGTGTGAATGAACAACCTCAGTAGCCACCAAGTATATAATCATTCATTAGGAATCAAACTGGCATACCCAACTTGAACGCACCTCTTAAGACACACTAACAAGTCTTTCAGTGGCTGGAGGTACAGGGAGGTCACTCCAATACTGATGAGGAAAGCAAACAGGCCTTTGTGGAGCTGCACAATCCCAACAAATAACCATTATTTGACTATTAATTAACTGTGTCGGACTGCACTCAACTGGAGTGTAGTGCAACAATTAGAAGATACAGGATGCTACATTCTAGCATCCTCATGAGGATGTCTGTATCAGGGAAATGGGTATCTTTACATCCATATGAAAGTTAGCTATAAGCATGTTCAGTCAAATGATTTTACATCTCATAATACAGTCGCTATAGTTTATGCTACAATTACAGGTTTATGTGTTGATGGCTGTTATCTGCAAAGAGTGGTATATGCTCTATGAAACTCAAACTAGCTTTCATATTATAATACAGATTCATTTATATATTTAAAAATTTGAAATCAAAATAGACACGTTAAACATTAACTGCATATTTTTTCAAGTATACTTTCAATAATACAGTATGCTGTAGTCAAGTTCCTTATAGACCACTTTCTAATAACCTATCTTTTCTTTTTCTAAAATACTGGTATATTTCTCAATTTTGATATGTTTACTGAGACATTTCATACTCTTTACAATACTTCATTGATCAATGTTACTAATTTTGCATTCTTATCTACTGTTTTCTAAGTTTTAATGAATACATAAGCAGCTGAATACCATACCAGAATTTACATCCATACTTTTTGGCATTTTCGAACATACATTTTATAAACCAAAATACATGTATTGTCAACACATCATGCATACAAAGAATAAACTTGTGAACACCCTTTGCACACACAGTATAAAACTTTCAACACATTTTGAACACTGGAATATGAACACAATATAAACACTGGATTATATGTTTAAAACCTCCACAAACACACATAATATGTGTCAACTCCATAGTAACTATGATTTGATGACCAAGACATTTGTTCTTCATATAACTGAGTTGGAAATGGCATGGTCCCAATTGACAGTGTTTCACTGAAAGCCTTAGTCTGTCTCACAGTCCCTGAACCACATTATTTTCCCTACTGCCAAGCCCTCTCTGCAGTGCTGAAGTCCTAAATAAAGCAAGTCTAGATTTCCTCAGGTTCTGAATCTCTGGTCCTTCTAGGGCTCTTTTTCAATTTAAATGGGCTTGTTTGTTACTATCAAAATTATATATATTCAGAGACTAAGCATTAGTCCATGAAACCCTCTGTAAGCAGAGAAGTGCATAATTCATTCATAGCAGCCACTGTCACCCCAATCCATAACTGAATCAGCTGTTATGACGAGGATGGGTGTAGTGAACAAACCTGACCCAGGATACCCACAAGGTGATTGAATAAATGGAACTTGATCCAGCCACAATCACCCCGATTTTATGTCCCTCCAAACCATAAAGCACTTAATGAGATTATATGTACATTTATTTCACTCTAGTCCATAAACTCCAACTGTAAAACCAAACACTTTCCCTGTTAGAAATGGAATTCCTCTCTTCCATCTCTCTCTTCCACATAACCAAACCTAAATTGAACGCAGTGATTTTGATAAATGAATTGTTTGATATTGGTCTGAGATTTTATGTCTGAGCTGCAAGGCCTCCATGCCAATACTCCTAATTTAGATGGAGTTGAGATATCCGTTTCACTGCAGCACAATGTTTTTATTGTCCAATGCGCCTGAAACTCAAGATTTTCATTGACAGAGTTAATAGATACTATATTAGCAAATTGTATTGGCGGGGCAATTTTTGCTGTCCATGCTGCATGATACTGGAAAGGAGCATATCACATTTCACAGGAGTTTATTACTGATGAACTGGAGAAGTCAGGAAGAGCTTGTCTGCATTCAGCCAGTTAATAATTCTCGAAGGCTCCGGTACGTGTGGCTCAGATGCATGGACAACTTTCAGGACTGACTTCATTTCACTGTATTGTTTTAGCCTGGATCTATTTTGCTGCGGGCTAAACCCAATGCAGCAAAACAAAATGATTAATATCGTTCTTTGGATAATATCCTGACTGTGGGCTTATGTTCCAGCAGCGTTGTCATCAGCAAGGCAGCTTGTATTTTGCCATTTCCTGGCTCAACATAGAATTAAAAGACATGTCAAATCTGCCAGTGGTGAGAAGTTGTTTTATGGTAAAATTTTGCCCTGGAGTGTTCAGCACTGAGTGAGGATGGTCTCTCATTTCAGGTACTGCTTGGCATCACGCATCCTGTTGTCAAGGCGTAAAAGAGAGGTTCACGCTTTCTCCGCCCTAGGTTAAGGAAATCTTGCCCCTGCGATTTGACGACCTTGTAATTTCTCGCTTCACAATGAGGTTTTTTCCTTTTTGTTTTTCACGCTTAATTTCCAGCAATGTTTGCATTGTCATGCCCCTGTGGATTTTGATTGGCACCTTCGTAAACTAACCACACATTAGCAAACATTGCTCAATAGCTAACAATGAAAACTGAAAATGAGAGAAAAATTGTGAATGCACTTGGGTAATGACTGGATTTAAAACTTGAATGATGAGGACAGGTACTTGATTCTAATACTTCAAGTTTGCATTATATCAAATTTGTTATTTAGCCTGGTAATTTAAAATACATATATAAAACAAACAGCTATTTTCAATGAATATTAGTTTTGAGTTGAGACTCATCAAAGAAAATTTCTACAAGACATGTCTCATTAAAATCAGATTTTAGTTCGTGTTGCCACTCAACAAGGATGTGAATACATCCCAGGTCACATCGAGAATGACTTTTTGATCCCGCCAATCACAGCATCACGCAGATTCAGAAAATGACTTTTGGAATGTGTTGGGGTGTTTTCATGCAGCCTGGAATTTTTCAACTTTAGGAATACACAACATGTACTAAAATGTACTAAATATACTAAACAACAGCCATGGACAGTATGACTGACTGCATCAAAATCATCATCTATCTCTCAATTCAGTTTGATAAACATTTGAAAAGTAAGACCATGGTAAATATTACCATATAATCTTGGCCATGTATTTGACATTGTATGAAGTCATGTAATGATGACATATGATGATGTTCAATTTTCAAATTTTTAATTGATAACTTTGTCAATATATTTTCCAAAAGACAGTATGGTGAAGTCACTGGGTTTTTTTTAAACTAGTGCAGTAAAGCTTAAACATCTGCTTTCTGATTGACTAATGCCCACTTCTTGTAAGTCTTGACATTGACTGTCATTCCGGCATGCTGTGTAATGGTATGGCTAAGATCCTGTTTACCAGCAGCATGGCTGAAAATCTGATTCTTATGATGATTGCTACCAGAGGTTTTGTTTGTTGTTTAATGCCAGTCAATCCAGTGATCGACAGCATGAGCATTAGTCTACACAACACGGATATGATGACATGTGTCAACCAAGTCAGCAAGTCCGACCATCCGATTCCACTAGTCACCTCTTACAACAAGAAATGGTTGCTGCAGAGAAAAGGAATTAAAAATAGACTCTCAAAATCTAATAACAGTTATTCATGCATTAAAACACATATCTGAAAAAAGTGTCATTAAAAAAAAGTGACAAAATACATAAAGAAAGTACAAAATGTATTTCCAAATTCCAAAAATACCAGATTATTTTTATTAAAGAACAAACTGTACCACCTGTATATTTTCTAATAAGGCACTTTAAATGCCTACACATTTAAGTGTGCCACAGCAGAATAGCACATCACATCTACATTGTTTCCTTATCAATAACAGTTTTACATTGTACTGTATTATTCGGTTGGAACGGTTCCTGTTTTTTTCTCATTGGTGTTTTGGTCTGCTCTAATTATTATTTGCTTTCAAACACAGTTGTACAGATCATTGAGGCATTAAGTAACAAGAAACAAAGTCGAGCATGCTTATAATTATCCAATGAACTTCAACACAATTACTCTCATATAAATGAATGTACTATTCCAAAAATCAATTTGGGCATATTTGTTTGTGTATTTTAGCTTTGGTTTGTTGATTAGCATGATGTGATTTACTAGACTCAAAAGACTTAAGTTGCAGACAGTAAAAAGCCAATAATCAGTACAACCACATTCTCTGTTGTCTTGATAAAACGTTCATCATATTATCATCCTTCATAATTAAAGTATTTGCTTGCAGGTGGCAAAAGAAAATGAACTGAAGTTGATTCTAAAAGATTTCTACCTCAAACAATTGTAAACATGTTCAAACTTCCTAACTGGTATAAACACCAACAATCCAAATCCTAAATTCTGTAAATCAACAGACTGCAAATTTGAATGTTCATAACTTCAGGAAAACAGGTTGTGCTTTACACAAATTCAACAAAATGGCTTAAACATTTATTCTTCAAGACACCATGAACAGAAGCAAAACATTTAATGACAGTAAATGACGAAATAATCATGCAAAGCCCTGAACAGTTATCCTGTTCCCAGTGACCTCAGAAGGTGATACCAGTGGTTAGGAAAAGCCTGTTCAATGTAGAGATACTGTTTTCCCTACAGCTAACTCTATCTGACACTCTGGCAGGCCCAGGCGACTTTCCCTGTGTGATTCCAGTCTGGTTGTGATAACACTCCCCCGATAAGGGCCGACAACCTGCATGCCCCACAATATGAGATAACACAACAACAGATCGCTGATATGTTCTACCAGGGAGGTTTGGAAAGATTTCACTTGTCATGTTACAGAACACAACCAATGTGACAAATTGGGTCATCATTTCAAATAGATATTGTCCAGCTAGGGGCTTCTTTCTTATCTTGCCAGAGCTAAAATCACAGACAAGACCCCATTTTACTGAAAATTATCAGAAATAAACTGTGTGTTTCATAAATAGCTCAAATCTACTACATTTAATTATCTTTAACACAATATAACTGCCTCAACTACTGTATGGAATTATTATAGAAAAAATGTTTCATGATGCCTAATATTTAGGCATGGGGCGAGGGGGAGAAGAGTGAGTTTAGTTGAACGCCACTTTGAACAATATCCCAGATATATCATAGCTGTCCAATTAATGCAAAGATTCAGATTAGAATGGTCTTCAAAAACACACACTGCCTTAAAGGGCAAGTAATAGAATCGGGTGATCAGCAATGCTGATATGGTTCATGCATCAAATTGCCACTGCACAGATTGATGTTCATGATGTCAATCACTGGATTTTCTGGTCCATACTTGATTATTAAACACTACATAATGTATCTGGAATATTGCTGCATCTGGCATGAAACAGCAAACAAACAAGACTGATAAGAGAGGAACAGTTCAACATGCATACCTTATTATTTGGTTTGCAAGTTTACATTCAACTCCAGGCAAATGCAACACTCAAAACAACAACTGATCTGCTAATCTCGCGGAAAAGATTAAGGGGGTAAAATGAAAGAAAACTGACAATAATTAGACAGGACATGCTGTGCCTATCTTGTACAAATTTACCAGTTATTTCCTGATGCCACCTCACTGATGATGCTAATGACACACCTTTTTTACTTCTGTGATGTCAAACAAGGTTTCCCAATACACCAAAAAACAACACAGCGTCTACATAGTTACACTTGAAACAATTACTTAGTTTATCCCTGAAGGAGGAAATATGTGGGCTGGAGATATTATCCTGAATTCCACAATGAAATGACATTCTGAAACTGTCTGAAAAGATGTAAACAACCCAACGGATGTCTGAAATAGGACCTTCCATCTTTATCATGACAGCCCAGCTCCTAGTGAGAAGAACTAAACAAGACAAAACGAGAAATTCAATAGTTTGAGATTTGATAATCTTGATCGTACTGTGCAACCACAAGCGTCATGTTTTACCTGATAATGTCTGTGTCAAACACTGTTTTTTGCTTCCTGGCACTTCCATCTGACTTTCGGGAGCACAGGGTATGAGGGGACTCGCTCTTACAACTAGTATCTTGCGATCAGGGAAATTATGTTTAAAACAAGTATGACTTGTTCTTCTATAAGAAGGTTTTATGTAACGGTTTTCCCAAACATTCAACAAATATTAGCTTGGTTTATCATCATCTGATTGATTCCACCATTTCAGAGTTTTTCATTTATTGAATCATCTGCTTTATTGCTGTATTCATAAAAGCAAATGCTTAACACTGACCAACATGTCACATCTGACCATAGTTACTGTTACTTTCATAAGTCTGCAACATTATCTGCCTAAAGGTAAATAGACAAACGCTTAGTCTTTGAATATATGTAATTTTGACAGTACAAATAATCCCATTTAAATTGAAAAGGAGCCCCAGTGAGATGTGAGATTCAGAACCTGAGGGAATCTAGACTAGCATCGTTTTAGGCTTTAGCATTGCAGGGAAGGCAAGGCAGTAGGGAAAATAATGTGGTTTAGGGACTGTGAGACAGACTAAAAGGTGAAAGTTGCAGTCCACAATGAAATGATGCTAGTCCTTGCAGAAAAGTACGAGCTCTGGACTAGAGGACCTATGAAAATTACTCATACTGCTGATCTTTCACAAATGACCCACTACGATAGATGTAGTCAGATGTCATTACTGTCTGAAAATAAGCCTTATCAATACGTTGATTAAAATGGAGTTTCATTCATGATTTGTGTGAATCATATCTATCGTCTACTGTCATCAGATGCCATAGGTAGTCTGCTAAACAATAAACAAATGCCTTCTGATTCACATCTATTAAAAATATACCATAGATGAAAATCTTCGGAATAAATCGATATGGCCAAATTGGATTCTACTGTTAACAATACTATCTTCAATAGGGGATATCTGCATACATGGAAATAATTGTCCATGCTATGTGAGCAAAACATGACATGAAAGTTAGAGGTACAAATATTTCTGCAAGCATTAAGGCAATAGTACATGCATATTTGAAGAATTGATTTTGAATCTCTTGATCTGGCTAACAGCCTTTACAGGCTAGTGGCTGCCACATTAATAAAGAAGTTGACACATAACTGAACAACTACCAGACCTGATACAACTTGCTGCGTAATGTTCTAGTAGACAGTGTACAAATGGACACTGAAAATCATTAAATCAAATTAGTGAAGATCCAGGTTAGAATTGGACTTCCACAAGAGGTGACTAACGGGTTCCGGTGACCAGGTACGGTGACTTGGTTGACACATATCATTGTATCCCAATTGTGTAGATCGATATTTACTCTGTTAATCACTGGTTTATTTGGTCTCGATTATTTAAAAACCGCCATATAGCATTAATATTGCCGAGTGAGGGATTTAACAACAAATAAACAATCAATCAAACATTAAAGCAAAGGGAAATGTGAATATCCTTTGCTTGCATTAATGTAGGGATGCATTTTTATCTCTACATATTTGAGTTTACTGTCATGTTAGGTTCACATCGCATGGGTTGAAATCATGTAATGGTTGGTCATATTCACATAGTGCTTCTCACAGTTCCGCATCAAGTCACTTTGTTGTACGACTTAATCAAGTAGTAATGATAATCACCAATGATGTGTGACGCATCTTTGTCTTTTGTAAAATTTAAAATAATCTTAAAATTACAAGCAAAGCATGAGAATATCCAGTTGTGATGATAAAACATACTGCTCATTTACATTCAAAGGAATTGTGAGTGAGTGAGTGAGTTGAGTTTTACGCAGCACTCAGCAATATTCCAGCTATATGGCGGTGGTCTGTAAATAATCAAGTCTGGACCAGACAATCCAGTGATCAACGGCATGAGCATCAATCTGTGCAATTGGGAACCGATGACATGTGTCAACCAAGTCAGCGAGCCTGACCACCCGATCCCGTTAGTCGGCTCTTACGACAAGCATAGTCGCCTTTTGTGGCAAGCATTGGTTGCTGAAGACCTATTACCCCGGATCTCTAAGGATTTGTACCAACACTTGGCAACAACAATCTTACTCTCTGACCCAACCAATTTCATTTGAATATGCCATATTTGGAACTTCCTGTTTTGGATTTCATAGAAGCTAGAACACATGCCAAGCAGTTGCAGTTGGGTCTGTGATGATGGAAAATATATTATATCACCTCATACTTGACCATGGTCTTCTAAGTCTTGGTATATTTGTCTGTTGACTAATTCCTTTTTTTTCAGGAGCAGGGCTACTCTCATTCCTTTCATGATACATTTAACCTTGGATTCAGTGGACAGATAAATTTGGTGAAGCTTGTATTTCAAGCTTTTCCGGTTATGTAATCTGATGTTTCCGGTTTAACATATGGAATAGTAGGGTAGACTAGTGGTTAGAATATCCACTCGTCACTCCAAATACTCAAATTCAATTCCCCACAATATTCTTATTTTCAAGTAACGAGTTAGGTTCCTCAGAAGAGTCAGTCACATCTCACTTACATAATCAAAAATCATGGGTGACTGCCCTCCAACAGACTAGCCAGACATCAGTGAAGTGATAGACTACCAGTGGTCATCCACTGATAAAACATCTCTTCAGATAGCCCTTCAGTCCTTACTCTCCAGCTATGCTTTCATGCCTCATGTAGGGGCGGTGGGGTAGCCTAGTGGTTAAAGCGTTGGCTCGTCACGCCGAAGACCCAGGTTCGAATTACATGGGTACAATGTGTGAAGCCCATTTCTGGTGTGCCGTGATGTTGCTGGAATATTGCTAAAAGCGTAAAACCAAACTCATGCCTCATGTAGCACTGTGAGCATCCTCCAGATCAGGTTATCAAAGTTCATTACCATATTCATTTACAGTGGTAGTAACAAACACTAGTGTGTAGACTGTCCTCCAAACAGGGTTGTGTGGGTGAGATATTCCAGTTTATATTGAAGGTAAGCGTATTAAGATGCTGTATACAATATTCCAGTTTATATTGAAGGTAAGCGTATTAAGATGCTGTATACAATATTCCAGTTTATATTGAAGGTAAGCGTATTAAGGTGCTGGATGTAGACATTTACCACTTTGTCAATACAACCAACCAAATGTAAGATGCTAACAGATCAAAGCATCATCTGGGAGATTCTGGGAACCAGTACAATGACCAGCTGATCCTGGTCGCCAAGGGGCACAACTCTGAATCCAAAACAACTCACTCTCTATCAGAGAATTCACACAGACCAAGGGAAACAAACAGTAATTCATCTACTCATATAAGAAATCAACCTACCTGATGATGTCATTGCCCCTGTTGGCGAAAGGCGTCGCCGCTGCTGCTCATCCTCTCCAAGGAGGCCTCACTGGAGTGGACGGTAGGGTTGTTCTTGGCCAGGCAGGACAGCACACTGGCCACTACCTGCATGAGGCTGGCTGCTAGTGGGTCGTAGGGGAGCTTCTGCTCCACTGTGCCACTTGGAGTGGGGCAGTCTTCAGGCAGCAGCAGCTGAGACACAACAGACAGGAGAGATAAGAGACGGACTGATTTCATCTCACAGGGTGGACCTACCATCTGAGAAATATTGGGTGAAAATTTCTTTCCGGAACAGTGACATGTAGATATGCTTGTTGCTGTTTTGTTTTTTATTTACACTGTATATAAATCTAGACCACACAATCCAGTGATTGACATCATGAGCAATGATCCATGCAACAAGATATAATGACAAGTACTCAACTAAGTCACCATGCATAACCACCCAATCCATTAATCGCCTCTTCTAACCTATTCTTGCCAGAATTCTAGCCTGTTACAGCCAAACCAATTATGTGAGCAACAGTAACATAACCAGGTGATGACATACAATCAACAAGGTCACAGGTGAGTGTTCAATTTTTCAAAGACCTTTCACATAATGTTTCAGGATAAAATTTCATGCCTATCTTGGACACATTTTTGGGGTCTATAATAAACAGGGGTTCCTGAAGGCCTTTATTCTGTTTCCAACTTCCCACACAATTGTACAGCAGGTTAGATTTCAGAATTAGGTTCAGTAAAGGTCCCTGACAAATTGAACCAAGTGGTCTTAGAAAATATCACATTGATAAACTTTAAAATAGAATATGTTCAAACTATAATCTGAAAATATATATAACATAAACATTCATGCTATATAAGGCACATGGTATATAAATTCTCAACATAACTGTTCAGAAACAGAAGCTGTGAATGGTGGACTGACAAACTACAAAGTGAGTGTCCAATAGTGAGTGTGCATTGCCAAACGAATGTAAGTGTGTGCTGCTATCTGATTGGTTGAAAAACATGATAAAATGGGATTTGAAACCAGGAAATTCACTGCAATGAAGATTTTTCTAAAAAACGTCTTATCTTTATATAAACATGTCACTTGCTTTGCAAATGGATACTGCACGAATCAAATATTGCTTGATAAATATTTATCAGAACAACCTTTTTTCTACACTCTCCAAACCAGTATTCAGTCACTACAGGAGCATGTAATCACCACATAGTTTTTTACAATCGACACCTCTGGTAAAGGCTGTTTATTCCAAATGAAATTTCAGGTTATCAATTTCTCAATTAAACTCACAAACCTGAAAACCCACAATGTTAATCTTGAAAGTGGAAGCAAACTTACAGAGAGCTGATGTATCAGATGATCCGTGAGGACTCCCAGCTTGTTGCTGAACAACATGTAGTGGCAGTTCTCAAAACATCCCTTACATGCCAGGCGATAAGCGTCGCAAGTCTGACACAGAGATCTGAAAAGTGATACACAATCAAACTCAAAACTCTTCTGTGTCACTGCAGGAACCTTGGGTTTCAAAACGTTCAGTTCTGTTGTTTAGTTTCTATCACTGCTGCAGTCTGTGCCAAAATTGTTTAGCCTATTCTCCTGAATGTGGCTCTTATCATTTACAGTATAATACATGTACTACACAAACATAACTTTACAAGATTCAGGCTTGGGATTAATTGCTTCAGTAGAAGACCTATGAATATGCGTACAAAATTATCATTTTGTAAAAGCAATGTTTACTGGATATATATTTACCTATAAAACAATTAACATAAGGTAAATTGAACATCGGATACACAGTCTAAGGGAGATAACTCTCCTAGCAATTCACATGAATATGTGCTTTGATAATCATTCAAAAAAATAAAAACGTTTTAAAAGATAACATACACTGAACAAATCATGTTTCTGCACTAAATTTGTTTTTACATCAATTTCAAATAAAACAATGATAAAGCAATGTTCATGGTGAAAACATCACTTATTTCATGGGATGCATGGTATAAAACTCTTTGAAACATGGACTGAAGACATTTTTTGCAGGTCTCAAACATATTTTACAAATGTGAACTGAATTGGAGTCAAAAATCAAATTGAGTCCAATATATCTTTAATTTGATACATTTCCAAAATGTCTGTGACAGCAAAACGAGCCAGATTACACACAGGGAGCACAAAGCGCAACAGCGTGTTTAGGTGATCCACAGTACATGTATTGTAGGGTATGGGTATATGCAGCAGAGCTCAAGTCTGATCCTACTCACTTCTGGGGTATGACAGGAGGGAGAGCGGGTGTTGAGTCAGCGATGGTTTGCAGGAGCCGGGTCAGTGTTGTCAGCCCTCCCAGGACCCGGAAACTTACTTGATCCAAGACAGACTGAAACACAGGACAGTCAGTTTGTGAGTGAGTGAAGATTTATGCCATTTTTAGCAATATTCCATCAATATCATGGCAGGGGACACCAGAAATGGGCTTCACACTTTGTATCCATGTGGAGAATCGAACCCCGGCCTTTGGCGTGATGAGCAAACACTCTTAACCCCAAAACAGGACAGAATTCTTAAGTCAGTGAGAAATGTAATTTTCGGCATTCAGTACTATCCCAGCTATATCCTGGCAACCTGTAAACGGCCATATCTGGACAAGACAAGCCAGACATTTATAGTTAATAAATTGCCAATGTGCTTGGTAATACTGGTATGACATAGACTCATCTAGGCCCAGTTTGGTTAAAGGTCACATGCAACCAAAAAATCAAACATAATTAAAACACAATTATCACTTATTCATGACATATAATATACATTGCTGGTTATGAAAAAAACATATAAACAAAATTATAAGCGTATAATTGCAAATTAAAAGTTCAATATTGTGTACTTGGGTTTACTTCCCAAGAAACGAAGCAGCCGGGATACCAAACCCAGTCAGAGCGGGTGGGTGTGCACTCAAGTGTAACGGCTGGTTCATTTGCAGATGTCCCTCACGGCTCATTGTGTGTGTATATATAGAGATGTTGGGTTTTGTAAATACATGCTCATTTTTTGTGTATAACATTTTGCAATCAACAGATATCATAACATGTCATGTGTTCAAGTATCACACCTGCCTGTCTGTGTAATTACATAATGTGACAGAGACCGAACTCGGGCCATAAATCAATGCATTTTGTTTATGGTGTATAGCCTGATTGGTGTTAAGTTCAAATTGCATGTGGTCAGTGATCGCAGTTGTGTATTGAATATTGTCATTAGCAGACAGGCAGGCAGACACACAGGTGTCAATAAAACAAGACATTGAGTTTTGTCTGTGACAACGACATATCTATATCACAGTTAGAAATTCTGTCAACGCTAAATAATGACATTGCTTTTAAGTATCGAACTGAGAAAGTGACTCGGTAAGAAGAACGCGTGGTGAAATAGACAAATGAAATTATATAAACAGTTAATTTACTGTCATAACATATAAAAAGCTCGGGCCTGTGAGATATCAACAAAACATTAGAAAAATAGCCCACACCAAAGCCTTCACCGAGTATTCACTCGGACAGCCCGCTTCCAAGTTATGCGAACCTATTTCACTCGCGCAAGACTGCTATGAGCGCAGCCCAGCTGTTGAAACCGTTTTTCCCGAAAAGTCGGGGAAAATTAGTGAATCATTTGAACTCTGATTTTGCGCGTTTTTTTTCATCGCGTTATTTTTCAACTTTATAAGTTGAATTTGCATTTTTGACGATTTGTTTCGGTAAGTCCATACCGAAAGGTATCAGAATCTGCAAAGTTGTGTTTTACGTTGCATGTGACCTTTAACAACAGATTACTAGTCAATTCTTATAACAAGCATTGGATATTGGTTTTGATTGGTTTGTTGTTTAACACCACACTCAGCAATATTCCAGCTATATGACGGCTTTCATGTCTATGTTAGAGTATGGGAGTTACAACCATTGTAGTGCTAAGATTGTGGGGCCTGACTCCATACAAAACTCTTTACAGTATGTGGCAATATATTACATAATCTTGTTATGTCAGGCTAGAGATAATGAATAATCTTGTGTTGTACAAAATAATTTAAACATACACATGAAGAATGCATCAATACATTCAAATGAAAAGGCATGTTTTCCAATTGCTACAACAGCACTGCCTGAAAGCTAAAACAGATTTCATTAAGTGTAACCATGGTTATCTTTTAGGAAACGGTGCCAGTTTGCTGATGATTAAACAACTCAGACCACCTCATCATCAATATATTTAAGCTATAACATGAAATGAGAACAAAGTGGTATCTGGATGCTACTTGTACCTTTCTCTCCAAGATGCGTGTGAGTTCTCCTATGGCTCTGTCTGTGGCAGATACTCTACTGGTTGGCCAGGGGCCACGGTCCTGTGTCATCAGGTACTTGTTCAAGTCCTTTATCACCTTCTGCAACCTGCAGGTAAACATGGAAACATCAGCATCTTTACATGCTAAATATTTCTGTAACAAAATAGCCAAATACTTTGGTTAAGAAGCAAAATGCTTTTCTCACAATTTTGTCAAAAATATGAGGGGATCGACATATCAATTTTACTATTTGTCCATCTTACAAAACCTGATCAAGGCAGCTGGGTACACTGACAGATGACAGGCATGATTCACCTGTAGCATGAACTTTTGGCAGGATTGTGAATGTGGTTAACTTCAACAGGTAAACTTGTAAAGAATGAAGAGAAGTCACATGTTGATTCAACTGGGTGACATGTAATGATGAGTAGGAGGAATGAAAATCTAAGGATGAAATTATTACAGCTTCCGACTCGTGTTTTCTACCACTGACCCAACATGGTTGAGACAGTGACAATATGTCCTGGCTTGTCTACTTACTTAGCTTTATGTTCAGAATCAGCCATCTGCTGCTTGTTGGCCAGGGTCCCTTCATACTCCAGACCACTGAAATGATGGAAAGCGTGGGTGCTGACTGTCACATTGAATCTAATACTGGTGAAAATGATGAAGAGTCATTCAAAATGCAGTCATCATTGGATGTGAATTAGACAAGAAAAAATGCCTCATAAACTGTCAATGATATATCCATGTTTTGCCGAAAACTCGACTGCAGGCCTTGATCTTTGACCAAATCCTTTTCATAGAAGGGCTCAATCCTATAGAAGGTATATAACAAGTTTCATGATAAATTCACAAATATATTTTGAGAAAGTGTAATCACACCCTTTTTAAAACTGAGTATATCCTTGTGGCCTTGGCCTTGACCTTTGACCTTTTCATGACATTACCAAAGAGAACTGCTCAAGGCCATTAGGAAGAAGTGTGTTATAGTCATTGGATAAATCATTGGTGACTGCAGTGACAGTCAAATTCCAACAAAACATTAAAGCAGATTTTTTTCACAGTTGGATGTTTTTCATGTATCAAGGTCGCCCTTAATACACTGTATCATTAAGTGCCACTTATATGCTGAGGTGCCAATGGAAGGGGTCTGACTGACCTTTTTACATAGTCCCTTCCAAAAATGGAAACTTAACTGCTTTCAGTCAAAAGAGGTGATAATGACATAGAAAAACTGTGTAGGGCTTGAGACACAAGTATTCGCAACCTGATCTATGGAACATTTAGCCTTGTCTATGGCATGAGTGGCAGTTTCTAATCCAATCTCACCGTGATGTCATCCTCTGCCGTAGCTTCTTGCACCGCTTCCTCAGTGACTTCTGCCGCTCCTTCTCTGTGACAATCTTGGGGTGGTTGCTGTTGTCGGGGGCATCCACAATATGCTTCAGGTTGAAGGTTTCCTACAACAGACACAGTGGATCAGTGACTGCAGATCAAAGAGCAGTAAGATTTTTAAAAATATGACTGGGTACAACGAAACATCATTACCAGGAACCAATTAAAACAATCACCTCGATATATTTCCCTCAGTTTCCAGGAAGCAGCAACATTCCATGGATAATGTGCATTAACATATGCAACAAGGATACAGCCCTGTGATCTCATAGCTGACAGTAAAACAGTAGCTCCTATGTACCTTATGCAATAAGAGGTATGTCTTACAATGGGCATTAATTCACTTTTAGTCTTTTGTAATGCTATTATATAATTGAACCAATTAACATTCTGAGAGTTCTTGTATAAGCTTGTTAGTTCACTTGTTCCTGTTTAATACCGCACTAAAGCCACATTCCAGGTACAAATAACAACAGACTGTCAATAATCAAGCTGGACCAGACAAACCAGTGATTGATATCATGAGCAACAACCTATTCCATCAGGAGACCAAGACACACAATCACACAAAGTCAGCGATCCTGAGCACCCTGTTTCTTGGGCTCACACAGACAGTACTGACAATGAAACTAAAAACAAATTTTCAAACTGCTCTAGTGAATGAAAGCATAGACTTACAATTTCCTGTTTTGACATAGCAATCCCAGAGCTGTTGTCGTGAAGAGCCTGCTGGTGCTTCTTGCCTCTCAGATGGCTTAGCAGGTACACTTCTGAGGGGATCTGGATGGAGACGAAACAGTATTGTTTACTCTCAAAAGTACTTTAAAAACATGCTTCTCATGCAAGTGTAAACAGATATATGAGGACAGGAAGCCTGTTACTTGAATGAATACAGGTGAGAACCTATCACCCATTATTTTCTACATGTCACCTTAGCATGGAAGGAAAGTCCAGAGTACTGTAGGTCATAGATATTTAGGACTGAACACCATGAACATGGGTATGCTGACAGATCAAGAACCATATTCAAGATGAATATCAGTCTGGAAACCATCTCATAGATACAAATAAAGCATCAATAAATATGAAATAAAGCATCTTTGCAGTGTGAGAGGATGAGAGTGAACTGACCAGATAGTTGCAGATGCTGCAGAGCTTCGGCCTGTCGTAGGGTGTCAGTTGTGGAGCATCATTGTGGTCCTCAGTGGAATGTCTCAGCACACTCATCACAAACGCCTTCTCTCGGATCTGCTTGAGGATCTCCTCATGACGCTGGGAGCTCTCATCTTGCTGGAAACAGTAACACAATCCCAGCATTACAACATTGAAGGCTCACTTTCTTCAAGGAGTCATCTGCACTCCACTCTGAAGTTTGTCCATACTCAGGTACATACAGAACAATGAATACTCCCATAAAATTGCTTTTATGGTTGAAAGCAAAAGAAATTATTGCACATGGCAAAAGTAAGCAAATATTTTTAAACTACAAATATTCAACATGAAATATATAAAACTGATGCTTTATGTTTTGGGGGAAATGAGTATAAACAGAGACTTTATCAGCACAACTGGTCAAAGGGAGGTAACTCTTGTTTTCCCCAGAAGATGACGTGAAACAAGAGATGACAGCAGACACTGAGACCTGTGTGTGTAGCATGAATGATGTGTCAGAGTTCATCTAATACTTGCTCTTACCTTTTGTTGTATTTTCTTCTGTAGCTCCTGTATGTGCTGCTGCTGCTGGGCGTTTAGGGCTGCTAGACGTTCCTCACGGTCTCTGGATCACAAGGACATATTCAACAACTACACCAAAAACAGCTGTGCTCTTGCTGGTTTCATGATATTCTAGCTAATTGATGAAACAGAGTGGACACAATAAATGTGACACATAGCGCTGACATCCATCTATACTCACTTCTCCTTGGCCCTGACACCCATCTATCCTCACTTCTCCGTGGCTCGGGCATTCATCTATACTCACTTCTGAACAGCCCTGACACCCATCTATACTCACTTCTCCTTCGCCCTGACACCCATCAATACTAACTTCTCCGTGGCTCGGGCATTCATCTATACTCACTTCTGAACAGCCCTGACACCCATCTATACTCACTTCTCCTTGGCCCTGACACCCATCAATACTAACTTCTCCGGGGCTCGGGCATTCATCTATACTCACTTCTGAACAGCCCTGACACCCATCTATACTCACTTCTCCATGGCCCTGACACCCATCTATACTCACTTCTCCTTGGCCCTGACACCCATCTATACTAACTTCTCCATGGCCCTGACACCCATCTATACTAACTTCTCCATGGCCCTGACACCCATCTATACTAACTTCTCTCCATGGCCCTGACACCCATCTATCCTAACTTCTCCATGGCCCTGACACCCATCTATACTAACTTCTCCATGGCCCTGACACCCATCTATCCTAACTTCTCCTTTGGCCCTGACACCCATCTATACTAACTTCTCCATGGCCCTGACACCCATCTATACTCACTTCTCCATGGCCCTGACACCCATCTATACTCACTTCTCCATGGCCCTGACACCCATCTATACTCACTTCTCCAT
Organism: Haliotis rubra; assembly: GCF_003918875.1. Taxonomy (NCBI): domain Eukaryota; kingdom Metazoa; phylum Mollusca; class Gastropoda; order Lepetellida; family Haliotidae; genus Haliotis; species Haliotis rubra. The sequence goes on along the minus strand of NW_025766968.1, from coordinate 353,868 downwards.
GGCCCTGACACCCGCCTATACTCACTTCTCCATGGCCCTGACACCCATCTATACTACTCTCCTTGGCCCTGACACCCATCTATCCTTACTTTTCCATTGCCCTGACACCCATCTATACTAACTTCTCCATGGCCCTGACACCCATCTATACTCAACTTCTCCTTGGCCCTGACACCCATCTATCCTAACTTCTCCATGGCAAGGACATCCATCTATACTCACTTCTCCATGGCCCTGACACCCATCTATACTCACACTTCCATGGTCCTGACACCCATCTATACTTAACTTCTCCATGGCCCTGACACCATCTATACTCACTTCTCCTTGGCCCTGACACCCATCTATACTAACTTCTCCATGGCAAGGACATTCATCTATACTCACTTCTCTATCGCCCCTGACACCCATCTATGGACTTCACCATGGCCCTGACATCCATCTATCCTCACTTCTCCATGGCCCTGACACCCATCTATACTAACTTCTCCATGGCAAGGACATCCATCAATACTCACTTCTCCATGGCCCTGACACCCATCTATACTCACTTCTCCATGGCCCTGACACCCATCTATACTCACTTCTCCATGGCCCTGACACCCATCTATACTCACTTCTCCATGGCCCGACACCCATCTATACTAACTTCTCCTTGGCCCTGACACCCATCTATACTCACTTCTCCTTGGCCCTGACACCTATCTATACTCACTTCTTCATGCCCCTGACACCCATCTATACCCACTTCTCCATGGCCCTGATGCCCATCTATACTAACTTCTCCTTGGCCCTGACACCCATCTATACTAACTTCTCCTTGGCCCTGACACCCATCTATACTCACTTCTCCTTGGCCCTGACACCCATCTATACTCACTTCTCCATGGCCCTGACACCCATCTATCCTAACTTCTCCATGGCCCTGACACCCATCTATACTCACTTCTCCATGGCCCTGACACCCATCTATACTCACTTCTCCTTGGCCCTGACACCCATCTATACTCACTTCTCCATGGCCCTGACACCCATCTATACTCACTTCTCCTTGGCCCTGACACCCATCTATCCTAACTTCTCCATGGCAAGGACATCCATCTATACTCACTTCTCCATGGCCCTGACACCCATCTATACTAACTTCTCCTTGGCCCTGACACCCATCTATCCTAACTTCTCCATGGCAAGGACATCCATCTATACTCACTTCTCCTTGGCCCTGACACCCATCTATACTAACTTCTCCATGGCCCTGACACCCATCTATACTCACTTCTCCTTGGCCCTGACACACATCTATACTAACTCCTCCATGGAAAGGACATTCATCTATACTCACTTCTCCTTCGCACTGACACCCATCTATACTCACCTTTCCATGGCCCTGACACCAATCTATACTCACTTCTCCTTGGCCCTGACACCCATCAATACTCACTTCTCCATGGCAATGACATCCATCAATACTCACTTCTCCCTTCTCTGACACCCATCTATCCTCACTTCTCCATGGCCCTAACACCCATCTATACTCACTTCTCCATGGCCCTGACACCCATCTATACTCACTTCTCCTTCGCCCTGACACCCATCTATCCTCACTTCTCCATGGCCCTGACACCCATCTATACTCACTTCTCCATGGCCCTGACACCCATCTATCCTAACTTCTCCATGGCAAGGACATCCATCTATACTCACTTCTCCTTCCCCTGACACCCATCTATCCTAACTTCTCCATGGCAAGGACACCCATCTATACTCACTTCTCCTTGGCCCTGACACCCATCTATCCTAACTTCTCCATGGCAAGGACATTCATCTATACTCACTTCTCCTTCGCCCTGACAGCTTCAAGCCTTTCCTTCTCACGGACCAGCTGCTGCTGCTCAATGCGAGCCTCCCGCTGTTTCCGTTTCTCCTGCATCTCCAGCAACCGGGCTTTTCTGTCCGCCTCCAGTGCCCGGCGACGCTCCTCCACAGCTGCCTCCTTCGCCTGTTTCTCCTCAAATTTCCTCTGACGTTCCTCCTGTAAACATTAACCAATTGCTCACAGAATCTCAACAACTGAGATTCACATATATACAGTAAAATGATTAAACAATTACTGCTGTGGTGACCCATACATTACAGCCATCATGGTCATATCACTGCACTCTGTTCCTGACCACACAAGACAAACCATAAGAGAATGATAACATACAAGTATACTTGCTACCTATTCGGCATAAAACTACCCAAAATGTCCAAAGGTTTCAATTTCAATATTTCATACGACATGTGAACTGGTTAATCTGAAGATACACTGCGAATATATTTGCAGGTATATTGTAATCCCTAGCTGAACTGGCTACACAGAAGTTACACTCTGGACATTCCAGACATTATACTGTATTCAACTCACAATAAGATCCTGCAACCGAGCTTCAGACTCCTGATGTTTCGACATGATGTCATGTCTCTTGTTCTGGGCTTCAAGTGTGTTGATGAAAGCTATTTCATTTGCCTGCAACCAAATTATACAAATTGAAACTTGGAAGTGCATCTAAATGGGAGTTCTTTTAGGGCATTGGATGTTATTAAACAAAGGTCCAGGTCCAGATTAAAGATTAGGCTCGGACTCGGGTAAATCAGTGATGAAAATACTTTTAGACATTAGATGTGATGCCCTTACTTAAAAGACCCATACCAGTGCTCAATGATTATTTCAACACACTGACCTTGGCTTCCTCCTCATGAGCTTTCTTAGCCTTGATCTTCAGCTGACTCTGCCGTTTCACCTCAGCTCTCTGTAGTTTCCGAGTAATTGTTACCCGGCGTTGCCGCATCAGCTCCTCTTTCCATGCTCTGACCTCCTCAACCTTACAAGAACATACAATCAAAGGTATCTGGGTAAATTACGCAAATATTTATGGGAATACTCAATTCCTATTAAGTCTATTGCATACAAGTATGCTTGAATTTTTGTAAATACTCAATTAATCTGTTCAATATCTTTCAACAAAACATGGCAGATATATCAAACAGATCCCAAAGAGGTGCCTTTTGCTATTTACAGATTTTTGACATTTATATTTTTCTTGGTTTCCATGGAAACGTTTTGGACTTGTCTCAAAAGGGAGGGGTGGGATTCGTTCCTGGAGCACAACTTGAAAACCTCTCAATATCTTTTAACAAAACTTGGCAGATATATCAAACAGATCTTGAAGTGGTGCCTTTTGCTATTTACAGATTTTGTCATTTATATTTTTCCTGGTTTCCATGGAAACGTTTTGGACTTCTCAAAAAGGGAGGGGTGGGCTTCATTTCCAGATCACAACTCGAAAACTGTTCCTTCACTCCGTTGAACCAGAAGCTAGCAGGGGTAATGGAGGCGATGAACGATTTGATATGCTACGAGTGAATAAAATGTTGAATTAAATATGTTATACGTGAGTAATTATTAAATGTGAGGTTGGAAATCTGAAAGCACAATCCTGTGAGGAAATGGGTGTTTACTTTTGATAGTGGGCGATATTTTATTTTGATATGAAAAATATTTTTTGAAACGAAGCGAGAACAGTACGTTGCCAACCTTTGCTCACTTTGCTCGCATGTAGGAAGACTGGTCATTTTCTCTTTGTTGTGCAACCCTATTTGCGCTACAATTTGCCTGTGCTGCAACATTCCAGCTATATGAGTGTGGTATGTAAAGATTCACGTCACAACAAAACAAACCTGAGATTGAGGTACAATGACAACAACCCAGTCATCAAATCCACCCAATCCAATAACTTCTAAAGACAAGCACGAGGTGCTCAGGACCAATGACATCCCCTACAGTATGTTTTACAAAGTCATTCTTAGCTTATTCCCACCTTCTTTGACAGATCCCTCAGTCTGTCAGCTTTCTCCTGCATCAGCTTCTCTCTCAGTTCCTGGGCCTTGGCTTGCTTCTGTTCATGGCGTCGGCGAGACTCAGTCGGGGACCTACCAGCAAACACTTATATTAATACACGTCTCAGACAGACTCAACTATATCAACTAACTAATCAACACCAGTGGCAGACAGCATTGCTCAACATCCATCCTAACAGGGTAGAAGAATGTACAAGCCATGTTTTACACTGAAACATCCCATCAATTATCTTTCCTCTACCCATTATGCCAATAACATGGATTACTGGGGATCTGTTCAGCATCAGCTGGATAAATGGACTATGTTGGATAACTTGGATGTGCACAAATAAAAACTAGACTCTGCTTCTTCAGAATTATTTTGTCAACACACATTTGTGTCACTTTTCTCTGACAAACATGGACCAAGGACCAGTGACCTACCTTTTCCGTGATGGTGACGAGAGTTTTTCATGCATGTGCGCCCCATGTCCAGGTGTCCTAGCATCAGCCTCCTCGGCCATCTCCCCCCATGATTTCCTCCCAGACAACTCTTGTTCTAATGTTTCAAAGAGCGGAACAATGATTTATATCAGCATTTTCCTAATACTTATAACACAAGCACTCGAAGAGTACATCTGGTGAATTCTGTTGTGTAGTTTAAAGATCTAGTTCATTTTCAACTTAGCAATAGACAGTCCTGGTGTTCTGAGTAACTCTAAACAAATGAGGCTTGAAGGAAAGTCTAATTAGTGCCCACAAAGGCTTTAAGCAAAACATGTTGAATGAACAAGTCCTGAAATACATCTAAATACATTCAAAACAAACTGGTATAAAATTAGAGTGATAAAAGCCAGGTTCTGTGGGTATGCATGTCTGGGGGATATCTCTGAAAAACATAAGTGTTTTCTTCAAATTCAGTCTATCCTGCAGCATATGAAACAATGCCACAGCCATAAGGAAGGGCCTCTGCCCACCTTCCAACAACCTACCATCATAAGCTGCCACCATAGCATCCCAGTCCATGGTCTGGGCGGAGTTTTCAAAGGAACATGTTGTGTTCTGTAAGAAAAAAACCATACATACATGATGATGTAGATGCATTATATAATGTCTGTCCTGTACAACACTAACCCCAATTCAACTGAAATAGGATTGAGGAAATCACAAACTTTTTTAATTTACACTGTTGTATAGAGGTGTGACGATACAGAAATTTCACGATACGATACGTATCGCGATATCATGGAACGATATGATATCTTTAGTTATTTTCTTTAAAAATGTGTATTTTGATAACAAGAAACAGAGTAAATTTTGACATAACCGTCAATTTCAGGTGAAAATTCACAATTTTAAGGTCAACGATACAGAAAAAAGTATTGATATATTTATTGTCAGAAAAAGTATCATGATTATCGATACTACGATATATCGTCACAACTCTACTGTTGTAACGTTTCTGTACAGTTTCATGTACACTTTCATCAAGCTTGCAGCATTTAGAAGCAATGGAATGGGTTTTATCCAACTAGTTTGGAGATCATTTTAAATGAAATAGATTTTGGAAGAAGACCACCCCTACTAAACTTTCACAAGTCTTGGACTAATGGAGTATTGGCTTTGTCTTACCATCACATAACACAAACAGCTCTGTTCCAGTCAATCTGTAAGGGTGACCTGATGTTTTACGGCACCTCAATTCACTGTATAAAGTTACCTCACTAAGCAGGCTGAGGAACTGCCAGGATCTGCTGCACATGGAATCAAATTCACTGCGATTGTGCACTGTATAACAAGTTCTGAGAGACTCACCCCCAGCTCGCTCTCTGTTTCCGTCTCCACCTCAATCTCAGTGCTCTCCTCCTTGGCCAGAGCCTGGAGGTACGACTCTTCCTCCTTGATGGCGGACTCAATGGCTCGGTTCTGCTCCCGCTCCAGTTGACTCGACTGAGTGTCGTCCTCGTCAAGCGCAGAAGCCAAGGCCTAGAAAGGTGAACATTGCTATCTAGTGTGTCTGGTGGACATTTCTACTGGGTTTATCAAATAGTGTAGAACACAGGCCAGACAATATAACATCATGAAAATAAAATAAGGCTTCAATTGACACAAGCAAAGTTTAAAGGCATATCTCCAGTCTGTTACAAATATTATTAAGTCTACTTGAAACTCACAGGATTAAGTGAAGGCCAATGATCATCAAAGTCAAAAATACAATATGTTTTCTGAGACAATATACTAATTTACATACTGATACATCTATATAAAATGATACATACTGATACATTTATATAAAATGATACATACTGATACATTTATATAACATGATTAATGGCTCATGTGCCAACTTAACACTCTCAAATTGGTCATGTCCCCAACAGTGACACATTTACAAAAACATTTTAACTGGAATTATGTGTGCTACATTCACTATGGCCCACAGTGGTGGATATGCTGTCAGTGCATAAGAATATCTGAACAACACTGGTTATTTAAAAGAAGATCAGAAGATGACAAATCCCCCCGGACCCCACAAATTTTAAAGAACAAACCATCTAACAGTTACTTAAAGTCCAACTTGATTTTTTTTTGACTACATCCAAATCGTTTCCATGGAAAACATGAAAAATATAAATGCCAAAAATCACCAAATAGTAAAAGGCACCACTTCAATATCTGTTTGATGTTTCTGCCAAGTCTTGTAGAAAGATATTGAACGGTTTTCGAGTTGTGATCCGGAAATGAAGCCCACCCCTCCCTTTTTGAGACTAAGTCCAAACCATGTAAACCAAAAAAATAAAAATGACAAAACTCTGTAAATAGCAAAAGGCCCCACTTCAAGATCTGTGTGATATATCTGCCAAGTTTTATTGAAAGATGTTGAACAGTTTTCAAGTTGTGCTCTGGAAACGAAGCCCACCCCTCCCTTAATTTGAGACTAAGTCCAAAGCGTTTCCATGATCCAAGTAAAACAAGAAGACAAAGTCATAAATATCCCCCGCCAACGGCAAAATACTCTTTATGAATATGTCTACTAGTCATGATTATGTCAAATGTTGTGGTGTGTATACAGCAAAGTGGAAGGAGAGTATTGAAAGGTTTTTAAGATCTCTTCAGAAAGGAGCACTACCACCAAATTCAGTCTATGTCAAACTTGTTGACATGGAAATGCCAAAAATATTTTATTCAAGATTCCAAAACTGCCAAAAGGCACCAGTACACCACCAGATCTATGTATGTGCCAAGTTTGGTGAAGAAATAGTGAACGGTTTTAGAGTTCAGCTCTGGAAAAGAGCACTACCACCAATTTCAGGCTAAGTCAAACTTGTTGCCATGGAAAAGCCAAAAATATTTTATTCAGAATTCCAAAACTACCAAAAGGCACCAGTACACCACCAGATCTATGTATGTGCCAAGTTTGGTGAAGAAATAGTGAACGGTTTTAGAGTTCTGCTCCGGAAAAGACAAATGTGCACGGATGGACGGACGGACAGACACACGACGACGCACGCACGCACGGACGGAGTCCATTTTAATACCCCCCGAAAAACGCGTTGCGGAGGATAAAAAATAAAATTCATATCTGGATCTAATCCCCAAAGACACATCTAGGGATCATGCTTGATATGTGTAACACGTTTGATGAAGCTAGCATGTATAATTTAGGAGATCTGCTGGAAACAGCACAAAATTGAAAATTTTAATATCAATTGCATATTTATATACTTATCCTATCTCACGGTATGCACTTCTCTCTCTTGATTCGACACTGAATGGAACGATGTAAACTTTTTTCCTAGGCCTCTCTTGTCCATCCGCCCAAGCACTCCATGCTACCCTCACTATAAGACAGCTTGCTAGCTCTCATGCGAAGCATGCGGCATGTACCACAAGCTACCCACGTGGCTATCTCTGAAACATCATTCTCATTCTTGGAGCCACTGGATAATATCAATCTTGGAGAATCTGCATAGCGGGGAGGATGGGCGGAAATCCGTCGCGTGAGATAGTATAAGTATATAAATATATCATTTATATTAAATTTTAAATTTTTTTAAACTTATCCTATCTCACAGTATGCACTTATCCCACGGTCGGACGGCGGGACGCAGATACCCTGTGTCTTGACAGTGCAAACAGTAGGAACTGTGTAGACTGGAAACGACCATAGAGAGCGATGCACAAGGGAGGCCTGTTACCCATGCACGCAACTCCTATGCTTGTGCTGAGTTCTTTGGAACTCCTTGGCTTACTAAGCACAACGTCTCCCAGGGAGTTCGGCCACAACCTCCGAAGAAGGACGTAGTTCAGCGAGAAAGGATGTCAGTTCGCCACGATTTTCAAGGTACCCCCGTAAATTACAGTCGGTTGACAATAATCGGGCCAGCCCCTGCTTCGAGAAAACCCCCACAGACACCGACCAGGGGCGGGTGAAAGAGGAGCACAACTCGGGAACTCCAAGTTTTAACGTTCAGTTCCGGGACAGCATCAAATTGACCCTCACTCCTTTGCATAAGCTTAGTCAAAGGATGAGCCCGGCAACTTCGGAGTCGGAACGCAACGAAATCCACTGGAATGCGGGAGTGACACACTTCACTGATGTAATTGCTTCGAAAAGTAGAGGTCAAGAAACGTGAAATGTCGAACCCTTCCACATCCTGATACAGAATCGAGCTCCAGATTCGTCCAACCACCGAGGTGGTAGTATCTCCATGTCTTAGTATAAAACTAAGTGAAGTAGTTCTAACCCATAAGCAATCAACACATAAGGCAAACAGCAAGTTCAGACTTATATTCTATAAAATACAGGGAAGCAGCAACCGCGAGGGACCGTTCCCTATCTGCGTTGATGGGCCGTAGACAACTGTTGTGCGAGCACAAGGGGTCCAAACTGGTGCAGACCTGGGACATCCTTGACTGAGAGGTCTCGAAGATAGTGCAAGGAGAAGACCGAGTCGGATCGCCAGAAACATCCTTCCATAATGGCGTGGAGAGAGCTAACGCCCGTGTCTCATGTGGATTGGAAGCTGTCGGAGGCGGTAACCTAGCGAAGGTGTAAGCCCGTAGGATGGTGGCTCTCATCCAGAAGGATAAAGTGGTGCGAGACACTTCCGCCCTGGATGTTGAGGACAACGGAATGAAGAGGCGCTCGCGAAGATGGCGGCGATCTTTAGAAGCAGCAAGAAAAATCTTCAAAGCCCTAACGGGGCAAAGCTGCAGGTCTTCATTGTCATGCGTCCCAAGGATCGTGGACAACGGTGGGATGGTAAAAGTACGATCGGGTTATCCCGGCAACTGATTCTTCGCTACAAAATCCCAACGGAGACCTAGGAAGACTTTTCCATGCTTCTTCCGTTCAAAGTGGACTCTATTAACGTCCAAAGCGTGGAGTTCAGATATCCGAGCAGCTGTAGCCAAGGCCACAAGGAAGAAGGTCTTGAAGGAGATCTGCTCAAAGTCCTTCTGAGCTAGGGGTTCATAGTCCAACGAGGCCAAATGACGCAGCACCACAGATAAATCCCAAGCAGGAGGTCTAAATTTCTTAGACTGATCGGCCAACTTAAAGGACCGAAGCAAATACTGAAGCTCAGGAACCGTGGAGACCTTAGAGCCTGTGGTGGTAGCCAGGACCGAGTTGATCGCAGCAAGGTAAGTGGCCAAAGTGGAACTCTTGAGCTTCTTAGACGACCGCAAATGCTGCAGAAACTCAGAGACGAGCTGAAGCGAAGAAGAAACAGGAGATGTAATGCCTCTGGACGTGCAATATCTCTCAAAACATTTCCACTTCTCATCATAAAGTGAGCGAGTGGAAGTCCGATGAGCAGAAGTGATGGCCATAGCCACTCTCCGCGAATACCCCTTGGCGATTCAGGACCTCTGCAAATGTGTAGAGACAGGGTGTGAAGGGAGACATGATGCCGATCCGAGTGAGGGTGTAACAGTAGGTCGTCCCGATCGGGAAGCGGGACTGGTTGGGGTCTGCAAGCTGTGCGAGATCGACAAACCAACTCCTGACTGGCCAGTAAGGCGCGACCAAAGTCAGTAGAATCTGCCTGGTCGCTCGGAGTTTCCGAACGACTCTGGGTAGAAGAGCTGGAAGAGGAAAGGCGTAAGCGTTGAGTCGCTCCCACGAAATCGCCAGAGCGTGGAGACCCCACGCTAATTGGTCTGGTATCGGCGAGACAAACTGCGGGAGCTGATGGTTGAACCGTGTGGCAAAGAGGTCGACTTGGGGCCTTGATAACAGGAAGACCAGTTCCCGAAAGATCTGTGGGTTCAATTGCCATTCCATGGGAGACAGCCGATCGGAGCGGGACAGCTCATCTGCGATGACATTCCTGACTCCAGGAATGTGTCTGGCTCGAGCATCGATGGCAAGGGAGTCGATCAGATGGAAGAACCAAAACGCCAACTGAAGAAGGTTTGCTGAACCTGTCGACCCAAGATGGTTGATGTACCAGACGACCGAGGAGTTGTCTGTCTGAATCAGCAGGGAGGACCCCTGAAGTCCCGTCGCCCAATGTCGAATGGCGTGAAGAACCGCCAAGAACTCGAGTTCGTTGATGTGCATGTTCCGTTCTGCGGAACAGCCCGTACGTTTGATGATGAAGAAAGTGATCCCCCCCACCTTTGAGCGACGCGTTGACGAACAAGTGGTGCTTCGGAATGAACGGCATCAAACAAACTCTGGCGCAAATGTTCTGCTCGACAAGCCACCACTGAAGAAACGGACGTAAGGGTTCGGGAAGACGAATCAACTCCTGGAGATCTTTGAGATACTGGACGCGGAAGCTGCAAGCGGACGCGAGTTGCAATTGTCCCCCGAGTCAACCTAGCTGCAATTGTACTGAACCCGACATAGAAGAACGTCTGGGTCCTAGCTGCCGGAGTAGCTTTGTACTGAACTCCAACTGACATAGAAGAACGACTGGGTCTCTTTGTGCCTGAAAACAGTCACGACTTTGTCGATGTAACTTTCAAACACGACCCCGTGGAGATGAAGAAACCTGGTGATCGGCTTGGTGATCCTGGTAAATAGCCATGGGGCCGTGGAAATGTTGAAAATGAGTCTTAGTTTGGTGGAGTTTTTCTTGGGAACAAGAAAGATGGGGGAATAGAACCCCGGAGTGCTGGGCGCCGGACCGAGAGACTGGACTGCACATTTCTCTATCAGCGTACCTATGGTGGAGTGAAGAACTTGGACCTGGTCTGTGGGGTAGCTGCGGTGTACAGGATTTACTGTCAGTGGCGGACGTCCGATGACTGGAAGGTGATAACCCGTGGCAAGGAGGTCGGTCACGAAAGGATCGTCGAGTATGGTCCAGTTTGGAGCGAATCTCCCTAGTCTCCCGCCCACTGGAGAGTCGTAGATGGGGACGGCTGGAGGCGGGAGTTCCCAGTCGTGCCCTGGTTTCGACGAGTCACTGCTTGGGGGCCCCACTCGCAGGTCGGGAGTCAGACTTGGAGGGACGTCGGGAAGAAGTGCCACGGGAGGACCTGCTACCTCTAGCTTGGGACGAATGGCCACGAAAACCCTGACGCAATTCCAGATGAGACGGCACAAACCGTGGAGGCCTCCTCTGTATCATAGAAACTTGCAGATGAGACGTCTGGAGCTTCAATCCCGGGTTGAATCCCCACATGGGTACAATGTGTGAAGCCCATTTCTGGTGTCCCCCGCCGTGATGTTGCTGGAATATTGCTAAAAGCGGCATAAAACCAAACTCAGTCAGTCAGTCAGTCTGGAGCTTCAATAATTCCACCGAAACTTGAAATTGAGTGTCTCGATCCACCTTCGATGAAACATCTCCAATCAAGCCATTAAGCAAAGATTCAGCAGACTACGGTGGACGGAAGAGTTCAGCCCTAAACCTGTCATCCCATGAAGACAAATTGAGTGGGCCCCGACGTCGAACTGCCAGGAGATAGCCAAAGAAATGAGACAACTGGTCAAGTACAATCTGAAACTGGTCCAGTAGAGACATACAACCTCTGATGTAAGCATCCTGATCGGTGAAAGAGTGTTCCACTGAAGCCGCAACCGCGTCCACTGCCGAGATGATGCAATTGATTGAGGGTAAGGAACGACGAATAGCTGTGTCCATGTGAGACAGTTCTCTGTCTTCAACTAAAAAAGTTGAACAAGACCTCTTCCCGCAAAGTGTTTGGATATCCTCATCCACCGAAGGGGTAGTAGCCAAGGACTGGAAACCATGGGAGTGAGCTGCTGATAGCAAAAATCTAGGTGAGGACAGGCCATCCTTAATCCGTTTAAGGCTTTTAAAGGCATGATCCAAGGAGACAGTGAGATGAGCAATACAAGGCTGTGGTGGGAAAGTAATAGATGTCAAGTCACGGTGTCTCATGAAGAAGGAATGAGATAAATCCTCCGGGTTCTGTGACATAGGAAGGCGGAGCTTCTCCACTATCCAAGCTTAAACTTGAGGCTCATCAACAAAATCCAAACTACCCTCTCGGGAATCCACAGCTGAATGTGCTGGAGACGTAGGATCAGGTGGAACACCAGGAGTAGGCGCCGGAACAGATGGTCCGAGGGAAGAAGCATTCCCCGTAGAGTGAGCAGCCTGTTGTTGATTCCAAGCAGTAGTAAGAGCACTTAACATTGCAGCCAGATCTGGGGGAGGAGTAGTGTCCTGTGCAGGAGTCCAGGAATCCGGTACAATCCGTGTAGAAACATGCGAGGAGGCAAAAGTCCCATCAGAAGTCATAGCACGCTGAGATCGCAACCGCGTTGATTAGATCGTTGATCCGTAGAACCATATCTATGTCTGGAGGGGGACGAACCGGGAGAGAAAGCACAAATGGAGACCCGCTGAGGAGAACGGGAGCGAAGAGGGGAGATATCACAATGATAACAACAATCCCTAGATCTTGAACGATAAGCAACAGTCACTCGTGTAGGAGATCTGGGTTGACGGGTCGAATGCGCAGAACCGGAAGTCCCATGACGACGAGAAGACGAATTCCGAGGGGGAGACTTGGAACGAAGAACCGATCTCAACAGAGCAGAGGGAGGCGTGTGCTTAGTTGAACGAGTCAAAGAGTGGCGTCTCGGTGATGAAGGAGACCTATCAGGTCTATCCGGCGAACAGATCCGAAGAATAATAGGAGACTGATCAACACGACTCGATGAAGGTCGCGTCTGTTCTGAGGTGAGGTGACGTGACTGTAAGATCCAACAGAGGTCGGGGGAAGTACTATGACGATCCGGCGAAAAACATTCCGTTGAATACCGCTTGAAAGAAGGCTGTTTTGGCGAAAGTCTATTCACCACGTGTCGCTTCGGTGAAATCTTCCGTTTCAGCAACAGTTGTTTCAACGACGAACGAATAGGTGAAAGTTGACTCTTAGACTGGTGTTTCAGCGAAAACTGTTTCGGAGAGAGCCGGTCTAATTCTGGGGAAGGTGGACAGTCCAGCGAAAGTCGAAGTGGGGAAGAGCGAAGAGGCGAAACGTGAGCACAAACTGTGATTCCATCTGGCAGATTTCAGCGAAACAGAAGATCGAGGTAGCTGGCTTCTTTTCGTCAAAAAGGAAAGAGACGGTGAAGTAACCGCTGACAGGCGTTGAAGCGAGGTAGACTGGTTCCTCTCACTACTGGATGAACGACGAGAGCGAGAACGGCTTCTGCGCATGCACGCTGTGCAGTCAGGTGGAGAATTCAGCTGGGTCTTGTCTGATCCGGATAAGCCAGGTTGTAGAAATAACTGGTCAGGTGAACGAGATACAGAGAGCGTAGGTCGAAGGTCCTGCTGTGTAGAGGTATCTAGAGGGGTGGTAGCAGACTCGACAACTACTACCCGGGACGTGGTCGAAGACGAAGGACTCGGGCTGGACAAATGTCGAACATCTTCCGATAAGTAAGAATCCAATGACGCTCTCATGAAGTCCTCTTCATTCGAAGTGAGGAGACTGTAACCGCCGAGCAGACAAAGTAGGACGCTTGAACTTTCCTTTCTTGGAGGGACTGGGTCCATCAATGGAAGCAGTATAACAAGCCCTGTCAGCAGCATGACGAGTGCAAGCCCTGGTATAAGCACCAAACGCCTCGAAGGTAAGATGTTTACATTTTTCACGAGATTCCCACTGACACTGTCCCATACAGTCAACATAAACACTATGCGGATCTCCGATCACACGCTGAAAACACCTTATTACACCGGGAGCATTTTTTTCTCTTCTTAGGTTGGTCCACCTTCCCCATATTGTAGTTTACCAAGTTGAAAATCGTAGAGCAAGGTAACACACGTCCACACTAGTGCATAACAAGAAAAAGAATGATGTTTCAGAGATAGTCACGTGGGTAGAAAGTGGTGCATGCCGCTGACGCTTCGCATGAGAGCTAGCAAGTTGTCTTATCATGCTTATAGTGAGGGTAGCATGGAGTGCTTGGGCGGATGGACAAGAGAGGCCTAGGAAAAAAGTTTCCACTCAGTGTCGAATCAAGAGAGAGAAGTGCATACCGTGAGATAGGATAAGTTTAAAACTTAAAATTCATATCTGGGTCTAACCCCCAAAAAGGCACATCTAGGGATCATGCTAGATATGTTTACCAAGATGTTTACAATAAAAATCATATCTGGGTCTAACCCCCAAAAGGCACATCTAGGGATCATGCTTGATATGTGTACCAAGTTTGATGAAGCTAGCAAGTATAGTTTAGGAGATATGCTTCGGACAAAGTGTGACGGACGCACGGACGGAACTTGTTTCTATATCTGCAACAACTTCATTGTTGCGGGGGATAATAAAAATGCCAAAAATATTCAATTAGGAAAAGGCACCACTTTAGGACCAAAACATTTCCATAGAAACCAAGAAAAATATAAATGACAAAAATCTGTAAATAGCGAAGGCACCACTTCAAGATCTGTTTGATATATCTACCAATTTTTGTTGAAAAATATTGAACTGTTTTGGAGTTATGCTCAAAAACATGATGAGAATTTAACAGAGTTAAATAAAGTTTCAAGTCTGTGGTCACAGCAACAATTTTACCTTTCTCATTATGACATACATCAAACACAGTAGTGCTGATTGAATGATGTAAAGGAGAGAACTCTCATAATGTCAATTTTGAAGATTATGGTCTGTGGACAATTTTGTGGAATGAAAGAGGAATATCAAAATACACAGTACTTATTGTTGTAAGAGAGGTTACTCTAATATGGTGCTGTTAAAGTGTATGAGCATGAATAAGACTTGGGATTGTCAGCTGGAATATGTATGAAGCAATTGCATTGGCAGTAATGTTATTCTAATACTGTTAAACAACACATTTCATTAGTATTTCATAAATCTACTCACATTGTCCAGTTGCTCAGCAAGAGCCTCGACTTCATCCCTTTCCCGCTCATCATCAGAGCTGAAACTGTCATCAGGAGCCTTGGATAGAGTGTCGACGAACTTATCAATCATACGCTGAGCGTTCTCGTGCCGCTCCAGCTCTGAACGCCGCTCCTGCCTGAGAGACTGCTGCTGAAGGACGTTAGGATTCATTTGCGGGATGTTCTCCTTCTCGCTTTCCTTGCTGCCAGTTCGCTCACGTCGTGGGTTGTTGTTTTCCAAGTAGGAATCTGAAGATGTCCTGTTGGCTTCATTGTCAGGTGGCACTGACTTTTCTTTAGAAACATTTTTGGTAGAATCTGGGACTGATTTTGACCTCTGTAGCTTCTTCTTGTCTTTTGATTTGGAGGAAAGATTTTCAAGAGATTTCTGCGATGGGGATTGTCGTGACTTCAACTTTCCACCTCGTTGCACAGTCTCCCATCCGTCACTGTCCTCATCTGAAGCAAGATGCAATACCATGAAGTAGATCAGGGAACAGTGATTCATCTTGACAATGCTGTATCTCTGCCAGCAACATACGTTAGGCTATTAAACGAAACTGACTAATGATAAAAATGCTTGACCTCACAGACACTACACCAAGAACTTCTCACTGAACAGACACTTAACAACAGGATGACACATCACCATAAAAGAAGTACAGAGGCGATGTAGTACTCTGCCTAAAAGTTTATTCAATATATTCAGCCCTCTCCCTACCTGCTGGTGAGACTGAGTCCTCTGTTAATGATGGTTCTCTTCGCCGAGGAGTGGGCTTGTGTGGAATGTTTGCAGGGGCAGCAGGCCTAGCTGGCACCCCCCTCACCTTGTCTGCCCAACTGTTGCCAGTAGACACTGGTTTAGAACTGAAAAACACAAGTTCATACACATCAAACCTAAAACTGCTTTAAAACAGTAGAATTCTCAAACTGTCAACTGAGTATTAGCATGCTTACAACATGATCAACAATGCTGAAACATGTATGACTTGATGACTGTGTGGATAATAATGAGGACACAAAAGCAGTGTACATACTTTTCATTTTTAACTGGATTAAATCCTTGGCCCTGTGGGGGACTTGAGAAGTTCAATGATCTCTGTGCTGGACTTGGAGAGCACCGGCCTTGAACCGATGACCCATGACCTCCAGTATTTTTGCCAGGTGACATTTTCCTGACTTCCCATGCTATAGATGTTGGTCTGAAGTACAAGTGTATGACTGGTTAACATGATCAATACAAGACATGCTACCACATAGGAACTGAAAAACAAAACCAGTCCAATATTATACAAAATTATTTTAAACAGATAACAAAATGTAGAAAGCAATTAGATTCTGTTAAATTTTAAAAGTCACTGTGCAAATATATAACGTGATCTCATGTGAGCAACACTCCATTCAAGATCGTGACACTCAGTGAGTGATCGTGTTTGATGTCGTCAAAGTAACTTGTGTCAGTAAGTTTCTATGGAATGGTTTATGTCACAAATGGACTGCTGGGAAAAGATCATGAGATGTCTTAGTCTTGAATACAACCAAGTAAACAGCAATAATTCAGGACAGCGGTGTGTCATTACTGGGCATTATTCCAATCTAATAAATCATTACCATTATTATTGATCAATATCAAGCACTATTAGGACCTGCAGTCTCACCCTGTCATGTCTGTTTGCTAAACACACATGTACTGTCTCACCATTCCACTGCAATATTTCCTACCTGTCTCCACCTCTAGCTGCATCCTCATAAGCTTTCAGCAGATTCATGCGCTCAATTAACGACTTAAAGTCTTTGGTACTCTGTTCCAGCATCATAATCACTTCCTAAAATACAAACAAATTAGTGTATTATTTACGGAAAATACATTATGTTTTCATATTGCCTGAACATTTCACCTGGAACCAAAAGTGTTCAGTGCTAACATTTTCAGGCATCAAATACAAAACAAACAAAAATTAAACAAAAAAAACTAAAACAACATAAATATAGTAAATACAAATAATATCAGTCATTTTCTGAAGCAATCACTTTCCACATGAATTGTCACAGATGTGATTCTGTCTTGGCATCACACAGGAATCCTTTCTAGGTATGTTGACATTTCCACAAGAAATCACACAAAAATCATACAGATATGGTCAGGTATGAAAAAATGAAATAAAAAATTCTATTTGGATCTGTTAGACTTCCTATCTGGAATTGATACAGAATTAGGGGAATACATTGACAAACTTCTGACATATCATTCTTACCATTATTATAAATAGGAGACCATGTTTTAAATGGAAAGATCTAAACATACAACCACCTACCATTACTTACCAGTAACTTAGCAACATTAGAATTACCAAACACACTGACAGTGTGAATGTTTGGTATCATGTCGACAATCTAGAGTTCTCTCCCTTAGATAATGAGTTCCTGTCACTAACACTTCATTATTTCTTCCATATCAATACCCTTATATTATGATAAACTGACTTGAACTAATACTTTAGGTAAAAAGTCTACATTTACAGCAACTAAATACAACATTTATTTTCTGTATAATTACAGCACAGTGAAATCAAGTCAAATGAAGCTGATGAAAACAACATGCCACCAACCTTGCATTCCAACACACTCTCGTCATGTTCACAGGTGTCATATATTGCATCCACTGCCCTTTGGAGATTGTCAAACAGGAACTTCCAGTATCTGGCTCGTAGGTCAACTCGCCTGCCGCCTAAATCTGACTTTGGAGATTTGGTCATGCTTGGGTCAAGAGGAGAGATTTTACCACTTAGTCCTGGGAATGATGACAGCGAGGCTGGGCGCTCACGACGGGTCCCTGGTTTTCGTATCTGACGTGTCGTGGGGCGGCCTGATGAAAAGAAAAAATTCTCTAAATCCATAACTCTCTAACACAAAGTATTCGGTAGACGAAATAGGCATAATACGGTAGCTGTTAGAGCTATGACGATATATCTTAGTATCGATAATCTTGATACTTTATCTGACGATAAATATATCGATATGTTTTTTCGTATTGTGATATGTATCGTTGACCTTAAAATTGTTAATTTTCATTAGATATTGACGGTTATGTCCAAATTTCTTGCTATTAACATATGATTTTTTAAAGAAAATGACTAAAGAAAGCATATCGTGATATGCATCGAATCGAATCGTATCGTTTCAAGATATCGCGATACGTATCGTATCGTGAAATTTCTGTATCGTCACACCTCTAGTAGCTGCCATCTGTCTTCCGTGAATATGATGAATTTATTTTAAAAAGAATGCCAGCAGTTTCAATATGGACCCTTCTAGGGTTATTAATTACAATGCTGTAAAAAACTGTCTTTTGGTTTTTGAGGAAAATATTATGTAATAACTAGCATTTACCTGTTCGCTCATGGTGTGTTTCCAGTGGTAGATTGTACTGCACTAAGTTGCGAGCAGTTCGACCCTCTTCCTGGACTATTTTACGCACTCTGTCAAAGCTGTTCATCCTTTGGTAGTGTGACTAAAAGAAGTGTGAACATCTTTCAGAGAAAGAGGTAAAAACAACATTCCAAAACTCAAGGGAATATTATGTAATATTCATGATATTGATATAATATGTATTCCATAGGCAAAAAACATCAAGGGCATATTTACTATTGGTCAAAACAATACTGCAATCCAGACATCATCAGGAATGCTTTGAAAGAGGGTAGGCACCAATCATATATTTAAAACCAGGATTTGAAATCAACCAAAACTGTCTACTTCAGGCTGATGATATCCTTAGCATTCATAAAACTGGTCCATGCTAGTGTGAAAAGGTATTATTTCACTTGCCCAACATTTCTTTGAGTGACATTTTATAAGTTGGGAAGTACAATATTGACAAACTTTCTGGATAACAACTTTGAAATAAAAGAGGTTTTCTCTATAAAGTTTGTCAATACAGCCCAACATTTCTTATATGGTATTCCTACCCCTTATTTTATTGTTTTATAACAAAGGTCCATGACCAATTAATTTAAATAACAGACTAAAATTTCATCTAATACAGTTGGGGCGGTGGGTTAGCCTAGGGGTTAAAGTGGTGGCTCGTCACACCGAAGGCCCAGGTTCGTTTCCCCACATGTGTACAATGTGTACAGCCCATTTCTGGTGTCCCCCACCCTGATATTGCGGGAATATTGCTAAAAGCGGCAAAACCATACTCACTCACTTAATACAATTATGTAAAAGGATCCTGATATATATCTCTGTTTGAAGTTAAACAATAAAATTGATATCATGCTAGTTTTTATTTTTAATTCTGCAGTCAAAATATCTGTCATCATTATAGTTGATCATATTTTGATAAAGCTTGTTCAAGCTTTCAGCAATGATGATAATGTCTTTATCATTACAACATGATTACCATTTTTAAAACATCTTAAGTCAACAAAATTGTCGATTTAGGAAACCTATCTGGAACCCTCTAAAATATGACCAAAAGAAGTGCCAGTGTATCCTTGTCACAGCCCAAATGTTAACAGCTGAAAATGGAGTATGCCATGCGTGAGTGAGTGAGTTTAGTTTTACGCCACTTTTACCAATATTCCAGCAATGTCACGGCAGGGGACACCAGAAATGGGCTTCACACATTGTGGGAATAGAACTCGGGTCTTCGACGTGACAAGCGAACGCTTTAACCACTATTCTACCCCACCACCCAGTATGCCATATGAGTATGGTTGTAACTGAACAGTAAATCTGATAACACAGATAAGTACAGTTATATATAGCAGACCTAAACTATACAGTTAGTGTCAGTGTCTGATGACAGAATAATATACATAAGCAAAAATATATCATTGTGTCAGTGGACATGAAAATTGTAGCTTTTAGCTTCTAAATTAATTGCTCAAGGCCAAGACATGCAACAATGTGTAGGGCATTTTTAACATCTTGGCAACAACTTTGATTTATTTAAAATACACACAAACAAAACATCCATTCATACCAATGAATTAAATAAGCTAATGCACAGACACTTCTGATGCTAAATGTTATTTTTACATATGACATGAAAAAATTCATTTTCATAAATGAAAAATCTTGTTTACAAACACTGAGCAACCATACATTTAATGGGAATATTGTTATAACTGAAGAATTTGATTATTAATCATTAATGATAAGATGATTTTTTTATTATTCGTCAACTTTATTTCAGGTGAATAGAGCAAACACAGATCTAGTAAAGAAATCTCTGTCCCTTTAACTCTGTGGTACAAGGCAAACTTCTTTCAAAAGCAAACTGAAAGTGAAACATATCGGTGTAATCAAAGCTCCGCCTGTCAATAAAGATATTGTTCCTCATTTTCTCTCCTATATATTTCCAAAAGGAATTAACTTTGTACCCAAACATGTTATAAACCCACGGGAAAACGCCATAAATCTTTGGTACCAAGAGCTGGTAGGAACCAAAATAACGATGAGTCATTTAGTTACTGAGGGGTTTGCAGCAGCTAAAATCAACAGGTGATATTTTAAAAATAACTAGCAGCTCTTTCCTTTTCAACAAATGACGCTGGAACCTACGCCGTTTCACTTACACTGGAATGAGAGCCTTTTCCTCGCTGGGAATTGCCACCATTCGCCAGACTCCGGTACGAACTTTCACCGTTATCTGACCGAGATTTGGGCCCTGGGCCGTGCCTCTTCCTCCGAGAATCACTCATAGTACTGCAGTTAACTAGGTAATGCGCTGGTTAGTACAGTTGTTACTCAGACATACCACAAATAAATATGATATCGGTAACCAGGTCAAGACAGAGCCTGCGCCTGCAGACAGCCAAAAATATGACGTCTGCGGAACTGCAGTTGAAGAGTTCTGCAGTTAAAAAATAAAACTATCACATGTATCTTTAAAATTCAAACAATATGAGCATATCTTCTGCAGATGAGTGCAATGTATGTGAGATTTTCAGAACAATATTTTATATTAACCTTATTTAATAATGCTCGTTTACAAAATTCTCATAAGGAAAGGGAGGTTACTCTCTTGAAGGGGCACAACTTGGGTTGCTTTAATATGTGATCCACCTGCAAACTTCCAGGATTAAAATAGTTCGTGACTCACTACAGCTGTACAACGAAGTGACTCTGTTTCTACGTTTGGACAAAATTGTCATAAATCGAATTCGTCAACGACAATTATAGTATTTATCACAATAAAACAAAGTTACAGTAATTGAATTATCATGTATTCCAAAATCAACTATTTCCTCGTTTTATTTGCCCAAAACTACAAAACTTTTTTGAGTGGCATTGTTTAGAGGTTGGAGAGTAATATACAGACAAACTTTATGGATGAACATCTTCCTTACTTCCTTACTTGTTTGACAACGATACGTCGCATCATCCGAATAAAGAAGTTGTTTATCCATAAAATTTGTATGTATACAAAACTACATAATTAAGTATCAGTTCATAAACATATTTTTGTCAAAGTGATAATGGCCAGTGATAGAACATTTCGTATGCTTTATTCAGATACGCGTAACATGTTGATACAATCGGTTCTGTGCACGTGTATACACCTTTCCTTGATCTCACGAAAATGTTGGTTTATGTATAATTAGCTTTCCACAAGGGTCTTTGTTTTCGAGAGCAGTTGTTTATGGGATAAGTATTCTGCAGGCGCCAGCGCCTTACACCTGGCAGGTGATTTAGCTAATTGGTAATCGCCTTGTTAAAATACTTCAACGGTTATAACCAAACCGCGGAGCGGACATTAGGAAGTCAGTCTTGAGTACAACCACCGTCTTAAATGCTGCACTTAACAGTAAACTCATTAAACACTGCACATAAAGACATTCACGAATCACAATGTTTATTGACGTCATGAGTATCCACACACCGGTTAACATGCAATGTGTGTTCATAGAACGCAGTAATATGTAATAACTGGTATATGATATCTTTGAGTGGCATTCTAGAAGTTGGTAGTATAGAGATGACAAAACTTTCCCTATGAGAATTTTGTAAACGAGCATTATTAAATAAGGTTAATATAAAATATTGTTCTGAAAATCTCACATATATTGCACTCATCTGCAGAAGATATGCTCATATTGTTTGAATTTTAAAGATACATGTGATAGTTTTATTTTTTAACTGCAGAACTCTTCAACTGCAGTTCCGCAGACGTCATATTTTTGGCTGTCTGCAGGCGCAGGCTCTGTCTTGACCTGGTTACCGATATCATATTTATTTGTGGTATGTCTGAGTAACAACTGTACTAACCAGCGCATTACCTAGTTAACTGCAGTACTATGAGTGATTCTCGGAGGAATAAAGTAAAGTGGGTTTCTAACTTCTTTATGTTAACAATGGCGAAAGCAGCTGATCATCCATAAAGTTTTGTCATCTCAACTGGTATATGATTTCACCAGAGTACACCACCATTCAGTAGAGGTGGTGTTAGTGAGGGTGTGTGTTATGGGTATATTTTATCCATGTTATCTACAGTTAAGAGACGAAGGTTTCGGTTCATATTTTCTTGTCACACCAGATTCCAGCTTTTGGCCACGCCATGCCATATAGCTTTGTGATATTACTGAATTCATGGATATTTGAAATTTAAAATAACAAAATTGAAAAGCTAAGTCTAAATAACTACACGTAATATTATAGTCACGTGAAACAAGAATATTTGTCACTGGCCTAATGTCAGCAGTATTATATATCGGATTGCCTCCACTAAAAGCCGTTTACGTTGTGTTATTACCCAACTTTACCCAACCTATTGTCGTTGACGTTGTGCTCCATTGAAAAACGATCATCCCAGCTTAGTGGTCGCGAAGATTATTTTTAGCAAAATGTTTTCGTAGATAATTAACTCTGTGTGTTGAGTTGTCTCAGCCGCACCATGATCGCTGGTATGTGTACCCATCAAGCGTGTTCAGATTAAGTATTAACAAAAACGTGCTTTTCAATCGTGCAAAGAATACATACGAGTAATTATGAGAAACTGTGGGTGAAACCACATGACTGCCGTTAGTCCTCATACTTAACAAGTTAGAAGTGTATGATAGGGCGTGAGTGATTTAATTTTACGCCGCTTTTAGCAATATTACAGCAATATCACCACGGGGGACACTAGAAATGAGCTTCACACATTGTACCCATGTGGGGATTCGAACCCGGGTCTTCGGCGTGACGAGCGAACGCTTTAACCACTGGGCTACCCCACCGCCCCAGAAGCGTGTGATAACATAGTACTATTGTATAATACATTGTTAGGAACTATATATACAACTGAAAAAAAGATTAAGGACCACACTTTTCTTTCTTAGTACCACAGTTAGGCTGACGACAGATTAACAACAGTAATTTGAAAGAAATGCCAGGTCCAGAACCTTTATGTAGCAGAATATATAGTTCCTAACAATATGTCACACAGTCTGTGTATTTTGTTATTACACCGTAATAAATATCATTTTGGCTTGACAAAAGATTAATTTCGTGCATAAACTTCAAATGAATTCACCCCGCAGTTAAAACTAAGAGAAAAAGCATGTGCACTATGCACAATTAGTCTGTCATACAGACCCTGATAAATATATCCAAGACAGCCCACGCAAGTCTAGAAAATGTGGCAAGTCTAGATTTCCACAGCTTCTGAAAATGAAGAAATTTCAGGGCTCCTTTTCATTATATTTTATTTTTTTTACTATGAACTTTTTTTCCGTAAAATATGTTCATTTCAGAGACTAGTTGTTGCTCTATATATGCACAACGAAAAGTCTAGTATCCTAACTCAGTACTAATAGGATGTGACGTGATCGTTGCAGTAGATCCCTTATGGTAACGGTGCTTCAGATAATGTACCTCGCTTGTCTCGAACTATGTATGTATCGATTATTTCAGTGATGTATCTGTATCTAAGCTGTATCTGTGTTGTGTCAAACGTACGGCAGAGGTTAACATACGGTAGGCTAAGGATATAAGGAGCACAAAGGGATTACCGGCTTTAGTTCGTTACATGACTGTATTTCGTTCACCGAACAGCAAGTGAACGGGACTCGAAAAAAGTTCGTTACATCCGCCAGTTCGTTATAAACGTAGTTGAATGCATATCGCGGAGCGGTGGGATAGCCAAGTCGTTAAAGCGTCGCTCGTGACGTCGAAGACCGGGGTCGATTCCCCACATGGTTTCAATGTGTGAAGCCCGTTACTGGTGTACCCCACCGTGATATTGCTTGAATTTTGCTAAAAGCGGTGTAAAACCAAACTCACTCATTCACCGACTGCATATCGCAGGGGTTTTTTTTATCAGTTTCATGTCCATTGATACCGTGAGAAATTCATTTTCATAATTACCACACACTTAACATATCTCCATTAGTAATAGCTACAGTTAAATATATTACAAGCAGGTTTTCACAAACACCTGACAAATGAACTATGTATTCGTTGATATCGTGTGAGGGGACACTGTTGAGCCAAGATTCCCAGTCGTCGCAATTCGCTGTGAGGAGTTGCGTCCCTTGTGCGGGCCAGAAACCGATGATCACCGGTTCCAATTCCAGAATCGTTCTGATTGTGTTCCTAGGCTTGTCAACACCACATCTGTGTTCACGTTCTTTGTAGTGTTTAACTGACTGAGTTTGGTTTTACGCCGCTTTTAGCAATATTCCAGCAACATCACGGCAGGGGACACCAGAAATGGGCTTCACACAATATACCCATGTGGTGATTCGAACCCGGGTCTTCGGCGTGACGAGCCAACGCTTTAACCACTAGGCTACCCCACCGACCCTTTGGGTGTTTAAATCAAGCTGGCACGCCGTGATATAACTGAAATGCTGTTCAAAGTAGCGTTGAACAAAGAGCGGCTTAGACAGGCTTACATTGCTTATTATGTAACACCACTGCAACACAAAGAACAACAAGTATTCTGTGATGGCTCTAAACAGCTAAACAGTTCATCGGTCCGACCTTTACAAGGGGGCGGTGAGATAGCTTAGTGGTTTAAGCGTCGCAGACCTGGTTCGATTCCCCAAGTGTGTACAGTGTGTAATCAGGGTTATCACGAGGCCGTAACGAGGTGGTTATTACATGTATACTGCATTTTGAAAGGATGGGGTTCAAATTCAGTTGAGTGAATCAGTATGGCTTTACGCTGCTTTCACAAATGTTCCAAAAGCATCACATCGGGGACCATTAGAAATAGGTTTCACGCATTGTACCAGAAATTCATCGTCACTCAGCAGCTGTCATAAGGATACATATCCCATGAATAATAACTGATATAATGTATGTTATCAGCGAGTCAATACTAACACGTGATGATATTAAATATACTCTGCGAAAACAAAAGAAACGCAATCGTAGAAAAATGGGATATTTGATATTTTGGTGGTATTCATACAAAATTAATACCAAATATGAATTTCTCATGTCTGCTTACATCGGGAGTGATTTGTGAGGGTAGAATAAAGTACGGCCCAAAAATACCGAAAACGTGGTAGAAACACAAAAACGCAACCACGTGGATCTTGGTGGCCAAACACACCATCATGGAATGAACGTGCAGCGTGAATTGCTGGGCTGAGAAAACGATGGGTTGTCATTTGTCTGTTATCACAGTAGTACAGCAAGTGAAAAGTAAAACACATGCCACGACTGACAGAAGCTCAACGCAACAACGCCATCGACCGGCGGCAATCAGGCGACTCAGCTTTGGTCGTTGCCAAGTTCTCCCATGTATCGCCAAGCACCATTACAAGACTATGAAACCGTTATCAGAGGCTGGGGTCAACATGTCACCTACTCACGTCTGGTTGCCTACGACTGTCGTAACTGCAGCGCAGGAC
This sequence comes from Haliotis rubra, assembly GCF_003918875.1. NCBI lineage: Eukaryota > Metazoa > Mollusca > Gastropoda > Lepetellida > Haliotidae > Haliotis > Haliotis rubra. Next base: position 327,791 of record NW_025766968.1, on the reverse strand, counting down.
AGGTTCATACGGGTTCGTATGACAGACTTTCGGCCACCCCAACAGCAATACCAGGATTGAGTAGAACTTCAGCCCGGACAGTGTGGAACGGTCTGCACGCCGCAGGTACTAGTATTCGCCCGAGACGACCAGTTCGAGGCGTCATTCTGACTGATCAGCATTGTTGGCTGTGACGTCAGTGGTGTCACAGGGTATGGCAACAACAGCGGTGGAGACGTTTTTGGTTTGGTGACGAGCCTCGTCTTTAGCTTCTCCGTATACAGACGGAAGACGTTGTGTTTCCATCGTTAGGAACGCTATGCTCGAAACCTCATACAGGATGTGGACAGGTGTAGTGATGTGGGCCTCCATCTCCCATGCAGGTAGAACAGTCTTGGCACAACGTTCCCATTATACATCAAACAAACGCCATTTTTCAACACAAGACTGACAACGGCCTTTTGAGGAACCAAATATGTGTACTGCCACGGCCCTCAAGGTATCCAGATGTAAAACCCCGTCGAACATTATGGGATGCCCTTGATCATGTCGGCAACAACATCAGAACCTCCAAGTGTTGTTTATTTAATTGGTTCCCACGATACACAAAGCCGTGATTTATACGACTTGCATAGCAAAATAGATACATGATGTGTAGGTATGATATCAATATATTCATATGTTCATATACAGGCGAACCTCCAATAGTTGGCACCAGCACTACAGGAAGTGTGGGTGAACATTCTTCAGGCCACAGTTTGCAATCGGATTTGTCCCATGTGGCGGTCATGCCAGGCAGTTCTGGGCTCTCATGGGCCACACACTATATTGAGAACAGATGGCCTTCACCTTAACATCCGATTGTTTCATGTGTGCAACGATCAACCTCTGTCAGTGACAGTGACTTGTGCCAAATTTGAACAATTTATATGATCTGTTGATTATTCATACGATACACAAAGTATATTTTTAGTATATTTCTTGGTTGACATCGTATGAGGGGGGCACGGTCGAGTTTGAAAAGGCGGAGTTACATTTTTCAATTATTATAGAATATTTATATAGCGCACATATCCAGGCAACTAGTGCATGCTCAAGACGCTGGTATTTTTCCCTCGATCATTGGATGTCAATCTCAACGGCACATCGTATTATCAATCTCAACTCCCTGGGGAGTATACAACTCTTACAGCCACTAGGCGCACCGATAATTATTGTGGCTTTCTCATCCTAACGAGGTACCCATTTACAGATGGGTGGACTGGGACACATAGTCAGAGTACTTTGTCCAAGTTCACTGCACGTTGCTGTACCCGCAACTAGGTGTTTGCAGGTATTCATGTGACCACCATCTGGTCATATACCAACGGATTCGTGGGTTCTTTTAAGTGCACAGGGTTGTGTACTGTACACTAGGGGGTTGTGACAACACTGAAAGAGTCTGCACACAAAGTTGACTCCAAGGTTTTTACACCCGGTCACAGGTGGGCTCGATCCCGGAACCTCAAGCTCGCTGGATCACTAGCCTGGCGTCTTATCCAGCTCGCCCACCGCCCCCGTCATTATTGTGGGCGATGGTCGAATCCGACGAGAGACTACACACAAGCAATAATTTGATGAAGTCTCGTACGTATATTATGATAATTGTAGAATCCGCTTTTGCCCACGGTCATCTAACACGCATCCCTTCATGCTATCAAAACTACGGTTCAGTTTCTCTCGCTGTTTAGTTACACACAAACATCAAACAAACGAGGGTTCTGTGTTGATAAAACTATATACTACCCATCAAAAGTTTAGTCTCACTAGTGTAAATGTAGCCACTTACTTCAATCAACTGTTCTAAACTAGATTTTGCAAAATATTCCATACTGTTTAAAGGTAAATGTTTACACATAAACTGATGTATTGTAAAACAAATTCGTAACGTTGAAAAATTATTGTGATGATTTCAATAAATGATGAAACTCAGTGAAAATTGGCAAATTCTTAACAACACTTTACATCAAAACGCAGCTGTTCACATGCACGATATTTGCACATGCTGTTCAGCAAATTGATGCATGATCCTCGTGCAATTCATCTGCATAGGGTTTGCAGTTGGTTCCCTCAAGTCAAGGGAGAAATTCATCTTCGATGTAACCACATACATATACATAACATATGGTGAGTCTAAACTTTTGATGGGTAGTATATGACGAATACTATACTTTAAGAAACACCTTAACTAGCCCGAAACGTATAGAGTAAAACATGAAACAGCTGGTGATATGATCAAACTTGATACTTTTGTGTTGTAAACAATCGATCTAAACAACTCATAGAGACAGACGCGGTCCAAGTTATGTATCGAATAAACTGTATGGACATCTGCACGTTGAACCAATCGATGTATATTCGTGTTCAGACATATCGTGCGATATTCACTGTACAGTGTGAAGCACTGACGTTGATCATCTTGTCTAAGTCATCATGCCTCTGTCTGCAAGTGTAAAGTCCCAAGGTAAGGTGAGGTGAGGTGAAATTGGGTTTAACGTCGTACTTGAGAATATTTAGCTCATATGACGACGTGCATGCGTGTGTATGTGTATGTGCGGTTGCTTGTACTAGCCCAGACTGAAGCTGGTTTTATAGTGCTAGCCCACTGAGATACCATGCCGCAGTGAAACATGAATACCCTACTCAGACACATTATTCTGACTCCGAGCCGACCAGTCCTTGTTGTACCCATTAATGCCGAGCGCCAGGCAGGGACCAACAAGTACCATATTTTAACGTCTTTTGGTATGACGCGGTCGGGGATCAAACCCGCGATCTTCCGCTCTCCGGGCGGACGCTCTAACCACTACACCACGGAGGCGGTCCCCAAGGTAAGGATATAGTCGTAATACAATTACAAGATAAAACACCTACAGTTGTAATGGGTGTATATGGATACACCTCCACCAGTTAAGTAACATTACAATGGCTGCACCAGTTAAGTAACATTACAATGGCTGCACCAGTCAAGTAACATGACAATGGCTGCACCAGTCAAGTAACATGACAATGGCTGCACCAGTTAAGTAACATGACAATGGCTGCACCAGTAAAGTAACATGACAATGGCTGCACCAGTTAAGTAACATGACAATGGCTGCACCAGTTAAGTAACATTGCAGTATCTGCACGAGATGAGTCACAATAGTAATATGGCAACAAATTCACTCGTTGAGTAACATGACTACAGCTGCACTAGTTGAGTAACATGACTACAGCTGCACTAGTTGAGTAACATGACTACAGCTGCACTAGTTGAGTAACATAGCTACAGCTGCACTAGTTGAGTAACATGACTACAGCTGCACTAGTTGAGTAACATGACTACAGCTGCACTAGTTGAGTAACATGACTACAGTTGCACTAGTTGAGTAACATGACTACAGCTGCACTAGCTGAGTAACATGACTACAGCTTCACTAGCTGAGTAACACTGCCTACAGTTGCACTAGCTGGGTAACATGATTACAGCTGCACTAGTTGAGTAACATGACTACAGTTGCACTAGTTGAGTAACAGACTACAGCTGCACTAGCTGAGTAACATGACTATAGTTGCACTAGTTGAGTAACAGACTACAGCTGCAATAGCTGAGTAACATGACTACAGTTGCACTGGTTTAGTAACATTGCCACAGCTGCACTAGTTGAGTAACATGACTACAGTTGCACTAGTTGAGTAACAGACTACAGCTGCACTAGCTGAGTAACATGACTACAGCTGCACTAGTTGAGTAACATGACTAGAGTTGCACTGGTTTAGTAACATTGCCACAGCTGCACTAGTTGAGTAACATGACTACAGCTGCACTAGTTGAGTAACATGACTACAGCTGCACTTGTTGAGTAACATGACTACAGCTGCACCAGTTGAGTAACATGACTACAGCTGCACTAGTTGAGTAACATAGCTACAGCTGCACCAGTTGAGTAACATGACTACAGCTGCACCAGTTGAGTAACATGACTACAGCTGCACTAGTTGAGTAACATGACTACAGCTGCACCAGTTGAGTAACATGACTACAGCTGCACTAGTTGAGTAACATAGCTACAGCTGCACTAGTTGAGTAACATGACTACAGCTGCACTAGTTGAGTAACATGACTACAGCTGCACCAGTTGAGTAACATGACTACAGTTGCACTAGTTGAGTAACATGACTACAGCTGCACTAGTTAGGTAACATGACTACAGCTGCAATAGTTGAGTAACATGACTACAGCTGCACCAGTTGAGTAACATGACTACAGCTGCACCAGTTGAGTAACATGACTACAGTTGCACTAGTTGAGTAACATGACTACAGCTGCACTAGTTGAGTAACATGACTACAGTTGCACTAGTTGAGTAACATGACTACAGCTGCACTAGTTGAGTAACATGACTACAGCTGCACTAGTTGAGTAACATGACTACAGCTGCACCAGTTGAGTAAACATGAGCTGCACCAGTTGAGTAACATGACTACAGCTGCACTAGTTGAGTAACATGACTACAGCTGCACTACAGCTTGAGTAACATGACTACAGCTGCACTAGTTGAGTAACATGACCACAACAGTTGCACTAGTTGAGTAACATGACTACAGCTGCACCAGTTGAGTAACATGACTACAGCTGCACCAGTTGAGTAACATGACTACAGCTGCACTAGTTGAGTAACATGACTACAGCAGCTGAGTAACATGACTACAGTTGCACCAGTTGAGTAACATGACTACAGCTGCACTAGTTGAGTAACATGACTACAGCTGCACCAGTTGAGTAACATGACTACAGCTGCACTAGTTGAGTAACATGACTACAGCTGCACAGTTAGGTAACATGACTACAGCTGTTAGTTGAGTAACATGACTACAGCTGCACTAGTTGAGTAACATGACTACAGCTGCACCAGTTGAGTAACATGACTACAGTTGCAATAGTTGAGTAACATGACTACAGCTGCACTAGTTGAGTAACATGACTACAGTTGCACTAGTTAGGTAACATGACTACAGCTGCACTAGTTGAGTAACATGACTACAGCTGCACTTGTTGAGTAACATGACTACAGCTGCACCAGTTGAGTAACATGACTACAGCTGCACTAGCTGAGTAACATGACTACAGTTGCACTAGTTGAGTAACATGACTACAGCTGCACTAGTTGAGTAACATAGCTACAGCTGCACTAGTTGAGTAACATGACTACAGTTGCACTAGCTGGGTAACATGACTACAGCTGCACCAGTTGAGTAACATGACTACAGCTGCACTAGTTGAGTAACATGACTACAGCTGCACCAGTTGAGTAACATGACTACAGTTGCACTAGTTGAGTAACATGACTACAGCTGCACTAGTTGAGTAACATGACTACAGCTGCACCAGTTGAGTAACATGACTACAGTTGCACTAGTTGAGTAACATGACTACAGCTGCACTAGTTAGGTAACATGACTACAGCTGCACTAGTTGAGTAACATGACTACAGCTGCACCAGTTGAGTAACATGACTACAGTTGCACTTGTTGAGTAACATGACTACAGCTGCACTAGTTGAGTAACATGACTACAGCTGCACCAGTTGAGTAACATTGACTACAGTTGCACTTGTTGAGTAACATGACTACAGCTGCACCAGTTGAGTAACATGACTACAGCTGCACCAGTTGAGTAACATGACTACAGTTGCACTACTTGAGTAACATTGCCACAAGTGTACGAGATGAGTAATATCTTGAGTAAGTCAGCTACAGTTTTCCTAGCTCATTGTCGTAATTGACAAACACAGCTAAGTAACATCACTTGGAAGCTTAAATATAGATCAACTCATATAACCATGACATGTTTAATCAAGGCTGCATTTTATTTGGTACACATTCCTTGATCATGTCAGTATAGAATCTGAGCAATTAACAAGTGAATGAATTTTGGTTCATCTTCAATATTTTATTTCTATTACGTCATCAGTTTACTATGGTCGGGAGGACCTTGTGCAGGTCCTTGTGAAACATATTACTTGTTTGTTTGTTGTTTAATGCTGCACACTCAGCAATTTTCAGCTAGTTTGCTGCTGAGTTTGCCCAGATTCCAAAAGGCCTATAGCCTGACCCCTTTCAGCAAGTGTCAAAAACGTCTAATTTTAAGCTGTGAATTCAAACAGGTACCTGAACAGTGAACGACAGTGAAAAAGCATCAATGCATGTGTATTGTCCCCCACTTTCCATGGATAGAGCGACTTGCACCTGCAAATCATTTACATTAAATGGCAGGTGGATTTCCATATTGCCAATTTTTATAAGTAATGTGCCATTTGTAACAGAATGTATCGGACATTAAAGAACGTAATAATGACATTTCAACAGCCTGATGTGTTTTTCCATACTGTTAAAAAAGTTTGCAAAACATACAGTTGTATATATTTCAAACAAAACCGAAGATAATTTACAACTTTTAAGAAACAGTGTTACCAATATCTTGACCCTTCATTAATGACGCCGAGTACAGAGTCTTATATTAGCCTCTGTTCTTTAACGCAAAAGCCTTTCCATTTGACAATGGCCAATAACTTACAGAAACAAATCAGTGATTGATATCAAGGGCAACAATGTTGACAAGTGATCAACCAGGTCACCAAGCCTTAAACAACAGGACCAACTCTATCCCATAATCCCACTGGGATGTCAGACTTGGAGCTTTCCTGGATAATTTCCTCAGAATGAATTGTCACATGACTCTACCAAGTAACAACAATATGACTTTACATAATGTTGTATCGTTCCTTCAAATTGAAAGGTTGACACATGTCATCGGTCCCAAATGCGTAGATCGATGCTGATGATGTTGATCACTGGATCTTCTGGTTCAGACCCCGATTATTTACAGACTGCCGCCATATAGCTGGAATATTGCTGAGTGCGGCGTGAAACTAAACTCACTCACTCAAATTGAAATGCCATGGACAATAGACATCATTTCATTGAAAGAACAAAAAGACTTCACAAATCAATTTTATAGATGTTGATTTATTAATGAATTAAGTACCGTTAGTTAGAATCATCAAATTTTATTGACTTGGAGCTTGTCTTGTCTATGTAAAACTTCTTTCCTTCCTCAGGGGGCAGAGCAAAACCGAGCCCAGATGTTTTCTGTTTTGAAAGCCTGAGAGCCAGTGCTTTATCAAAGTCACTTTCGAGGTTCTTGTTGAGTACAGCTTCCTCTGCACGATTTAATGCTGCATTTGAAGGAGCACTTTTGGTCCCTAACTTACCAAATAATCCTGGTTTGGATTGTCCAAGATTACCACCTTTCTTAAATCCCCCTAACAGTCGCATGAACTTGTGTTGTCTCTCATTGTCACCAACAGATGCTGTACCCCACTGTCCAAGGTATGGGCCTGAAGTGTTGCTGGAGTTATCCCCCCCTGACTTGTCCACGCTGCCATAGTCAAAAGGCTGGCAGTTGTATGACATGGGATTCTCCTTACTTGCTTCACCAATTAGTAAACTATTGCGCTGTTCACTGTTTTTGATGCTTGAAGTCTTCTCAATGCTGTCATCATGATTATTGTTTTCCTCCTCTTGTTTATGTTTCTTTTTCTTCTTTTTCTTTTTAGGTTGAATCTCTTCACATTTAGAATCTTCTACAGGTGTTTCCTCATCTTCCTCTCGTTTCTGTTTTTTCTTCTTCTTTTTCTTTTTAATTGCATTTTCTTCATTAATTGTTTCTTCATCACTTTCCATTTGGTCCATTTTCACACTTTTATCCTTCTTTTTACATTTTTCTTTTGATGAATGTGTAATTTCATCTGTATTCTCCAAGACAATATCCATTTCTTGTGTTTTTTTCCTTTTCCTTTTCTTCTTTGCTGGTAATTCAAGCTGATAACCATCTTCATTATCATCATCTTCCTTTCTTTTAGATTTTTTACTTTTCTTTTTTTTAGGTTTGATTTCACCACTTGAAACACTGTCACTGCCGTCTCTGTCAGCCATGTCAGGTTCATGTTTTCTTTTCTTCTTACACTTTTTCTTTAATGTTTCTTTAGTGTTGTCTATGTCATTTTCTGTTTCAAGTGCAACACCACTGTCACTTAAGTACTTCTTACTTTTCTTTTTCTTTCTTGGTTTTTCTTCGGCACAATCATTTTCATCAGTATTCTTAAAATCATTACATGTTACTTCAGCATCAAGGTCTGGTCTTTTCTTTTTCTTCTTAGATTTCTTCTTTAATGTAACAGTGTCACCCATACCTAAATTAAAACAGAAACATTCACTTGAATTCAACCACAAACTTTACCCCACACGATGTATTTCATAATTATTATCACAATTAAGGCTGTTTGAAATGTGTATGTGATGTTGTTATCTTAAAACTCATTACATTTAAATTTCAAAATTATTATTTTGCAAGTGTTTTGTTGGATAATACAGCTGAACGTATTCTTGACCGGAAGGAATGTGTGTTATTGGTCACAACTGTGTTTGGATCATTAGGTCACACAGGACTCAGAGGACCAATCTATATGTATCAACAAATTCGCAGACGACGCTCTTCCTGTGACTTAGTAAATACAGAATGTTGATGAGATCTTGTGCTATAAATGATAAGAAAAGAAGTTCCATCCATTCCCCCATATTGCCCACTTCTTTCTTCCGCAGATTAACAGAGGTAACGCAACATGGTTCGACCATATATATTGTATATAGTTTTGGGGCTTTTAGTTATTTTTGTGAATTCTCTAATAATTGTTGTGTTAGGTTTTGTTAATAATTATACTATATATTAATTTTTATGAATATTTTTTATAAATATTGCCCACTTCTTTCTCTTACCAGAAGAAAAATCGTACTCAAACATCTATGCTTGTCTTGATACCACGTGTTGAGTACTGAGGGGGATATCCCAAAGGTTAGGACGCCGCCTAGCGGGGAAACATTTAGGGGCCCTATTTGGGATGAGAAATACATGTGCTCGCGTGAAGTAAGCTTGTTCCAGAAACCATTTCGGAATACATGTTCTAAATCATATTCTGTAAAATAGCTCCATGTGGTATTGAATCATTTCCACTTTTATGAAAAAATTAAGAGAATCAGTTCATAGTTCTAACTTAATGCTAAATTATGACTCCAATGAAAACATTTAATTAATGTCGAGTTTAGGGGGAATTCCTCAGTAAAATAGTGACGTCGTGGATGACGTCACGGCTTATGTAGATTGATAACAAATGGCGGCCTAGGATGGCACGCTAAGTATTGTTCGACAATATTTTTTATGCACTTTTGTGCATTACACGCGTACATAATTTTGAAGTAATTGTGGTAAGTCTTTTTGTACACTGATAACAAGTAGATAGTTTTTGCAGAATGCCTTGAATTAGTATTATCAGCATGAACTTCATGTCCTGCAACCAGCGGCCGGAAACCAAATAAATATAAAATGGCGTTGATGAAGATTAATATGTCAGTATTTCTTACTGCTGTTTAGAATTTGAATTTGTAATGTGAATGTATTTCGGACTTTTGAAGTTGGAAGATGATATCATATTGTGCCTTTCAACAAATTCTATTAAAAGTGTGAAGACCAAATACAGAAAGGGAATGTGAACTTCGGTACACCCTGCATTCTCAAACTAGCCTATGTGGTAACGTCTTATTACACGGACGATTCGTAATTCTCGATTGAACGAGTTTCTGAAGATATGAACACAGTTCTGTCTCCCGAATTGTGTAAACTGTCAAAGATATCCGTGTTGCACAGGATGTTAAAGACATTTCATTTACAGGCGCCTTTAGAATTCGAATGCTCTGCGCAGAGCAGTATAGTGTCAAACATTTTGTTTCAAACCATATAGTGATTATAGTCCCTCCACGTATCAACATTTTCTATATGGGTTTGAGGAATCAGTTACTGTATCTTGAGATGAGGGAGCAGTAGCCTACAGTTAGAAGTTACAGAAATGTTTAGTGGAATGAGAGGTGTTTATCAACTCAAACAATGTTTGACAGGGTATATTATTATAAAATGACATGGCCATCATTCATTTTGTTTCTGTGGCAAAATGGATTAACTGCTGAATGTGTTCAAGATACATTTATTGTAACACATATGATGCAAGTGCTGAATTAGTGTCCTTGCTTTTCTGTATTGTTTATTTTCTTATAATTCCAAGGCAAGATATGATTTATTTTTTTAATTATGGGGGATGGCAGGGTGTCCTTTATAGAGAAACTTTCATGTGCAAATGCTTAACCATGGCAACAGATGCCTTTAGCTGTTCAGGATCTTTTTAAATTGTTTTAGCCTTTGCAAGGCAACAAGTGGGGAATTGTTATTGTTTTATGTAGGTAGGGGTTTTTTTCTTCCAGAGGATAAATCATAAGACATTCAGTCTTCATGAAACTTTTAATGTACTTGGGTATCTATTTTCATCAGGAGATGGTGAAAGCGTTTGCTTTTCAGGTATTGCATTTCCAAGGCAGCAAGTTGGACACACGTTGAAATGAAACATGGGCTCTTTTCAAAAGCATTACTTTAACATGTTTAAATGTTACATTACATTACTTTAACATGTTTAAGTCTTGAACAGTTCAATATTCCTCAAGTCATTATTTTCAGGATTTTACAACCAAAATAGTTTTATATGTGTGTTGCAACAATCAGGCATGTGGGGATAGGCTTTGGAGCACAGCTAATACTTTGATAAATATATGTTTTCATGAAACTTTGTAACAACTGCCTATACATCTGATCTATCTGGGAGTCATTTATACATGACATGTCTTTAAGAAGAGATATAAGTATTTTAAGGGAATTAAATGTAATTCAGTGCAACTTTATTGATAATATCTACCTCAGGAGGGCTATGTTTTTGGAGCTTAGCTCATTATTTATGAGCAAATGTTTCTTTGACCAAGTTTGAGAGGTGTACTGGAAAAAGACAATGACATGTTTTATTATACTGTAGTTTCATTCAAGATAGTAGGAATGTTAAACATGTCATTGTCAGATGTAAAAGACAATTCAGATGTGTTTGACAGTGTTTTAAGGATCTATACCCAAATTATGCTATAATAGTACATTTATGAAGTTATCCATAAAATATGTCTGTTACCTTCTAAGAAATGCGACCAGTGAAGGTCCAGGTTAGGATATTGATCTTCAGTAACCCATGCTTGTCGTAAGAGGTGACTAACGGGTTCGGGTGGTCAGACTCACTGACTTGATTTACAGGTCATCGGTTCCCAAGTGCGCAGATCGATGCTCATGCTGCTGATCACTAGATTGTCTGGTCCACACTCGATTATTTACAGACCGCCGCCATATAGCTGGAATATTGCTGAGTGCGGCGTAAAACTAAACTCAGTCACTCACTCACACTCTAAGAAATGCTTCAAAAAACAATTAATTCAGAGATTCATAATTTCAAGAATTCCTTTCAAAATTCACATGACACACATTGCGGAGAAAAACCTGAAGACCCTGAATATCGATATCTACTGTAACTAAACTTAGATGATTATCTCATATCATTGAATAATAACAATTGAAAACATTGTCAGACAACAAAATGTACGAATACGTAATGCCATTTAGAAAGTGGTCAAATGTAAAACATGTTATATTTGGGATTACACATTCTCACTTAAGTACAGATTCTATTTCTAGTGCTTTTTGGGGGGTTGAGTCCCATCCAATTCCCACCATGCGGTGGCTAAATTGGTGAGGCGGCTGACTTTTTGTGCTGGTGATTAGGTGCCTACTCTGGGTATGTGGGTTCGAATCTGGGATGGGACTCAACCCCCCAAAAGTACTAATACTAGAATCTGTACTTTACTGAGAAAGTGTAATCCCAAATATAACATGTCTTACAACAATGTGTACATAACATTTAGATATGATGATGAATATTTCCTTGCAGCCAAGCCATGTATGATGAAAACAGGAGCAGTTTAGAAGCAGCAGCAGAGGCTGCAGCCAAAGTTAACGCTATGTTGATTGCCAAGGGAAAACTGAGGCCTTCTCAGGTCAACCAGAATCAGTCAAACAGAAAGGTAAGTCAACATAGTCAACAACCAAAGAAAAGTTCTCTGGCTTCTCCCATTGGGCCAACATTTAACATGACCTCACTAAGAACTTGGATATCGAATTGTCTTAGAAAAGTAAGATGATTTTTCTCAGAAATGTTACACCAACGGTAAAACCAAATTCACATTACATTTACAGTTAAAACAAGGAGGTTTTGTCAGTTGTCAGTTTAACAGTGAAATATAGTTTTTTAAAAAGTGAATTCTCAAATTACTGTAAAAACTCCCTTCCAAGAGGATGTTTACCAGTAACAGTTACAGTTTTTGCCCCTGTTTTATCTTAACATTTTTGCTATGAACAGAACAATTTCACTGTTGTTATGCTAAGATGATGCTTGATAATTCGTATTTTTAAGTTAAGTATAATAATAGAAAAGTTTTGTATCTTATGTAAGAATTTCTGTTTTCAGAGTAGTTCTTCAAACTTGGTAATTGCTGAGGTTGACATTAATGATGTACCAATTGGATGCAGGAATATGCTTACAAGAGGATCAACGCAAGAGGAGGTAATAGTCATAGTGAAATACTGTCATAACCTACTGTCTTGACTTTAAAGTCATGAAAAAAATCTTCATAATGGTTTCATTTCTAGCATAAGCATATTAAAGTGTGTTAAGGAATTGCTTTTGTGTTGACAGATATCCAAGATGAGTGGATCCGCTGTCTCTACAAGGGGTCGATACATGACCATGGACGAACGCGTTAGAAACCCAGGGTATGCCATGACTATGCTTTTGAGAATTGCTTATCTTTCTGTGACACTTATAACTTGATCATTCATGAGCCAGAGGTGACATTTACAGTATTTGTGTCTATCCCAGTTTTATGGAAGTACAACTATAGCATGCAAGAACCATTTTGTTGTTTGGGCATTGACACTTTCTTTTCATCCCCCGGCATGTCTGTCTGTCCATCCATACTCATTTTGTTTCTGGAGCATAACTAAAAAAAAAGTTCGATATTTTTCAACAAAAATTGGTATATATATCAAACAGAACCTAAAGTGGTGCCTTTTGCTATGTACAGATTTTTGTCATTTAAATTTTTGGGGGATATGCATGTAGTCAACGCCTTGTCCATTCGTAATCATTTTGTTTCCGGAGGTTAACTTGAAAACCGTTCAGTAATTTTCAGCAAAACTTGTTAGATTTATTAAACTGAACCTAAAGTGGTGCCTTTTGCTATTTACATATGTTTCCATGGAAACCAAGAAAAATTAAAATGACAAAAATCCGCAAATAGCAGAAGGCACCACTTTAGCTTCTGTTTGATATATCTACTAAGTCTTGTAGAAAGATATTGAACGAAGCACACCCCACCCTTTTGAGACTAAGTCCAAAACATTTCCATGGATACCAAGAAAAATAAAAATGACAAAAAATCTGTAAATAGACGGAAACTAGGACTTAGTCTCAAAAGGGAGGGGTGGGCTTCGTTTCCGGATCACAACTTGAAAACCATTCAATATCTTTTAACAGAACTTGGCAGATATATGAGACAGATCCTGAAGTGGTGCCTTTTGCTTTTTACAGATTTTTGTCATTTATATTTTCCATGATTTCCATGGAAACGATTCAGACTTAGTCTAAAAAGAAAGAATCAAGCTGGACTTTAAGTAACTGTCAGATGATTTGTTCTTTAAATATAGAATAAACAAATGATAACAGTTTGATGACGGTTTACGTTCGGATTAAATATCTTCTCTGAATTATTTTAATTACATCTGTCCTTAACGTAAACCATATTGGGCAATATGAGCGTTGCATTTCTACTATCAGCGTAAGTTTAGATCAGTACATCCAGAGGAAGTTGAGTAGTCAGCGACATTCCACGATTGCATTGTGGGAATGTAAACATTGCGAACGTTACCGTCGCTGAAAACTTGTGAGTCGAATTGACACATTTTAACCGTCGTAAAACATAAGCGTAATGTTTCCACCAGTGATGTTAGCTGCGTGAAGCAACTGCAAACCAAGAAACGGGATGCAACAGAGTAGTTTACTGTTGGAGGCCGTACGAGGCGATGACAACTGACATGCATCGTGACGTCACTTACATTGTGACGTAATGTAAAATAATTCGATTACGAGGGGGCACACTAGAATGGCGCAGTTATGGGATAACGTCATTCAATTGTTACGTCATCAAAAAACTGTACCTTTATTGTCTCATAATGTTTGTTTTTTTCGATTGTTCTAACAGCTAGGCATCTTAGAATGAACACTGATATCACTTTTACATGAAATCGCTAATGATAATTCGGAAACGTTGCCGATGAATCTAGAATCGGTTGGGATGTTTTCGAAAATACACTTACACGAACGCCGTAGAGCGCTTTCCGCCATATTGGATAGTGTTTACAAAATCAAGTTTCGCGAAGGCCGGTATTGAGACGCCTATTACATCACGTATATTTCATATTCAGCTTCGGAAAATTCCCCATACATTTTAGAATCAAATTGCAACTGGTCTTTGTCACCAATACCAACTGTCCAGATAAAATGAGATCGAAACATATTAGTGTGAAAACGAACGCTGTGCTCGAAAGACTGCGCTGGTTGAAATGTAAACAAAGACAAATTCGAATTTACACTCGCGTAGCATTTTTCTGAAATTTTCCAACATTCATCCGTCTATTCATTGCTTGCAATGGCTCAATACCTTTGGAATATGCATGGAAAGAGTATCGTAGTAAGAAGTAGGAAATTATAAATAGATACAATGCAATGATTTGATAATTCATAAGAAATTGTCAAAGTTTCCGCAGCGTGACGCCATGACTGACGCAAAATCATGCAGAACGACAACTGTAATTATCAGCATTTCTGGCTTCTTCTCTTACTTACAGTGAAAGCGATAGAAACATATAACAATACACAGATAGTCAGAATCATTCTGATTACTTACATGTCATATTTATGTACAAACGATCCCTGAATCAATGGAAGGGTCTCGCGAAAATCCTGTGTATCCTTGTCAGCAAAACCGCCATTTTGTAAGAAATAGGTCATCGGTAGTGATGTCACACGTCAACATTGTTGTACATATTAGGCAATTTCTTTGAGGTGAAGGTCGGTTGAACAAGAGTAAACACAATCGCCCAATCCTTCCCGATTACACTGTCAGTATTATGGTGTATATTTTGCGGATAGTTCAGATACTTTTTCATGAAACTGACCTCAGTATCTACATTTAGCCTTGTCCATTATCATATCATATCGTGCATATAGGGTTTACGGTGTTTTATTCTTTGAAAGTTTTGATTGTTTGAATAATATTTACATAAGAAATTGACACAGTATGTGCAGTGCACCATATTCTTAACCTTTACACAAGTGTTAGAAGATCAAGCGTTAGCCATAACTGCAATTACTTTAGTTCCTATGATGTACAATATTCAATGCATTTGAACTAATATTGTAGTTTCACATGAACAGGTTAATGAGCGGCGATTTGAAACCTTATAATTAAAACTGATAATATTTAATGAAAATGATTTATGTATGTTATGAAATGTATATGCACACTCATTTAAAGGAATTGTCTTGTTCATTGCACATTTTGTGTCGCTTTTATAGAGAAAACAACGATGTATATTGATTGGCCAGGTGCTGCGATTTTGTCGGAAGCGTTTTATGATTCACTATCATTGTTTTCGATAATATAATCAATTCACATTCGATTTAAAAAATATTATGATGACAGGATATCAAACTCTAACTATAATTATCACGAAAATTGTTTAAAAATATATAAACCATGTCATGTCTTAATTTGGACAAATCTTACATCCATATTCTAATATATAGTACGCATTACTAGTTCCATATATAAAAAGCTATCTTTTGCATCTTCCATTGCATACTTATGAAGAGAAATAGCTACATAATCATAAATAAAGAAAATTCTTATCCTAAACAAAATATTCCGGTGTTTATTGTTATTTTTCATTTACGTTAAATTGATGCCAAACAGGTGCGTGTGTTGCTCATGATAAGATACACAGTCAAACTGTCTAATTGTTGATATATTCAGGAGACTATTTAAATGGAAAAAACAGTCATTTTATGTTTTGTCTAAAGAGTGTTAATTCTGACAAAGAAGCCGAGACCTTTCACACAATTAATGGAAATTAGGTGAGATATATGCTAATCAGCATACCAATGTCGTCCTTTTCCGACGTCGCAAAATGCATAAAACAAGCAATGACGTCAACTAAAATGTTGTATTATTTTCAGCAATTTCATTACATTTGAAGATATGGCTAGTATTCTGGTAATAACGATGCAAAATTAGTCAAAATACAGCTACACAAACAGGAGAATATAGGAATCTAAGAACTAACTTATATATCGGAAAGGGGCATCCAAATCGCTATTACGTGATGTCACATGTAGTACGTTGTCATCTTTTCTTATAAATTGTGAAACTACCAGAGCGTATCCGCTCACATTGGGAAACTTTGAATTGGAATAGTTTGGTTCACCGCAAACAAAATATAACGAAAATAGAACGTCCATATCCACAACAAATACTTTCCATGTGATCTGGGTTACATTGACCTAGTGTTACGCATAGCGGAGTTATGCCCCTTATCATTATCGTGTATGACCTCTCTGTCGCCGTTTGGCGTCAGAGAAGAAAATCCATTTTTCACATTTATTGCGCGAGTCATTTTTAATGTTGGCGTATAATGTTACGCATAAGCACATAAATCCAATTCATATACACTTATGTTGTTCAGATATCAGACTGTATTTTCTTCGCTCACACTTTCGAAAAAGATGCCAAAATAAAAAATTAAGTAGCACAGTGCTTTTATCGGTGCGCGATAAAAAGAAGAAATTTACTGTTTTTAACATATAACAAAAATGCTGACAACATTTAGCAAGGTCTGTTTCTCATACCGCAGAGGGAGTTGCACTTATATTTATACCAACGGATAGGAAATTTAGTATTCTACATACCTGTGTAATTTTATAGCCCGTCATTAGATCAGGACCCGCGTGGCGCAATTCGCGCATCGTTCACTTTTCAAAGTGTATGAAAATGTACGCCTGAAAAAAAACTCGGCAGCCAGGGGGTTAAATATGTGGGGGCGGGTGGGATATGTCATCTTCTGATGACCCTTGTTCATGTTTGATACCTTACCACCACAAACATTATAACACGGTCAGTGGTTGGTTAGGAGTATTTGATGTTTAGACACTAGATATGCTTCTTTCAGTTGCAGGGAAAGAGCGTTGTATCTTTGTGTGCAGGGACCAAACCAAGAAGCTGTTGATTGTAAGTCAAATCATAACACTTTGATTGTATCATAAAGAAAAGCATCAAAAAGGAAATGTAATAATAAACTCTTTCGACCAGGTTAATTGAAAAATCTGGCTGGTACTAAGGGTGTTCTGCAACAAAACCAACTTCATTCTTTATAGGAATATTTGCATCTTTCTTGACACCCAAAACAGCTTCTCATACTTTGTCAAGCATATATTTTTGAAAATGACATGTCAAGTGTATATTTGAATAGACTGGCATATCTGATTATCCCAATCAAAAGTTGAATAGTATATTTCATATCGTTATATTTTGCCAATGTTGCAGAACAGAAATCAGCATCTTCCGCCACTCTAAATGTTTGTTTCAACCAGTGGTGCGTGTGTATATTCCAGTGTTATATTATTCATGTATCCCTACATTATTCCTCCCTACAGTGGCTGTAAAGAGAATAAATGAAATTATCCAGAATGGAATGAAGCAAAGAGGGTCTCGATTCTCACCAGCTGTGCGACCCCCAATGAATTTGCCAGGACCCCGTCAAGGGGTACCAATGCATCAGCCACCCCCTCTTATGTCTATTGGACCTCAGCCACCGGGACCCCAGGTACACTACTTCATATTGTGGCTGCTGTTGTACTTGACCAATGAAGATCTAGGTTAGAATTGAGCTCCGGCAACCCATGCTTGGCATAAGAGGCAACTAACAGGATTGGGTGTTCAGGCTCACTGACTTCGTTGACACACGTCATCATATCCCAGTGGTGCAGATTGATGCTCATGATGCTGATCACTGGATTGCCTGGTCCAGACTCTTTTACAGACTTCTGACATATAGCTTGGATACTGCTGAGTGCGGAATTAAACAACACATAAATGCTGTAGTAGTATACACAATGGGGGTACGGGACCAGGTCCTCCCAAGGGCTCAATTAAAAATTGAGCCCTTGAGGAGTCCCGTAATCCGTAACCCCATTGTGTATACTACTACTGAGGTGCATGCAAAATTTGATGACAATCGGTCGAATAGTTTCTGAAATATTGACTTTTAAGTGAGCATGGGGTCGGTCGGAAAAGGCAAAATGTCCAACTCTTTGTCGTAATTAAGTCTTAATTAATCTAATGAAGTCATCGAGAGTGTTCCCAATGCCGTTTTGCTATAGCGTAACCATCTGCCGCGATGCATGCAAAATTTCACGAACATCGGTTAAATAGTTTAGGAAATAATCACTTTTTAGTGAGCATGGGGTCGGTCTGGCGAAAGGCTAACAATCCAACGTATTGTCGTACTTGCTATATATTATCGAGGCGAGAGGTGTTTTTAGCTGAATGAAACGCAGGTCTCGGAAGTCATCACCTCGCTACCGTCTCAGGGGTTGCTTGAGCGAGCACCGTGGACGAGTATAAGTGTGTGTGTCTCTCGGCTCAGCTATGATGATGATGCACGGCCGGCTGACTAGCGAAGCTACAGATGTATGAAAGTGAATGAAACGCATCTCTCGGCAGTTTCCTCTCCGGGTTGTCGTCACCGAGCGAGCGCTGTGGGCGAGTCGCAGTGTGTGGCTCGGCTTGGCTTGTACAGCCGACTGGCTGGCTGGCAACGTTATGTTGATTTCCAATAAATCATACCGCATCTCTCAGCAGTTCCCCGGGTCGACTCGCTGCCGTCTCGGTAGCATTGAGCCAGCGCTGTGGGCGAGTCGCAGTGTGTATGTCTCGGCTCGGCTATTTACCTACAGCTCGCTGAGATGGCTGGCTATGTTATGTTGATGTCTGCGAAACAGTTGATTGTGAATCTCCTATGATTTGTTTGGTTGTCGTAATGAATGCTTGTCGGGCCTGTTGCTTCCCTTGTTCTATGAATT
Organism: Haliotis rubra; assembly: GCF_003918875.1. Classification (NCBI taxonomy): domain Eukaryota; kingdom Metazoa; phylum Mollusca; class Gastropoda; order Lepetellida; family Haliotidae; genus Haliotis; species Haliotis rubra. The sequence continues at coordinate 308,562 of NW_025766968.1, read as the reverse complement.
TTTTTTTTCGTTTTCGCAAATGACAGCGTTTTTACGGGACTTGGCCCGAATCTCTTGTTTCATTCTGTGATATTTTGTGATTTCTGATAGCACCAAACGAAACTCTTCTTCGGAGATTTTAGAGTCGGTGAGCGCGGTGGAAATATGATTGTCTATCGTGTTTAACTTTGCTTCGGCTAGAATTATAATTTGGTAGTGTTTCAATGGTTTACGTTGCAGTCTGCGAGATATGAACTTAAGGCTGTTATTTTGATGCCTAGCACCATGGGTGCGGCCACGATGGTGGATAATCAAACATTGACTGAGGACCAATTAAATACTATTTTATAAAAAAAGAGTATATATAAAGAATGGGACTGTACCTAGTCGTGGATGAAGTAGCAAAAACACTGGAAACCGTAGACGGGTTTCGTTTGCGACAGATATGCGAGATCAAACAACAACTAGAACGTGATACGCGGTCGGCATTACAGAAAAATCACAGGGCCGTCAATTCTGTGGCCATTGTTGACAGCGCTCTGGTTCCAGTCAGCATGGGATTAGGCGTAGCAGGTATCGGGTTATTAATATACTTTAAGCTGATGAGGTTCAATAAAATCCTTTTGAAATATAATATCTAGGTTTGCGGTGGGTTTTTTTCCTGGTTGTATACAAAGACGACAACGTTTTTGTTGATGGCGATCTGGTAGCTGATGTAAGCTGTTTGATCTGGTAATGGTTTTACGCTCGTCGACATTCTTCTTCCAGGATTAAACCTCCCAAGCAGTATCCCGTTATTTTTTAGTGAGACACCACCATCATTATTATCCATGATAAGATAGGGGTAGGTCAGGACCAGGTTAATAATCCAGTTTAACTGAGATTCAATGATGACTTCTCGTCCTTTGTACTCGTTGTCTTGTAAGCGCATGGCATACAAGGTGTTTTCCTCGCCGGGCAGATCGAATCCCATCGTGTCCCCGAGATCGGCTAGTGTTACGTTGGGATGATGATGGTTCATCTCGTATATTAATATGTTACGAAATAGTTTTTAATTGGTTATCGGATAATTCCTCGGACGTGCACTTTAAACCCATGAGATGTATGTTGTCGAGTAGGACAATTTTAGTGAGCGACATCGTGTCTTCCACGGTCACAAGAGACCCGTCGAAGCCATCAAAATGAAATCTGTCAAATCGTTGTCGGCAGCGGCACATCGTTATAAAACAGAGAAAACATTACCGGACCGGGTCAGCGTTAGGTACTTGTACCAGCCGGGAGAATACGAGGGAGACAGCAGAAAACGCGCCACAGATCCGATATGGTCCATGAAAACGTACAACGTAGACCTTGTCGACAACAAAGTAGGCGAGGCGAACTTGTACTATTTGAAAGACGGACCGCCGAGAGCATTCGTCAGAGAGGAGTTGATGATCGTACCTCACGACACAGTCCGTTACACATCACCCACCGTGTGATGATAGTTTCTCGTCATGATTTTATATCACTCTTGCATGCCTATTTTTCTGCTTAATGTAGCCAGCCAGCCACCCGTACACCAAGCCGAGAGAGACACATGCACACACACTGCGACTCGTCCACCCACAGCGCTCGGAAGAGCAACCACCCCCGAGGCGACCCGAGCCTTTTTCCTGACCGACCCCCATGCTCACTTAAAAGTCAATATATCAGAAACTATTTGACCGATTTTCATCAAATTTTGCATGCACCTCAGTAGTAGTATACACAATGGGGGTACGGGATTAGGGACTCCTCAAGGGAGGACCTGCCCCCGTACCCCCATTGTGTATACCACTGCCGTTGTACTTATCATTACTTAGAACAACATACATAATTTCAAAAATATACATATCAAAACAATGTCATTTAATCCATGTGGAGATTAAAACAATGTTTATAAAAATTTGACTGGTCTAGACTTCCAACAAAATGATGACAACTTCGCTAGGTTCGTTGTGGAGTAAGTTACAACATGTTGTGTTACTGTCAGGTGACTGTGATCCAGGAGAAGCTGTATATTGGTCTGGAACATGCTCCCCCATCTTTTGATGTGAAGAACAAGATCCTGGGAGTTGGGGTGAGTACACCCTGTGTTTCTGATCAGGGCTCATGTCATACAGCGACGGTTGCTGTATGATCGTTGTAGTTAAACACTCACATACATTTGTAAAGGAAGGACTGCTTATAAAGTGGTGCTCTAGTTGGGGCTATTTTCACTGTTGGGATTGTATTGCAATAGTTTCCCACATTATCATGACAGTATTTTGTGATTATTATGTTAATATCTGTAAAAGAAATGGACGTTAAGTGTTGAAAACAATATCAGAGTTAACCATTTCCCTCCCGTCTCCTACACAAAAAAAGGGAAGTTACTCCTCTCAGATTGTCGTAATCCTTGGTAACCAACACCAAGCAAGTTTGAAATTCAGTGGCAAAAACTGAGTTGTCTGTTGCATGATTTTTGTTGTATTTTCAACTAAATGAATGTTGAAACTGTTGATCAGTATTCTTACTATTGACAATACTATGTTTTACCTTTAAATTCCCATCAGTATAGCACAATCATTGGGAAACAATTGCAGTATATCAATAATTCAGTATAGCGTGACATTCCTATACCTTATGATGGGCATGACAGTGAATGATGCAGTTCTGAATAAATGGGAAATAAACTGTGAGCAACTGAAGATATTTTTGCCACATTTAAGGTATCAAACATGAGGAATGTTCACATTCCAGCATTGTTTTACATGTATAAACTGAGTCAGATCAGCTTTGAAAGGTCATAGCAACGAAAGACAAATTGCTTTTCTCAGGGCTCCTTCTTACAACACATCATGAATGAGACTGGAGCGAAGGTAACACTGAGAGGGAAGGGATCGTGTTTTCTGGACCCGGCAAGAGAGAGAGAAGTCTTTGAACCAATGCATGTACACATACAGTAAGTTGCTGCAGATGTTTGATATTGAAGTAGCTTAATGTATGTTTAATTCCATAGGCAATCAGTTGATAATAGGCCCCCAGCAACCTAACTGTTATGATTTGGGACTGGCTCGTAGAAAGTATGTAGGGGACAACCATTGCCCAAAACCACACTTACATAGTTACATTGTGGTTGCCAGACTGGGATTTATCTGGACATTTTCAAAGGCCAATATTTTCCCCCAGATCTGCAGCAAATGTCACTATGCATTGTAAATGGGATTCTTTTTTATATATTCCTCCTTGGGGTACTTATAAGCATTTAAATGTCCAATTAAAATCCCTACGACAGTTGTAACAATATTTGAATAAAATATTTACAAAACAAAAAACTACATTTTTGTCTTGTGAGACCACCCCTACAGGGCCTCACGGACCCCTACAGCCAAGAGCAGGTAACTCTAGACTATAACGTCGTACCTCACTTTCCATGCTGTCGTTTGATCGACCAGACATGTCCCTTCTCAAGAGATCTGAGTTTGAATTCCTTTCACAATGAGTGCTTCGGAAACAGCTACTGAATGTATGGTTCTCTTTCTTCCATGCATGGGCGATATAGAGATTGTTTCTGAATATTTTCATTCATCTTTTGTTGTAACTTTGTGCCCGTCCAAGTCGGCTTGCCATGTGCTTGTCAAGATGGCGGATGGGTGCCTTCGCTATGCTCATTTTTTCATTGTCTTCCATTAGGGTCTTCAATGTTTAATGTGGTTATAGTGTATTTATGTATACGTTTGTGATCTTTTACGCATTCGTTTAGCAGGTTAGGGTGTTTTTCGTTATATTAGCATTAGTTGTTTATCGCCCATGCGTGTTTTTTGTCTTGTATATATGGGGCACGCTGAAGGACGTTTTTTCACTTTTGCAGTTTAAAACCTGCACTACGTGTCATTAGTCCATTCTCGTCAAAGATACTCATGATGATGATGATGATGCTTGCCTACGATGTTTGACGTAGGGTAACCATGAAGAACAAGGTTGCCCCGCTTGTGCCTGTTTCACGCCTAAAACGATTAAGTCTCGGCGGGCGGATACACTGTTTTACAGCAATATGATCAGGCCCCGATTTCTCGAAACAAACTTAAGTTTTTACTCAAATTTCAAACTGAGTTTAAAAATTTGAAACAGCTGAATTTTTAACTCAAGTGCATTTTTAAATAAAAAAAGACCAAGTAATCTATCCACCAAACTCAAATTGTCTACTAAGTTTGAGTTTAATATTGATTTCAGTTTATTCTGGGAAATGCATTTTCCTGGCTTTTCTTAAATTTGAGTCAAAACTCAGACTTAAGTTTGTTTCGAGAAATCGGGGCCTGGGCGGGGGGTGATATCTGGGCTCAGGATCCCCCGTCCAAGTGTTCACATAAAAAGAAGGTGCCTTCTGGGCCTCCTCCTCCTCGTCGTCTAAAAAAGCCAAAAGTCGTCTCCTGCCCCTGTCTCTGCCTCCCCTACTCCTCCCGTTAGTCCAGCGCCTGTGGTAACATTTGATGCATTATCAAGTTTGTTTCAGGAGTAGATGTCGTCCGTGAAATCTTTGACACGGCGCTGTCTGGGTTCCGTAAGGAGCTCAGCACGCCTGTCATCAGGGACGGATCGGTCACATCTGTGTGTGTGTGTGTGTGTGTGTGTCTGTGTGTGTGTGTGTGTGTTTGTTTGTGTGTGGTGTGTGTGTGTGTGTGTGTGTGTGTGTGTGTGTGTGTGTGTTTGTGGATGCGGCCCGAGTTCAGGCTCGGGGATCGCTCCTCCCTCCTGGGGCATTGCAAGTAGTGCGGGAGGCCTCCACGGCGGTGTCAACCTTCAAGGATTCTAAACCCTTGTTGGAACACCCCTCGATATTCTCGTGAAACTGGGCTGGATTATCAACCTCAAGAAATCAGAACTCGTTCCAACGCAGGATCTGGTGGGGGGTCCTGGGCGACCACTCAGTCTCAGGCCTATGGTCGGAGCAGGAAGTCAGCCTGCACATCAATGTGTTAAGAGTTGAGAGCAGTCCGCTGGGTGTTCGAGAGCTTTCTGGAGTTTGTTCGTGTCTGCGTGGTTCGCCTAGAAATGGACAACCAGACGGCTATGACTTACATCATAAAGCAAGGCGGCATGGTGTCTCCGTCAGTCCTTCAGGAGACATGGCAGTTTCTACTGTGGTGCGACCAGTTCAACATTCAGGTTTTGCCTGTTTATCTCACGGGGGTAGACAACGTTCGTGCAGATGCTCTGTCACCGCGTGCGTATACTAGCCTCACACGAGTGGATGCTCGATCGGGGGATATTCGGGATTATCTCGCAGTTGTTCAGGTCGTTCCAGGTGGATCTGTTTGCCTCTGGGGTGACGAATCAGGTACCAGTGTTTTGTTCTCGGATTCCGGATCTGAGAGCGATAACCAACGACGCCTTTCAGCTCGATTGGACGGACAGGATACTGTGGGTGTTCCCACCGATACCACTAGGGCTGGGACAATTCACCGATGCATCGATGAATCGCGATACATTTAAGTTTGATACAGATATCGTATCGTCGACTGGTGTATCGATACAAAACGATACACAACTATTTTTTCAAAACATTATTATCTTAAACATGTTACAGTACTTATTTAGAGAAAAATACCCAAGTATGATGGAGTTACTTGTTTATTACAAAGTGTTGTTGTTAAACACAAATACCTTGAAATAAATCATTGTAAATCTTGATACCGTGTCATTCTTTCTGAGTGTATGTATCGTGATATGTATCATATTGCAGGTAAAATATCGCGATATGTATCGTATCGTGACATAGTGTATTGTCCCAGCCCCAGATACCACTGATTTCCAAGGTCCTGTCGCAGCTAGCCGCTCAACCAGCTCGACTACTTGTGCTTCTTGCACCCTTTGGTGTCTCAAAGCTGGTTTCCGGTAATCCTCAGGTTTCTGGCTCAGCCTCCTGTACTATTACCTTTTCGGACGGACCTACTATCCCAGAACGAGCGCCCCACCCGAATCCCAGGATTCAGTGGGTGGCTTGGCCGCTATCTGGAATCGCTTCCAAGAGAGAGGAATTCCTGCACCAGTTGCAGAAACAATTCTGGCTTCGCGGAGGGATTAGACAAACGTTCAGTATAAGGATAGATAGGCCTATTATGCGCGCTGGTGTGTCAGCAGGGGGATTCTCGATCCCTTTTCTGCAGATTTAGTCTCTATGTTAGAATTCCTCTAGTCTCAGTTGGAAGCCGGTCTAGCGGCCTCAACAGTTCGAGGATATTCAACGGCTATTTCGTCATTCCATATTCCTGTTGACGCTGCACTCTTGGGGCAGCACCCTCTGTTTCAGCGCTTTTTAGCAGGCGTGGACAGAATCCATCCGACTGTCCGGCGGATTAGTCCCCCATGGGACTTGTCAATCATTCTAGATTGGCTGTCCTGTCCACTGTTTCACAATCTGTTGGCTCTTTCCCTCCAGCTATTGATGTGGAAGGCAGCTTTTCTTCAGGCAGACGGGTAGGCGATATTCATGCAATGTCAGCCGACCCCGCGCTAACTGTTTTTCACAAAGATAGAGTTAGCATTCGGTTGCCTGATACTTACCGTCCTAAGAGAGGTCATATCCCACCTGAAGGTTTGAAGGCTCATTCGGTTAGGGCAGTTGCCACATCGAAGGCATACGCTGCGGCCCTGCCCATTGAGGAGATCTACTCCGCAGCTATTTGGAGCCGACCGAGTACGTTCATCCGTCACTATCAACTTGACAGACACTCCAGCGAGCGTGCTCGGTTCAGTCAGTCATTTCTCTCGAGTGGGCAGGGTTTCACCTCTATAGCTGATTGAGCTTTGAGGTTTTATGACGAGATCCAGTTATCTGCCGTTTTAACTGGTGTCGGGTATTTAAAACTATTCTACCTTTCCCCTTGGTGTTGGGTTTTATGGTGGTGGTGTTTATCCCATGTACTTTGCATTCCTCCGTACTGCACTAGACCAATTGCCTTGGAAACCTTTGCTTGTGAGGCAAATTTATTCTTGGGTTTATTGCTAGATTCCCTTACCTTCACTTTCGCTTAATTATGGGAGGGAGGGGGACTGTCTAATGCAGTTTACATTAGCGAGGTTTTGCATTATAAAGCTAGTATGTTCGACCCCTGACCCTGGCTCATGCCCCCAACCGATTGGCTGTGGTGGACACGTAACCAGGTAAGTGAGATTTTACCGCAAGTTTTAGTTTGGCAATTCCTCTTGTTGTCGGGTTTGTTCTACGAGACAGATTGCCGCTCCCTGACTCAGTCTTTAGGAATCTGTCTTATGCTTATAAGTTCCCAAGGAGGAATATATGAAAAAGAATCGAACAAACCTGTAGAGATTGCAGATTCTTTGAATATATTCCTCCTTGGGGTATGACCGCCCACCTCCCCACATTCTTTCTGATTATGTTCAGCATGGAAAGTGAGGTCCGTGGGGCCCTGTAGGGGTGGTCTCACAAGACAAAAATGTAGTTTTTTGTTTTGTAAATATTTTATTCAAGGTCACATGCAACGTAAAACACAACTTTGCAGATTCTGATACCTTTCGGTATGGATTTACGAAACAAATCATCAAAAATGCAAATTCAACTTATAAAGATGAAAAATAACGCGATGAAAAAACCCGCGCGAAATCAGAGTTCAAACGATTCACTAATTTTCCCTCAGCGCTTGGGGGAAAAGTGGTTTCAACAGCTAGGCTGCACCTCGCTGGGCTGCGCTCATAGCACATGCGCAGTGAAATAGGTTCACGCAGCTTGTAAGTGGGTTGTCCGGTGAATACCGGTGAAGGCTTTGGTGTGAGCTATTTTTCTAATGTGATACTTGTACACATGACATGTTATGGTGTCTGTTTTCATTTGATTGCATTGAATGCATCATTACTCCTGTAAGAATTTCTATTGTGTGATTAAGTACCACACCATGCACAAGCAATATTTGGTTTTAAACTGCAACAGACCTACACACTATAAGCCATCTGTAATGTATTTACACATACAATCTGTTTTCTGTTAACAGGTTTTGAAGTATCATTTATGACAGTTTTTACTGAGTGCTGTTTGTTTTTCCCCAGACACACATCAATGGTGGGACTACAGCAAGCGAAGCAGCTGGCGGAAAATCTCATTCAAACAGTAAGTACATTTTCAATGACTATGGTTTTGAATATGTCACTGGTAAGATACATCTCATCAACGTGTTTACATTTCTGAAGAGGGTTGTGATGTATTGTGGATGAATAATACTCTGATGAATTATCCAATGAAATTCTCGTGCTGAAACATAAATTCATGTATTCAGTGAAGACAAAAGCATGTTTCATATGATAATCTAAATAAAGCTTTGGGGAAGATGCCATATATCTTTGGCTCAATTATTTTGAACATATTGGCTTCATATATCATATATGTAGGAAATATTAACTTAACCTTTTCTTTACTAACTAAAGATTTTTTTCAGCTAGGGTTGGTCTTAAGGAAGTTCATGGGGACTATACGTGAGCTGATGTTGAAAATCTACACTTTTTTTGTCCTTTTGGCTGGTCATTTTTTTGCATTGAGAGAAAAAAATCACTCATGAAAACAAAACCTATTTCTGTCAGTTCACAGATATTCGAGACATCAAACATATCCACTATGTGAAAAGGGGAAAATGATATTTTCCAAAAAGAATGTGTTTGTACATGACATCATTTGTTATTGTCATATTTATTTCCTTGTTCACAGCTGTAATGAATGAAAGGATTGTGTATTTGAGTTCTTCTTTTTATTATTTTGAGATGGTTTCTCTCCATTATTGAGCTTTGGAAATGTAGAAGTTAGCTTAAGGGTAATGTCCATTTTGTCCTTGGACACTGATTAGCTAACTTTAACGCATACCTTTTTCAGTGTCTTATATGAATATCAAAATAAGTCAATTAAGCTTAGGATCAATAGAACTTGAAAGATTGTTTGAAACTAAATAGTATGGTAAGGACTGGAAAATGTATTGTTTGGAACTATGTAATTCATTGTTAGGAACAAGGTTTTTAGTTGTTAAGAACTAAATAATATGTCATTAGAGCAATATAGTGCATTAAGCGTTGAAAATGGAATTAACTTATTGCAAAATGTAGTTCGACTTAGTGTTGATTATGTATTAAACACTCAGATGCATATCCCCAGACTACAGCAGTGTGGTAGGACTATTTTAAGCTCTATTTTGTATTATTGTTTTATACCCGAACAAAAATGGTTGGGGGTATATAGTTACACCAAGGAATTCTGTCTGTCTGTCCACCTGAATACATTTTTGTTAAACCAATAACTTAAAAACTATTGGTTGAATTCTTTTCAAATTTGGGAACAGCCTTATTAGTCTATAGGGGAGGTGCAATGCACATTATGACTATGATATTTTGAGTTTTCCAAGAATTACAGTAATTTTAAGAATTTGAATTTTGAAAGTTTGTTCAACCAATAACTTGATAACTATTGGTTGGATTGTTTTCAAATTTGGGGGCCACGTTCTTAAGTCTCAAGGAGAGATGCAATGCACATTTTGACTATGATATTTTAGGTTTTCCAAGAATTACAGTAATTTAAGAATTTGAATTTAGAAATAGTGTTTTAAAATTTTGGGGACAACTCTCCATATCTAAGAATGGTGCAATGCAAAGTTATATTTTCATATATTTAATATTTTGAGAATGATCACAACTTACATCCCAGATCAAATTTGTTCAACCAATAACTTTACAATCATTAAATGGATGCTGTTCAGATTTTAGTAATGGCTTCTTTGTTTATAGCTGTTCATTATAAGTTGGGTGTCACAGTCAGGGATTTCCGTGAGCCATGCTCACACTTTTTGGCTACTTTAATTTGGATTATTTTGGCAAATGAAGAACCATGAAAGTGAGTGTGTGTGGGTATGATTGTGAGGCATGCTGAGGTATTAGTGCAGGTATGCTGAAAATGAAAAAAGGTGTTTCCAACATGTTACCATGAATCAGTTTTTGTGGCACTTACACGTAGTGATTTTAAAATACATGGACAACTTCTGTGTTACTATATATTAAGAGAAAAAATTCTTGCATTTTAACACGTTTACCTGTGCTTCCAATATTTTACAGCAGTGTTTGTAATGGAGGACTTTTTCCATAATCTGGACTTCCAACATTTTTTTATTGCTTTAAACTTTGAAAAGTTATTGATGTACCGGTATTTGAAACATTATGGTACTGACATAACCTCAAAAAACATCTTGGATCTTTCAAGTGTTTCAGTTTGATAATTGTCAACAAAAACATTCACACTTGATTCAGTTTTCGATCTTCTGTGTGGTATAGCAGGTGCTTGATAACTCCCTTCTGTGATAACAGCTGGGTGGGTGGAGTGTGTTGGCTCCTGACACCATGGAGGCCTAGTAACGCCATAATACATTCAATAAGGACCTGTGTGTAAAGCTATATACACATCATACTGTCAATCAGATCTTAATCACTTCAACATTCTACTGTAACTAGTGTCTAACTGCTGGGTATGTTTGTGTGATGTTCTTTGTAACGTTTGTGTGGTGTCCTAAGTATGTTTGTATGGGTATGTTGACCATTTTAGTTGATGACTTCTGCTGTGTAGTGGTGGGATCTTGTCAGACTTACCAAATGGGAAATAAGTGTATGAAAATAGGATGATTCTTTACCACTATTGTCATAACATTGTTCTTTTACATTCCATCACAATGCTTTCCAGAGCAGATACTTGCAGGTCTGCATGCATTTATCACCAGTACTTTCAACTGCTTATGTTGCTGTACTAGATGTGATACTATAAGCACTGTTGTCATGGAAAGGAGGAGATGATGTGTTCTAAGAATTTGAAAATTTACCATGAGAAAACTAACCCACCTGCACCTCAAACTCTATTGTTTCAGCTTGGCACTGGTATTATTAGATCACATAGCAGAAGCACCGGAGTTCTGTAGAAGGGAATGGTTTCAGGTTATGCTTGACAGAGTCTCAGTTTGTTCTCTAATGTTGGTGTTTTGGGTTTACTATCTATTCCGATTATAGCAATAAAGTTGACATTTTGCATGGATGCAGGTCTTCAAAGCCTGTACACAAATGCATAAATATTTTGATTACCATTGCAATCATGATAAGGAAGGTTTCAGTAGATGTTGTAATTGTTTATAGCAGGCTCAGCATGCTGTCAATCTCACTACTGATGGCATGTTTTCACACTTATCTTTTTGTTTGAAAGGAAATAGTTTCATTTCTTTTTTTGTTATTCCTCATTGCAGGTGTCACCATTTGGGGTTAATCATCGTGTCACTCATATCTTATTTTATGAAATTGATGACAAGTTGTATTATAAAACAACAGAGGCTTGTAATCTATTCTGGTTTACTGGACTGTCTCTAGTCCATGAGGTGTATTCCGCATGGCAACTAAATAACGCTCTCTGCATCAATTTTTTGTGTCCTTCACTTAAGATGTAATGATGTCGCCAGGTTTCATGACATGAACACACAAAATACTACCAGAGAGAAACTGATTTTTAAAATATTTATTTCCTGTATGATGCTTTTGATTGTCAACATCCAGAAATAAGTCCTTGTAATGGATTGGGGCCCCACTGGCCATGTCTTCGGCCTCCCAGTCTACTGTGCAGAGTTGTATCCTTTGGTCAGAAAGCTACAACCTGGGTTCAAATCTCAGTTCAACCTTATGTTTCTTTTTGTCAGCTGGGCGGTGGGGTAGCCTTGTGGTTAAAGCGTTTGCTTGTCATGCCGAAGACCCGGGTTCGATTTCCCACATGGGTACAATGTGTGAAGGCCATTTCTGTTGTCCGCCATGATATTGCTGGAATATTGCAAAAAAGCGGCGTAAAACTAAACTCAATCACTCACTGTTGTCAGCATGATACTTGTGCTCATGGGGTGTAAACATCTAAGACGTGTATTACTTTGGGCTTCCCTTCAACATCCAGCTGACTCGCTGGGATGTTACTGGAATGTTGCAGCATTGAATTCAGCCTTACTCACTCTTAATAAATGTTTGCTTTGGTGAGCGAAATTGGTACATCTTGATTACAGGGATACCAGAGTTGACGCACAGAAGAGAATTGTGTCATTGTGTTCGAAGAAACATTAAATGACAAATCGTTGTTAAGGGTGTGTAGAAGATGTTGCAAAATACATGCATATGAAATAGTTAACAACACAGGGTGCATGACTTAGGTTTCGGATCCCACCACTAGTAGAAGTGTATGTCTGTGTGTGTTCAGAGCGTGAGTACCCTTATACAGCTGTGAACACGTCTAGTCAGCAAGAGACAATTTTCATCTCCCAGACTATTTTAGATGACTCCTGTGTTCTTCCTCAGAGTATATAGAGCAGAAATATCAATCTGGAAATGAAAATTTATGTTATACTGCATGTTTTTCAGCTTGGGTTTTATTATAAACACTTGATTAATCAAAACCATTCGTGTTCAAGATTTAAAGGGAGGCAACTCCCGATTTTCCGCAGATCAAGATCTTGCAAGGCAAATGTTTACTGCAGATGTCAAAACTTTTGGTTGGATTATTAAAGAAAATAAACTTGCTGGCTAGATTTGTAAGTGATTTTTCTGGAAAGTTGTACATCTGTGAACAGAAGGTATTGATGTATGGGACCTGTCGTCCCAGGTCGGCTAACCATGATGGTACATGTTTATTCTAGGTGCAGCAGGAGTATGCCTCTTTTCAACAAGCTCTAGCTGCGATGCCCACCCAAGTTAATCCAGGAACAGCCGCCTTGTTTGCTGGCATTCAGCAGAGTAAGTCTGCAGTAACTTAAACCTACGCTTCTGATGCATTATTTTATCAGGAGCCTACTGCAGTGCTAGAAGTGGTCAAGGTGGAGACGGTTCTAAGATGTTCCCAGTGCTGGTATTTTTGTAGTGTTTTGTTGATTTCCAAAGTTGTTGTGAAGTTATTATGGACTTCAGATGTTTTCAGAAATTACATTTGGACTTATAATGGAGTGGTCATTTGTCATATGTCTAGTTGACAAATATTAGTTAATAATGGCAAAATTACTCTTGAGATACAACTCAAATGAAATGACGGCCTGAACATACATTTCATGAAACATCCAAAGTCCTTTTAGTATATTTTAGACAATGAGGCTGGTGGCGGATGACCATTTTTCATGATTCTTCTGGAGATAAGGATATCCGGACATCATTCTTTAATGATTTGATTTCCATTTCTTTTGTCATGCTTGTAGGTGGGGATGTTGGAGGATATGCTGTGATTTTTATTTTAATTCTATGGAATTGCTGTAGAGAGCTCTGCTGATAAAACTGACTTATTTCTTACTATGGCTGTTTCAAATTGGACGATAATTTGATGTTATGACAATTGATATTCTTTTGTTAAGGATTGTTTTCAGACATGTTTTCATCAATGCTCAGTTTAGTTTTGAAAGGTTTGACACATTTAAATTCATGTAGATTGAGAATTCAAGAGTTAATCTTTCTGTATTCTTCTGTAGCTGAGGACCTGCAAAAGCTGCATGGACAGCAGTATTAGTATTTATATGCATGTCTGTGATGATAGGGATGGAGAGAATCTTGTCAGTGTGGAACAGGCAAGGCTGATTTAATCCACTTATTGATGGAGGTAAAGAAGGTGGTTTAGCGGAAGGTATGCTCTACTACTGATACAATCCTCCAAGAGAAAAAAGACTGGTGCTGCAGATGTTTAGAGGCAAGCAACTCTTGAACACTACACACCAGTCGACAGTTGTCAACTATTCCAGCTTATGAGGATGGTACACTTTGATGTACCTTTGTCTTTTTTTCAGATGCAGAGAAAAGAAGTTTGTACTCAAATATCTTGTGTTGGTTCTGTCAGCTGCTCAAACCATTTATTATTGGGTGTGATAATGAGAGATATGATTCTTGTTCAAATTACAGATGATGAATTAATAATTTATTTTTTTTCTTCACATTTCAGATGACAACTTAACTACATGAGGTAACCCCTGTTAAAAGGGTGTATTTGAGCTTGCGATTCTCTGGAAGAATAAGGTCTTGCATTAGAAAAGAATGAAAGGAATCATTTTTGTGTTTGTAAACAAAATACATATGCGCTATGTTGTTTTTCAGAGTTTAACCGTTGTTTTATACTTTTCAATTTACTTTTCAGATTCATAAGGAATGGCTTCTGTAATAAGTTTTCTTCTTTCTTATTTAAATATATATATATTATTTTATTTTCAGAAAGAATTATGCAGAAAGCTTGTTCATGGATGCAGTTTTTCCAGAAACCTAAGTGTTGTTACTGTGAAACATTAAGCATACTAAAATTTGTAGTTGCTTTGAGCTATTGTGAAATAGGGTATGAACAGTCAGGATCTCGTGCCACAAACCGATCCTGGTGCTGTGACTGCTGAAATCTAGCTACATATAGAAGTTTAGACAGCTATAGTGCTGAGATTGCTTTGTGGGACGAGACTCTTGATAATCGTGGATAGATACACGTCTAAGGCAGATACTACAAATAATAAGAGGTTTATCATGTTTGTATCAAAGTTTTGAGTTATTTAGCTGTGCTTGTTGGAACTTGAAATTAGAATCTTGATACTGAATTTTATTTCACGATCACCTCCTTTTTCACACTTCCTGTTGAATATGATATCATTAGTTGAACAATACAGTAGCAGTCCAGTATTTATCTGTTTCCATAGGTTTCAAACTACATGTAACAACATATTTCAGCAAGTACAAAGCTACAACTCAACTTGTTTCCAAACATTTAAGAGACTACATTGAGAACTAGATTGGCTCATGGTTCTTCTGTATTGAAAATACTCATTTTATTTGGCTCTGAAACAAAAGTCAAAATTGATGTAAATATATTTTGCTATGATCTTATGGTTTATGGGAAAGTATGCTTGGTGTTATTTGTGCCAGGATGTGGTTTGGTGATCTGTCTCACGAGTATGTCTCCATCTTGCAGCTTCACTGCCAGGGAACACCTTGTTTACCCATCAGCCAGGCATCACCACCTTCTCTCACCTGCAACAACAGCCTCTTGCACAGGTTGCTGCACCAGGTATGTCAACAGCCTTGTCTACTTCCCCTGTTAACATTATCCATGTATCATAATATATGAAGTCTCACTGTGACCAGGAGGTGTCTGGTCCAGAATCGATTATTTATATCATATAGCTGAGTACAGTAAACAAACAAACACAAGGCAAACTGAATCATTGTTGATCGTTGCATTCCTTGGGCATGCCGGAAACCTATAATAGTGGCTTCAGTTCCCATTCACTTGTTTGTCAGCTTGTCGGTTTAACCAAACTGGTAAAGGCGTAAGACATACATCACATCAGGCTATCCCAGTGCTGCAGCCAGACTGTGTGATTGCGGGAGTCCCGCTAATTGTACTTATCTTCACTCTTTATTAATAACTGCATGTGCCAACAATGGAGCAAATTTATAATTGATAATGTGTTTTTATATATGAGGCACGTAATTAATTTCAAAATACTACTAATTTCATTGAAAGTGATGTCAAACATTTGAAAATAAAAATATTGAAACTTCCGGAATTCAAAACGAGGCTTCCTAAGCTCTGCACATTGCTAGTACGTATATTTGCATACAAAACTGTTATATGAATCACTGTAAGGAGCTTGTTTCATCACTTTGTTTGGCAATCAAAATGTCAAAGAGAAGGATTAAAGATTTTTTCACTTTTGGTTGTTGGCCCACATTTTCTAAAGGTATGGGCCTACTGGCCCTTTCAAAGGAATTCCTGGCTGCAGCACTGCTTTCCACCTGCATAGGTTGACGTGCCATGATATGACTGGAATACTGATCCATATTGTAGTTTGTATTTAACAGCTTGTGCTGTTCATTTTGTACGATGATTTGTGTTATATTTCATGATATGTATTGTATCCTGACTCACTGTATCAACTCTGCCCTACTACTTGTTACCATGAGTAGTTAGTCCACAACTTGATTATTGTTGTCCCCTGCCGCAGTGCGGAACAGGGGACTATGTATTCAGCGGCGTCCGTATGCCCGTGCGTCCGTCACATACGTCCCGATTCTTGTTAACGCGATCTCTCATGAACTGTTGTACCCAATGTCTTCAAATTTGGTGACAGCCTACATTGGGGTTTTTATGCAGACACCAGTTGATTTGGGTGACTTTGACCTTATCTTCAAGGTCACCACGGCATTTTGACCACTTTTCAAACTCTTGTTAAGGCGATATCTCATAAAATATTGTACCCAATGTCTTCAATTATGTCGACAGCCTACATTGGGTGATTATACAGACACCAGTCAGGCATCTTGTATGTGACAAAAAAATAAAAAGTAGTAAATGTGTTATAAATATTCCATTCTTTAGCGGTTGGAGACATTGCCATATCAGTGGCAAACACTCATTATATGTAATCAAAGGCAAAACAAACTGGTCAACTGGACAAACAGTACAAAACGTTTGTGGAAGGAATTTGTAGATTGCTAAGGAGAATGTAAAATATTTCTTATATCGATTTTTCATATAATCTATCATGTATCTTTAGTCCAATTATGAAATGTGATTTGTGGTAGCATCTTTACATAAACAAACCAACAAACTCTGAACGAAATGTTCATACTGTTTTCCTCAACATCATTTCTTTTATCATCTTTTGATCTTAGAGTTGTCTACTAATCTGACCTGATAAATATCAGTGCTGCACTTTCAGAGAATTTGTTGTTCCAAAACGGAATCAGAACAAATGATGCCACTATATGATCAGTTTGAAATATTCACTTGCCAAAGAAAGTGTGAGCATGCATGGTTATGTTGGCTGTAGGAGTGCAACAGATCGGACACCACCCGGGGATGATGGCTCCTCACATGATTCCCGTGTCCACCCCAACATCAGTGGTGATGTCAGGAGCGTCACTTAACTCTACCCTCACCAACCTCACACCTAGTGCTCTCATCACTCCAGCTCCAGGTAAGCTGCAAATAGTGTGGACAAATATGCAGAGGAACATTTTTACCATGATTATAGAAAACATTGATTGAAATTGATTGGTCAAAGGTTTCAATAGCATGTCTCTGATCAAAACACTATGTAGACTCTTGGAGAACTGCTTCAAATTTTATCATGTTTTCCATTTGTTTCAGTGGAGCAAAAATTATTTCCAAAATCTGAAAGTTTTAAGACGAGTTTTGGTCTGTATCATATGAAATTTTAAAGTTTTTTTATTTTAATCATCTTTTTTTACAAGAAGTATAATGTGATGAATGTAATTATTAACACACTTTTTACACTGTTCATAAATAATGTTGAAACCATTTTCATCACATTCCAACAATATAATGAATACAGTAACCTAATTTGAATATTGTTTTAAAGGGTTGACAGTGTCATCTGGAGGTCCTGCCTTAGTGTTGCCAACTTCCCTGGCTCCTGTTCCAGTTGTTACATCCATGCCTGTTTCTGCCACGCCAATTGTTGCCGCAGGTAGGGTGATTGTTATATGAATCTGTGCAGTAGAGGGTATGTTGGGGTTACCTAGAAGTTAAGGTGTTCACTTGTCATGCCGAAGACCTGCATTCCATTCCCCACATGGCTGCAACTTATAAAGCCAATTTCTGATATTGCTGGAATATTGCTAAAGGTGGTGTAAAACACAACTATTCAGTAGAGAATTTTCACCTATTTGTGTACATTCTGCAATGATGATAGCACTTCGTAGGCACAGGTCTCTGACTTGTTTCCTTTGGGCAATCCAGTGTTGACCACATTTCAAGATAGACCCGTGAAGGTCCGGGTTAGAATGTGCCTTCAGTAACCCATGCTTGTCGTAGGAGGCAACTAACAGGATCGGGTGGTCAGGCTTGCTGACTTGGTTGACACATGGCATCGGTTCCCAATTGCGCAGATCGATGCTCATGCTGTTGATCACTGGATTGTCTGGTCCAGACTCAATTATTTACAGACCGCAGCCATATAGCTGGAATATTGCTGAGTGCGGCGTAAAACTAAACTCACTCATTCACATTTCAAGATAGCACAGTACACAAAGACTAGACTGGTATTGGTGATGTTGAGATGTTCTCGACTTTACTTGCTTCCTTCCAGGTCCCCCTGCCCCAACAACAGTCAGCTCCCAGATGGAAGCTGCAGCAGCGGTGGTGAGTGCTGGGCTCCTCCCCAACACCAGTTTGCCCCCGCCCATGCTGCAGGCCCAAGCTGTGCCCACACCCAGCACATATGATGTACCCATCACTGAAAGCCAGTTCCTAGGTGAGAATGGGATGCATCACCTCTAGAACCTAAATGTTAGATGTAATGGTAATCCTGTTGGTTAATGTAGCATAGTTATATATCAAATTTATGTCCTGTTTAAATGATGCTCAAAGGTAAGTTTGTCATTTCGCCACAGTCCTGTAATTTTCTTATAGATAACTGATAATCTGGATTTTAGGCTTTTTGTGAGCACTAGTTTGAAGTTATCCATGTTACTGTTTGTATAAGTAAGACAATGGATGTTATAGTGGAACAAGGTGTTCATGTGTTTCCATGTCGTTATCCAGGAGCTGCAGCAGTCAATGGTGGTCAGCCAACACACGTGATATTAAGTCAGCCACCACAACCCGTCACAGTGCAGGTAGCTGCACCACAGCTGGCCACACCCCTTGGAGGCCCTGGACAGGTAGCTACATCTCTGGGAGGGACAGCTTTAGCACCAGGGGCAGCTCCTCTCGGCCCTGCAGGTGGCCCTTTAGGACCTGGAGTGCAGCTGATGACACAGACTGGCCTGCCCCCTCCAGGAATACCTCCACCTGCAGGACCACCCATAGGTCAGCCACAGCCTCATCAACCCTTCTACACACAGGTAATAACAATCAGATGCTACCAGCAGTTCATGTCATGTTGCCATGGTTTCTTTTGTTTCACTCTACTATCTGGTATGATCATGTTGGTGATACAAGGCACCACAATTTCATTGGCAGTTGCTTTAATTAGCTTTACCAAGATCCACAAATTGTGGATTCAAATCCAGGTGCATCAGTATAATGATGCGGCTCATTGTTTTCATCAAAGAGGTAAATGTCTACGAAATCATTACTGAAGGCTTTCATTCGACAAGTAGCATGATGTTATTTAACTTTTGGCAGCACTGGACCCAGCTTACTCTTAATTTAGTCCTATTCAAGAACTTTATCCCCAGATTCTTTAATACTGTGTTTTACTTTCTATTCTTGGTGCACACTTGACAAGTTAAACCTGTGTGTTTTTTGTGTGTAATTTGCTCAATTTTGAACATGTGTAAAGAAACCATCTTCTGACATTGCAGTATGGCCCAGTGAGTAGTGGCCAGCCATACTGTATGGTGACATCTCCCATGATGTGTAGCTCTCCAGCAGCGACATACACAGTAGCAACGTCAGGCTATTCCTACAGTGTCCCATTGAAAGAGGAACCACATAAGCGAAGGTTCACAGAAGAAAAACAGGAGGAGAAGATTCCAGAAAACTTGCTGGGCTACCAGGTACACTAGTCCATCAGTTGCAGATAGTTTGGAAGCTTGTGTTTTTTTCATCCAAAGTAATTACCTCCCTTTTTGAAAATGTTTTTTGTTTAGTTGTTTTCATGTTTGTCTCTGTGCAATTTTTTTGTCCTACAAAATGCTGTAGAGAAAAACAGGAGCTTCAGTTTTTTTACAGTTTGTTACTCATCATCAGGAACATACATAGTGTTGTGAGTTTCACTGTCTCTATTTCACTGTCTCACTGCCCTCATTCCACTTGAAGCTGATCTGCTCTGATGTCACTGAAGTTATGTTCAAAGCAGCACACGCAAACTCACTGACTGAAGTCGCTACTGTTATCATTACAGCATGGACCCCCTCACCTGACTAACCTGATGACATCGGGCCCACCCCCTCCAGCCACCATGGTGTCTGCAGCACTGCCCATAGGACAGGCCTTCCCCCCCACTTCACTGTCAGATGATGGCCGGTGAGATATTCAGCCTAATACTAGTAGTCTTATTGTTGATTTACATCAACCTCTGTACGAAGCGACTAACAGGATAGGCTTGCTGATTTGGTTGACACATGTCATGGTATCCCAAATGCCTAGATCGATGTTCATGGATTGTCTGGTCCAGACTTGATTATTTACAGAACGCCGCCATATAGCTGGAATGTTGCAGAGTGCGGCATAAAACTAAACTCACTCGCTCACTCTTTAGGTGAAATATCATGATCAGTCACAAATATACTTTAATAGTGTTGACATGAACAGAAACAATGCCTTCAGGTCTTCTAAAACTATTTGTAGCGGCAGAGGCATAGCCTAGTGGTTAAGGCATTTGCTCCTCACGCTGAAGACCAAGGTTCGATTCCCGACCTTGGCACATTGTGTGAAGCCCATTTCTGGTGTCAAGCCCATTTCATGATATTGCTGGAATATTGCTAAAAGCGGCGCAAAACCCAACTCGTCACTCAGAATATTTGTGTTTAATGTCCCGTTGCCAAGGGCAGTTTTTACATTGACTGTTGCATGCTGCAGACCATACACAAGTCAGGCCAATAATGGAGTGGTAATGGCGCCTCCCCCAACATCGGTGCATGACAGACCCGAGGCTGACAAACATCTTATGCCACCTCCTGGAGTTAAAGGTATTTGCATCCCTTACCTGTAATCTGGGCCTCCTAATTCAGACAAGCCAAAAGATTAACTCTGAAATATAAACGATGCATGATGAAACACCTGTTATGGTTCTGTTAATTCTGTTTCTATCTTCACTAAATGTTTTCATTTGACTTTTTCCTTTTTCTGAAGCAACATGTTTTAAATTTTCCAGGTGTTAAACGCAGTCATTCGGGGCAAGGAACACCAGACACAGAGAAGAAATCCAAAACTAACTTAGGTACAGTCTTCTGTTTTGTTATTCCTGCAAGTCTAAGATATGTATTCTATGTGTGTCCATTTTTGTAATGAATGTGGTTTTAGATGTGCTATGTAGTCCTTATCAATTTTCCAACTGTTATTCTTGAGATTCTGTCTTCAGGTTATGAAGAAGATGGTGATGAAAACAAACGTAGAGGCACACAACCACCACCTCCACCACCACCAGATGTTGAGAGGGAACATGCAGAATTGCTGGAACAGGAACATCGAGAACACTTGGAACGAGAGCGGGAACAGAGAGACTTCTACAATCCTCACTTTCCTGGTGGGAAGCCTCAGTCGTTCCGATCTGGTTCTCCACAAGGCCCTCCTCGACAATCTCCTCCAGCTCCTCCTCCTCCACACTTTGAGCAGATCAACCAGCAACAGATTTCCCCTTTTGAACAATATACTCAGAACCCACAGGAACAGTTTGGTCAAGCTGGGCAACCCCCTCCACCACAGTTTGAACAGTATCCTCCCCCTCCCCAGCAGTTCCACCATCAGCAACAGATTCCTACCTTCTCCGTCTCCACATCCCAGAGTATGCCTCACTTCCACCAATCACCTCCAAGTCCACAGCCACCTTATTCACAGGCACCTAACATCCGGCCCCCAGAGGCCCAGATGATTATAAGCCAGCACAGTCAAATCCAGCCCCCACCACCGCCTTCTCAGCAGAGTCAAGGACTACAGCCCCAGTTCCAGAGCAACCAACCCTTCCCTCCTATGCCACAAAATGGTTATTCGCAACAGTTTGTTAGCCAGCAGTCCCAGCCTCCTTTGCCGCCTCCCCCACCCCCACCACCACAGTCCCAGTTCCCACCCCCGGGGATGCAGTATTGGGTATGAAAAAATTGAAGAGGATGACAATTGTTTGTCTGGATCTAACTGTGTTGACCTGAAGATGTTCCAAGACAAGAGTGCCTGTGCTATGTGTGATTGTTTAACCACTACAGTATGTGAACTGTTTCAGCATTGTGCAGAATACTGTGAATGTGTACATACCTGTGTACACATAATGTCTTACAGCATTGTGTGTTGTGTGACTCTGTCATACCTTATATTGATGCTTTATAAGTATCAAGTAGTGCTTGCAGGGGATAAATAGACAATTCAATTTTAATACAAAATTTGCAACCTGATTTATTGATGAATTGGTGGCTGAGGTTTGTTTCATTTTTAGAACTGAAACTACAAGTTCTGTATGCAAATACTGATTACATGTATCAAAGTGTATATATATGATGTGATGGTTGTATGATATGATTTGACTTCCAATAAACTACTTTTTCAGCTGTATTGATTAGTATTTTATTTGACATTCTACTGATCATACTGAGAATATGTAAGTATAAAAGATCGATTTCCTCCATTTCTGTTATCCTGTCCTCTTTCATACGACTAATATGGAAGCTATCTGAGAACTTTCCCATGTTAGTTGTTCAGTCTGACTGCTTCTCAGTTGGTAGTAATCCTAGAAAAACTATTTTAATTTAAGAAATAAAAAGTTACTCACTGATGTTACTGGTCATATCAAAGTAGTTAATATTGGTGTCTTAAATTATGGGTTATGTCCCTTTATACATTTCTTTTGATTGTGCATCATGTCCTTGATTAATATGCCAGGTTTATAAGAGATACTTCTCAAGGCTGAGCTAAACAATTAGTGGCATTAAAACATTTCCTAAATTACACTTCATGTCATGTTTTTATATTGAGTGCATAGCAGCTACTTTAGGGACATTTTTCTCAGAAACTACTGAAGCTATGTGAATGAAACTTTGCATGCTTGTCTAAGAGATACAAAACAAGACTGAATTGAAAAACAAAAGTATTAAGGCTTGACTAACAAGAGTTGGAGTGAAGTACACCCCTAATAGGTACTTTTAAGGGTCTTTGCAGGCAGGAGGGTCCTGTAAAGTATGGAATTAGTGTGGTGTATTGTACATATTGATAATCACGTTCAAGCCTTTAATGAAGCATTAGTCATGTGGACAGTGGTCACTGAGGTATGACAACAACTGCTCTTGATTCGGTGTGGGTAATATGAATATCATTGTGCATCCTGAGGCATACCTCAGGATGCACATTTTTTCATCTCATAAATCTCTGGGTATATTTTAAGTATGTAGATTTTGTGTATCGTGTTGGCAGTAGTAACCTCAACTTGGCAGGGGATAGTGATTATGCTGTTTTATGCTGTTAATGACAACCAAGAGGTCTATAATTTAAGGCCATGTTTACACAATGCTAATTACCTTTTCATGGAAACGGGTTGTGATTGTTGGTTTTTTCAAATGTATTGTTTGAGTAGATATTAATGTTCATACAGTAGATACCTCCTCTACATCCTTTGCCCCTTTTCTGACATATTTTTCATTGTCCTTGAAAGTCAAGGTCACTCAATGTGCCTGGTATGAAGATGCCTTACACTTTATCATATTAGTGGGACAGGAAAAGTCTTATTTTCATTGTGTATCAACCTTTACAATAAACCTTAAGCTCATATTTACACTACTCAGTTATTTCATGATTGCTTGGCTTAAATGTTATTGTTCAAGTCCATCAAATTGCTTGAGGAAACCCCACTGTGTTATGACGTAGGCGAGGATTCTGGGTCAAGTGAAGTCATTATACAGCTGCAGTACTTCTATATGTCATGGTATCCCCACTGTGTGTCAATCAAGGCGACATGCACTGGATTGTCTGATTCAGACTCGGTTACACACCTCCTCCATGTAGCAGGAATACTTCTGAGTGCAGTGTTTAGCAGCACACAAAACGTGTAATGTTCAGCTGCACTTACTCTCTCACTGTTCTGATATATGGCAGTTCTGTCAGATCTCTTTGCTGTTGTTACTGTAAGGTAACGTCTCGATTCCATGTTTTTATGTGCAAAATCCTAAATCCTTCTACATCTACTGAATCTACAGTAACTATTAAGTCTGGGAAAACTCATCCTAACACAGAGATGGCAACCCTGAATCTAAGGAAAACAGAGTCATGAGAGGCTGAAAGCCAGGCCTGAGCACCAAAGGTGCGAGTTGGGGGTGAGCATGTGGTCGGCTCTGTTATTTTGTTTCACTTTCATATGGACTATGACATGCATTCAGAAAATCTTTGTGAAACTTCGTCAATAACATGCAAAATACACAATTGACACCCAAAGGATCACACGCTAAGCTTCTAAATGCTTATACCAGTGTTCACTCAAATAAATCACCGGTGACTTACGAAATCTTTACCGTAAAAATACATTCAGAATTTCTTCCCAAAAATTGGAGTTTTTTAAAGAGAAATTAGAGAGCAGATTTTTGTATTTGAAAATCGGAGTAACTCGGCCAAAATCAGAGTGGTTGGCATCTCTGCTAACAGTGCTATCACCAAAATTGAAAATGTTGAAGTTTTTAAATTATTATTTCAGCTTTTACTTTGAGTGATTTCGGCATGTTTATAAATGTTTGGGGCACATTTAAAATACAGCTGTGATTTTATTATCTGTAGTGAAATGACGGTATACTGACTTTCTGCTTATGCATTCATTCTATGCAGTGCAGAAATATATTCTGGTTACAACGATCAAACATCATTTAAGTATGTATATGCACTTTCAGTACGACTACACAGGCTAGTTGACATACAGCACAGATATTGAAACTGGAAGTAAAAAAATCTCATCAATTCTGAACGTACTACATGAAATTTCCATGCAACATATTTGTGTAATATTTTTTTTCATATATTAATGATTTTTTCAGACTACATGTTAAACTAGGTAATACAGGAATAATTGGATATTTGTTTATGACAGTATTTGTCATGCTTGTCCTGTTTCAAGTCCATTCTTAAAAGCAGGCATATTTAAATATGAACGTAGTGTTTTACTAAATATTCATTTATTCTTGCAAAAATAAAATTACATGCAATACTGGCAACATTTAGTATGGTGAGTTTCTCCAGATTCTTTATATGCAATTTCCATCATTCAAATTGAAACATTTCACATGGAGGTTTGTAAATGAAAAAAATCAAATTTACAAAATAACGCTTACCTTTGATTGAATAAAGAAAAATGCCATTTGAATCTTATCAACTTTCTACACATACAAAGTGAAAAAACATAATCATTAGATGCAAAACAGAAAACAACAATGGCATGTTAAAGTACCAAATTTATTTGTTTTCTCAAAATATTACAGAGGATGTTGACAAGAGAAAGCATCACACTTAACCATGACATCTTCCCAACTTAGTCATTATTTAGCATTCAATGTTATTTTCACCTCCTTGATACTTTCTCTTGTAAAGATGAACGTTTCATTGGAGTCACTGCAGACACTAATCCCATAACGTACAAGTCTGCTTCTCAGAGTTAAGACACAAACAAATAAATCCTATGTAACAATAAGAACAATAATATATCAATGAGCAACAAATACAGACCGTGAGCAATAGTACATAGCCAAATGGCTGTGAGATGACTAAGAAATGTGCAGCAGCATCATCTAATATCACATATCTAGGATCTCATGCTTGCATAATTGAAGGGAATCTGTAACATAGATTATTCTGCTCACTCTACAAAACATATTTACTCAAATCAATAAACTTTCGAAAACAGCTACAGAATGTTTGTTTTTGTGACTTAAAACAGCTATGTAGTAAAGATATTTTAATAATATTTAATAGTGGCACATGAATATTTTAATGAAGAAAATCATGGCACAGTTCAGCTTTGTGAAGAAATTGAAGTCACTATTCAAATTGCATATTTACAATATGACATCAATAATTTACTCATTTACTAATTCAAGTAGATTCCATGTTAAAATATATTGGAAATATTGAATGAGGCAATTTTCAATTTGATTATTTCATATGACACTGAATACACAGTTCTTGAAAGTAGAGGGGAGAGAGAGACTAAAGAAGAAAAAGATGCTTCTAAGTAAATCAGCCTTTTAAAACTCAATATCACATGGTACAATCTCACAGGCATACTTCATTTCAAATTCATGAAAACAGACAGACACTACTATTAACAGTTGTCAAGTCGGAAGACATTTAGACATTCCAAATGAGTATTTATCTATCACAGTAAAATGCATGCAAAGATCGATAAATAAGTAAGCATGACAAACAACTTCTTGAGTGTGGCCAAAAGTGCCACCATTAGCTTACTGAGAACAATAAAATATCACAGATTCAAGACAAGCATAACAATTTAAGAATAAATGTGAGCAGTAGTTTACACTGTGAGGTGATTCTGGTGACTTATGCATTTATTGGATGACTCAGGGGGCTGAATATTGGTTCTGCCAGAAACACTTAATCCAATATGCACTTGCATATATGTTCAACTGGTCTGAAATAAAACCTTATGTTTAGATACCACAGTATGAATACTGATCTGGATAGTATATATGATAATCAATATGAAAGCTATTGTTGTGGGTATATATACAAGGTACTGTATGGAAACATTAGTCTGCATTAAACTGAGTTTGGCACATAATGAGAAGCTGAAACTCAAAGTTGTTTATTATCTACAATATTGAAAAACAACAACCTAAACTTATAGTAAAAAGTTAAGCAACTGCAGATTACAAAATCAATATCAAGTTTGAATTGGGAAAAGCCAAAATCATTCAAAATGGGATGAACTGGACTGATGATAGTGAGTAGTATTTATGATAGGCCTGGCTATTGATACAGATCATAGAGATCAGTAATTGTTTACTACATATCAATCGATTACAGATAAATATCAGATAAGTTTGATCAAGCCATGTGGCAGCAAAAGATGAGACCAAAAATATTGTTTCCCCATTTGGAACATGTCTTTTCAGTGATCCAGGAGATAACAAATGGTCTGACTAATTGTACTGATGTCCATTCTGACAGTTGCTTAGTTTATTATCATCAGTATTGACTTATCAAATATAACACAAGATAAATAATATCATAAATTAGTTGATGCATTAATGTAACTTAATAGAGTTTGCATGTTGTTTTGCTCAGCATGTAAGATCAACACTTGAATATTAAGAACTCTTTCTTCACTTGCAAAATTCTTTGAACTGAATTATCGCATTATTTACTATCATATTTTTATCATTTTACAGATGGATGGTGGAAGATGATTTCTACACGTCTAGTTTCTAGTGCTTGTGCAATGAACAAATAATTTTGATTTCACACCATGGAGAGTAATATGTTGTATGGATATACATAGCGATGAATAGTGTTTTGTAAAAACAAATTTGAAACTCATACTTGATTATTCTAAATGTGAAATATGAACCTTATAGTCCCACTTGGGGATTGCAAACCACTTCCAGAAATAACAGTGAATATCTTTGGCTTGCAGAATTGCTATTTACAATAACAAAACATGTGGACATGTTAAAGTGAGGTCCGTATTATCAGTTCACTAAGGTTTCACTTTGGCTTTTAGGGGCTATCTGAATACACAAAGTTGCATGTATTACATGCACTGTACACATGCAGTGCCAAGAGAGTGGTACTGCTGGAATGAATGCTATGCAAATACAATAGTGTCTGCCAAAGCACGTCCAACAGGGCTAGATGACTCCATCTTCCAGTAACATCTAACCAAGACTTGCATCAACTTCATCACCCAATGGGCGGCAAGATTTCGCTTTTGGTATCCATCACATTGTCACTTCAGAAAATTATCCTCTGAAGAATATTCACACTTTATCTCTTGTATCCAGTCACTTTCTCTGTTATGTGGTTTGTTGTCAATGGTTACTGTACATAAAATGACAGGTCAGCACTTTATGAATGCTTCCCAGAGTCACAGTGAACAATTCTTATCAAAGTTTTGCAGTTGGGAGCACATTCTTTCATCTGGGTGCTCTTGTCAGGGTTGAAGACCTATATTCCTGTTTTGGCCCCTATTTATCTTGCCATAAACACAGATATTTATTTAACATTCACACTGTAAACAAGTGCTACAAAAGGTATAGTCAATCACAGCACGCATCATAAGTCAAGGTGATTGATGTCCAAGTCACTGCTACTTGAGTACAGCGTGTTCACAGATGGAACCTGAAGAGTATTTGATACATTTTTCTTTCGGATAGGCGAGAAGTGTTGGTTTTGTGCACTTTTCAGGCTGGCCCGACTGACAGCACTGCTGGGCCTTGAAGAACTGAAGAAAGACGTGAGCGCATTGCTGAGCCGACGACCGAGGCTCATAATGCTGTTTGCCCGGGACCGCGAGTCCTGGGAGCTGGAACGAGACAGGTTTTGCTGCATGGCCTGAACGGTGATGTTCTTCAGCAAGCGCTGAGTCTTGAAGCTCTTCCAGGCTTGTTGCAATGTTTTAGCAGCTACTTCCTCTTTCTTCCGCTGCATGGTGGTTGATTTAACTACCGTGTTGACACGTGAGGGGAAGACGGCCTGGAATTTCAACTCCATCTGATTTCTAGCCTCCCTGAATTCTGCAGTTTCTTCCACATCCGATAACACATTTTTTACCAGTGCCATTAAGATGTCTAAGCAGTGTAGTTTATCTCCTTCAACTATTGGAAGGTCAAATGACACAAGAGCTATCTCATTTGGTTTGGCTATCCCAAATGGTTCCTCCAGATCTGCCACAAAGTCAGTGAGTTGTTCATATTTAATGAACTGGGTAGCATGAGGGTCGTACCTCTCCCAAACCACATAGAACATATCAAAATCATCCTCCGTGATGCCAACCTCCTCTTGTTCATGGGCTTGGTTGAAATTCTCTAGAATCACAGCTATGTACATATTGATAACAACGAGGAAGATAATGATAATATAGGTCACCATAAACGGGATGGCTAGCCACGGTATGCCACAATCCCCATATGTCTCCTTCACCAAGGTCCCATTTGGCAAGGTCTTGTGGTCTGGATCACAGTCAGGGGGAGAAATCAGCATAGCATCCAGGATATCGTTCCACCCAGCAGAGGTAGCTAATCTCAGCAGCAACATGAATGAGTTGAAAAATGTCCTGAAGTTGACAATATCATCAAGTGCTCCATTAATTTTTAGATTGCCAAAGGAGGACAAGCCAATGATGGCATAGATGTAGAGAATCAGGAAAAGCAGGGCACCGATGTTGAAGATGGCCGGAAGGGAGATGATGAGAGCAAACAGAAGCTTACGGATACCCTTGGCAGCCTTGATAAGACGTAGAACTCGACCAATACGGAAGATTCGGACAACTCGTAGCAGTGTCGGAGTCACAAACACGTCTGAGAGCAGATCATCCAGTACCACACCTGAAATATTGGGAGTTCATTAGAAAATTGGTTCATAAAATGCCTCACATAAGCATTAAAATCTCAATAAGATTCTTGCTTTGTTATCAGTACACAAAATTTGTAGCAGCACGCCATGCCTGTTGGTTACATTTGTTTTGAAGGTATTACAAACATTGAAGTTACTTGTCTATTCTATCAATGTTGTTTAATTTCAAAGCCATTTTATGTCACTAAATGCACTATTCATAAATCTATAAATTCATATTAAGTTGTTTTGAGCTACACGAACATGAAATGGTAATGTTTGAATATACCATTTCTTTATGAGATGTTTATAGAAAATCATTGCAGCTGGAAATGAAATGGTTATCAAACACTGACATTTATCATACATTCAAGAAATAAGCCCACAACATTCAGGATCATGAAGTCAGAACTACAAAATATGTACAGAAATGTGTTCACTTTCAGGTTGTATTTGGTATGAGACATCTGTAATGTCATATAAGTGTAAAAATACACAGAATTTGTGAAATAGTGTAGGTCTTGTGTGATTTATGAAAATAACCCAAATATCTGTATGTTGTCTGATAACAATCTTCCAAGAGTTGTGAAAACTGTCATCAGCAGTCCTGCTTAGAGAAATGTACTGAACACATGCCTGGACCCCGTTTCACACAGCTATCGTAGCGCTACGACTGTCATAAGTCTATGTTACAGTATAGGAGGTACGACAGTCGTAGCGCTACAATAGCTTTGTGAAATGGGGCCCTGGTCTTGCACATTCTCTTGCTCCAGCTGTCTTGAACACATGGAGAAATCATTCAGTGGAGAATTTACAACACATAACAAGTAAACATATGGAACAGATATAAGATTTAAGTTGAGAGGTTATTCGTCACAATATGTGTAGTGTTTGATTATGATTCATTATCATGGAAAGTAGGACTATCCACTTGTAATATAAAAATCACCTGGGAGGCATTAATAAGGTGTCAATGGTCCCCTAAACAATATGTACCATGTTTTATAAAGCAGTTATTACATTGCTTTCATTGTTAGTGAATATATATTTATTTAGGAGAGGTGTATCATTGTTGTAATAGTAAGCCATTGTACTGAATATTGACTGTGTGTAATATATGAAATAATTTTCATCTGGAAATTGCAGAAACAGAACATCTAAAAATGGAATAAAACATACAAAAATGTAGGTTTATAAGGGAAAAGAGAAATATGGAAAACATTAGGGTTTTTTCAATTTCTTCAATCGGAACATGAAAATTTCTCCCTCAGATAATGTAGGACTTACAAAGTGATGATCAAATCTCTCACTGTTTCTTGGATCAAACTGCTGCACATTATATAGAACATTACAATGACAATAACTTCAGGTCAACATACAGAATTGATACTCTGTATTGTCAATCACTCGAGAAAACTGTCAGACATTAATTTTGACAATGTCAGACAAAATATCAAGAGGAGAATATGGAATCAACATTGTCTCAGTATCAGGACATTCACTCCATCCTGCTGTCCATGTCCATATTAGGGATAAACACAGATATGTAGTTTGGTATATTTAACTTGCTTTAAAGATCTGCCAACCTCATAATCATGAATGTGGAAAATATATATACTGCTGTTAATTTTTTTTACATCACCACTGTATTGTCACAGAGCCTGATACTTTTCTTTACCATAAAAGATTAAGCATCGTTTTCTGTCTGACCCAGACAAGTGACACAAGCTCAAGGACCCCACAAAGTGCACTCATAAGATGAGCCATACTGAGCATAGCCTGTTGCCATGGAAATACCATAATGTTTCTTTCACATTTCACAAAAACATGAAAAAAGTCTTTAAAATGAATATATTTTCATATCCTACAACCCTTATTTACTTTAAACCAGATAACTATTGAAGGGTCTCATTTGTTTTGTTATTATTTCGACCACTGAGGCAAGGTTTTGATAAAACAATCATTGTGGTTTCAACTGTGTCCCTTTACCTGGTGATCCTGTACACCAAATATGGGACATTTAACTGACATGTTAGAAGAGAGTAACAATGAAACAATATGTCCCTACACTTAACCTTAACATCATTTTTCAAGTCCTTTGATGTTTAAGTTAATATAGATGACTCCTGCCTTTATTCTATGGTTATTATTTCCCATCACATGTAATGAGGCGTCAACATGACTTTCAGCAGATCCTAAGCCAGCTCAACAGAAATATCATTTCACTCAGGTTTGGGTCTAGCAGTCACAGGCTAAAGTCCTTTCATGCTGAACAAATACATCTATATCCAACCCTGTTACAACCCTGTTATACTATGCAAGGCAGGGTCTGTGACAAATTCTTACTGCATACTACCATATTTCCTCTAATAAGCACCCGGGTGTTTATTTTTTCAATGGTTTTCCAGACCTGGTGCTTATTTGAGACCTGGCGCTTATTGGAGACCTGACGCTTATTCACCTAGCACCGGATCCCATACACATTTATATAAAATACCCCTTGATTGCAGCATCAACTATTACATAATATCCATCAACAAGTGTCATGTGGAAGACAGGAAGTTATGACTAAAGGGAATTTCACTCTCCACTATACCCTGGATGCATCCATGGCTTGGCCCCATAATTATATTACCTCCCTTGGCTGGCTTTTTATCCAATCAGGTGTCTATGCTGGGAAGTTGAGCGAAGCAATCACAACTCACTTTCGCTTCTTAAATTATCTAACCGTTTAAACTTGGCAACACAATTGATGCAGAGGTACTCTGAAAGAGGTAGAAGGAGTTCTTTCATATATTTTTTTTAAGTTTCAGATCTGTCAATTTGCCTGTATTATTTCCCCAAAAATCTGAGTGGCACTGCGAACAAACCTTCACGACTGCAACCGCTATCTTTGTTGACACTGGCAAGCTCGGATGTAACGGCGGCTTAGCTGATTGGCTACTGTGAGAATGCGGAGCCACCAAAGGGAGATAATATAATTATGGGGCCAAGCCGTGGATGCATCCAGGGTATAGTGGAGAGTGATCGTAACGTATACCCTGGAGATTATCGAGGATGATTTACCCCCTGTGCTTATTAGTGTTGGGAATTGGTTGAAATCTCACAATTGATGATTGCTTCATTACCAACGAAAAAATTGGTTATCGTCATTTTAAAGATTTTTCTATTCAGGTTGTTATTGCAGATAAGTATAACATGATGCAACTTGCTACTTTAAAGTGATGACTAATATATCATGAACATAAACTACTCAGAGTCTTAAACTATTATTAAGTCATGACTTTTCAGTTATTGAAGTGAGTTTTCTAAGAATTAAACACATTTTCAGGCCCTGACAACTTCGAATATATGTTCCATCCACAAGAGTTTCAAAGACTAAAACAGTAGTTCCAAAATCCTTTGTGTTCGATTATGAGAAAATGCGATCGATTGCTTGGTTGTTGGTCACTGCGACCAATCTTCGATTATTTCAATTAATCGGACCACCACTAGTGCTTATTAGAGGCCCGGCGCTTATTAGAGGAAATACGGTATACAGGCTAAATGTATGTATCTAGTGCATAACCCTCGTATGGACCGGACATGACATAATGAAGCAGGGTACATCTACACACCCATGTGCCTCGAACATATAATGCATATTATAACAAACTTGCAGACAGGGCTCATGTGTGAGTTCATTATAATATATAATTGATTAAACGGTTGTGTGCTCTGAGGCACATGGGTAGTACAACATGGGTGGAGCTAAGCTAGATGTAAATCTACATAAACCCACCATCAACATTGGCAAATACATACAATTATAGCTACAAGAACCAAAACAATTCACCACTTGATACAATTCATATACTTATTTAATTATTTTGTTAAATTTCATCATTTATTTTAATATTTCACATCATCATACCCTAAAAGTCACTAATGGCATGACGACAATTAACTTTACAATAAAATTTTAAAAATTATATATTTTCTTTTCAAACGAATTGGTTCGTTACATCAAAAGTTTGCACAGAACATCATAATATGTATCACAGAGAAGAAAGTATGACATATGGTACCCTTGGTGTATGGTTCTGCTCTAGTAGCTACAGAGACATGGGTAGACATTCAGGTACATGGGTGGATACATGGGTGGATGGTGTAGTTAGTGCTCCTGTCAGTAGTAAGGAAGGTCAGGAATTGTGTCCAGATAACTGCCAACACTGTGTATGTCAAGTAGGAAACTATCAGAGAACAGGTCCCTTGTTTACAACCTGAATTAATTGCTGAGATTTAGGAAGCTGAATCTCCATTTGCAGTTGATGAACGGCGAAACAAAAACCAGATCAAACAATGTACATACCACTCAAACGAAGTACAGGACATCTTAATTCTTTCACACCAGTCCACTATTGTTAATCTGGCATGCCATGACAGATTAATTGTATTAATATGAAACAAATCTATTGGTCCTTGGCTTCTTTTAGGTAGTATATAACACTCTATGTTTGCTGAAATTAGTTATGGTATACTTGAACAAACTCCAATCATTTGCTTGTTCTAATGCATTTCAATTACTGTAGTCTTGATTTGGCAGTAACGGTACACTAAACACAATTCCTGATGTACACATATATCAGTGCCCATTATCTTTATTATGTGACTAAAATGTGCAGATGTTGCATTAATGTATCTATATTTTAATAAATTGAAAACCATGCTTATGATTTGAGAATTTACATGAGAGATTTTCATATTGTGCAATCAGATGAGTCTACTTTATATACTGGTGACATAGTGCTTGAAGTCTATATTGCCAGCACCAAGTCATTTGGCAGAATCTAGGACAGTCACATGACATGAACTGAGCTACTGATTGGTTGTTGCTAAGTTACCTGACTGTAACTGGCTCACGGTAATATCTAAATAAGAAGATTCATGAAAATTGTAAAACAATGTAGTTTGCTGTTGAGTATCATATTTGACTAAATAAGCAATCTCTTTCAAATCAGATCATAGTTCTAACTACCACCAAACCAAGATACGAGGATATCCTCAGAGAGACTATTTTCAACCTTTGACCTAACAATGGTATTATGAACACGAAATTGACTGTATCCAATCAAAAAGCAGCTTTCTTAAACTTGATGGCTCTAGTTTCTAACTGATAACTTCCTTTACAGACCATGCTATGAAAACTAATTGACAGATCTCAATTCCAAATTTGAAAACTGAACAAAAGAAATTTCTGGAATGTTTGACTGAGATTGTATGACAGTACCTTCCATGGGTTATGGCAAGTATCTTCCATTTCAAATGTTTATCAGATTGAAGCAGTGGATAGAAAATGATTTCGATGGAATCAGGCTAATGACCAAAAACAGTTGTTCTGAATACCATGTGTTGAGCTATTTCAGGTCTGACCACTTTTCTTTTGAACGGTCATTCTGATGTGACCTGTAATCTGACCTGATTGCGAGTGTCCTCAACTCTTTATTTAGTGGTACCAAGAACTAAGATCTGATCTTAATGAGAATTAAGGTGACGGTTCTCTGAAAACTGAATTAAGATATTAAAATTGTTAATATTCATTTTCAAGATAGTAGATTGAAACCTTTGAGAACTTAAATGTTGCACAGAGGCAGAGACAACAGTAATATGTGAAACTGTTTGATGTGCTGAAAAAGTAATGACTTTACTATGGTAACAGATTTTACAAGTTCTTTCAATTCAATACCACGAGGAGGATGAATCAGTGGATGCTGGCTGGGAAACATACCATATTTCCTTGTGTGTAATGCACACTCTAAACATATATCAATACATAATACAGTTGTGTAGAAGGACGTGAGCTTTATACACACAGGCAGTGAGTTTCTATTGTAGTCATATTTTTTTATTATGTATGCAAAGGCATAAACGCTTGCACGAAACATCTGAAGTATCATGTCAACACATCCTTGTGTTACAAGTTAACTCTTATATTACATTTTCTTGTTATGAAAACTACATTTTCTATACATTTTCTGGTATTCACATTTGCATTGACCAAGTCTGTTATATGCTCTCTGTTCACCTGAAGGTGGCAAGCAATACAATAATTTGGACTGCATATATATATAAAATAGAAATTTACTTGAACCTTGTACCTAATAACAAGGATTTCTCATTATAGTCATAGGTGCATTATACACAAGAAATTATGGTCAATGAAAACCACAGTGTCTGACAATAGGGGCTGGACGAGACATCTGGATTTCTCATGCATGTGTCACTTATCTCCCTGTTCAGTGAGACTGTCTACAACACTTAATTCAACAACAACATTGATCACCACTCTGCAGAGGGATGATATCAGCTGATCTAAGCAGGTTTATGAAAAGGGTATTTTATGAATCAAAATTATGTGTGTAGATACAAATTAATTCTTGCATACATAATACATCTGCAAGTGTAGGTGTGTGACTTGGGGCTTAACATGGCTTTGAACAATATTTCAGTTAAATCAGAGCATGTCAGCTTAATGTGAAAGAAAAGCCTTCAGTGATGCAGGTGAATCTTTGATTCTTCCATGACAGGATCCTTTCACAGGTAAGGGACACAACTCAGCAAAGTGTGGCTGAGTGTTGGTCCACAAATATATGAATGTCCCCTTTCTAAACTAGTCTTGATGAAATGAGGGAGTCAACTGGCAAAAACCAATTATGATTCATATGTTTAACACACACACGTCACAGCAGTTGTATGGAACCATCCAGCTGTACTGGCCAAAGGAAACATATCAACAGGAACAAAGTGAACAACTGTCAAACATACTACTACAAATGTTAACATAATAAGTCAACCTCCTTTTTAAATGACAGAAAATTGGTTCTGTTCTATCAAAGGAGACAAGTCAAGCTGTTGACGCTCATATCACTTTGTTCTGTAGTATTCCACAAGTGTGAAGAATCATTTATTACTTGCCCGTGGAAGATACTGCAGTGTAATAGTTTTACAGCAATATTAAACTTGTGTAATACCGCTAGACGTATGACGTCATAAATGTTTACAGTTATGACGTCACAATGCTAATACCGCTGTCACAATGGTATTAGAACTTACTTGACTCTGGAAAGCCGAGAGTCATCACACTACGTAGTCAGTTTCTATCAATTTCTGTTGGAGAGTAATAAACAGAATACTAAACTCGTTTCCGTGAAATACCATTTTGATCAAACTCATGAATGATTTAGCATCAAACTATCTTTCACTCATTTGATACCAAATCATTAACTCATTTAATAAATATAGTATTACAGGGAAGGTCGTTTAGTATCCTCTATATACTGCATAGTTCTACCAAATGTACAGGTGTAAGCTAATTAAACCTACACCTGGAACTAAAGCAATGTATATTAAGGATTGAAATCTACTTGTCTAATGAATTGATGCTTTTCTACAAATTCAAATCTACAAACCAACAGCAAACTGATCACAGCTTGCTGACCACAGGTGATCAGTATATTAACACATCCCTAAAACTGATGTCTGGTTACATTATTTCTTATATTATTTATTTCAACTTATGACTGCAATTGTGTATGAAGGTGCCTTTGACTAAAAAGGTAGGAATCACTTCATTGAACAAAAAGAGTTCTGTTCAAAAGAAACTTTCAGTTTTCTGTCTCATTTTGCTACAAAAGAGAACTTAAAAATGTACTAATTAAACGAGAAGCAAGCAAATGTTTATTGCATGTCCACATATTAAGTCTCACCTAGGATAGAGAGGATGACAATGATGAAGTCAAAGACATTCCAGGCCTGGCGGAAGTAGTGCCACCGTAGCCCGATAAGTTTCACCATGGCCTCCAGGGTAAAGACAGTTGTGAAGATGATGTTCATGATGTCCAACACCTGGGACACAGCATCTGACTGGTTGTAGTGCTCAATCCCCATCACGATCATATTCAGGAAGATGATCAGCACTATAGACAACTCAAACTTGTTGCTGATGGACACATCGTAGAAGAAGGCTGCAAATTGTTTCTGGAAATGAAGAGATATGAATGATGTAATATCTTGTAGTTACATTGGTTATTTGTCTCTCCACTTCAGTATGGAGGTATTCTATCAAGGGTAGGTGCCATGACTTCACTCCTACTAATCCACAGTGTATTTGGGATTAGCTGTTTAACTGAGACAACAACAGTAAGTTGGGCAAGAGCAGGTTCTTCTGGATCTAGTCTTGAGACCAGCAAACGTGTGATACATGCTTATATATGATGATTCCTCAGCACTTATCGCTACTACTTGACTGAGAGGGCAAGGTATCATGCCACTTTTAGCAATGTTTAGGCATTAGCAAGGCATTGTACTCAAGTTGAGAACTGAACACCTTTCGTGTGATTGATTGAGGATAATGAGTAATATGAAGTAGAAATAAGAGAGTCAGAAAAGAGAGTTAGGGACAAGCAATTAATGGTTTGGTATTGTAATAGGACTAATACATTTTATGCACATAATTCACAGAAAGTGTATACAGTTGGCATACCTTTGGTCTTTTGATGGTTTTCTGAGGTTTCTTGTTGCCAAGTTTCTTGAGAGTGTTGTAGTAGTTGCGCTGACTTGAGGTGAGGAACATGTCCAGGTAGCTGCCTTCATACTACAACATAAACGCAATTCCTTTACAGTACTTATCATTGATCCCTTTTGGGTATCTTGAGCAAACAGGTCAACCTAGTACTTAATAAGATCTGGATGATGGCAGTATATATTGTTGTAGGGAGTGATGGAAGTGGCAGCAAATATAGTGCTCAGCAGCTGGCAAATTATAGTTACCTCCCTTAGCTTTGTAAACACACTGCAGACTATATCATTTGAGAAGTTTCATGATGACTGAATTGCATGTTGGCTGTGCCTATTTCACACCTGTCTCATCTACTTACTGAGCAGGCAGGACACCTATCTGAAAACTTTCTGCCAGCTTCCGATACTGTTTCTAGATTCAAGAACAGAGCACCAGCCTCATGCAAGACATTTGACAGTGACTCTGTATATTCGTAAGTGCACTGATATTTATTACATAGCCTGTTATTCATTGCTGCTGCCTCTAGGATTGTATTGCCTTATGTGATTCTAACTCCACAAATCTGAGTGTCAAGTTGTTAATTGTTCATTCATCTAGTGTGGTTGTTTACTGATTTCACAATTTACTTCTGTTGAACTGATTTAACCACTGCATTTCACTTGTAAATAACATAGATTATTACAACAACCACTCATTTGCCTGGCTTACTTATGCTGAAACTGATGAAGTTGCTGACTAGCATCTATGGTGCCACTGTTTGCAGTACAGACAAAATGTCCCAGTCATGCCAGAAATCTATTATCACAGGTTCGAACCCAAAATTCACCCTAATTGTGTGTCTTGTTGGTTTCAACACCCTACTATGGTAGGGTGTTTAACAACTGCATCACTTCAGCTTTTCTCTTGCCATTGAACAAATTTTCTCATCTGAATGCTGAGAATTCTGTTAGCTTACTCTAGTGAGTATGTTGCACTGTGTGTTTAAAGTCTTACCCTTTTCTTCAGCACATTGAAGTTATCAATGATGACACCAATCAGTAGGTTGAGTGTGAAGAAGGCTCCAAATATTATGAATCCCACAAAATACAAATAGGCAGCAAAGTTGTTCTCATTCTTTGGCTGAAGATCAATCTGGAAGTATTAAACTTTCTGTGAAACAAATTCAATCAACGTTGCCAACAGCAGAAAGACCACTAATTC
This sequence comes from Haliotis rubra, assembly GCF_003918875.1. Lineage (NCBI taxonomy): Eukaryota > Metazoa > Mollusca > Gastropoda > Lepetellida > Haliotidae > Haliotis > Haliotis rubra. Next base: position 269,593 of record NW_025766968.1, on the reverse strand, counting down.
AAATCTGGGTCTTCTTCTTCAAATAGGGAACATATTAACAAATAGAAAAATTAAAGCCAATAGTGCCATTAATAGATACGTTTGTAGTGTCTAAAAAGAGGTTCAAAACACAACTGGCTGGGTTTTATATGTAGTATCAGAGACCATATAATAGATATTATATGATCTCTGGTAGTATGTTGCAAATGTTATTAGGATCAACTCAACATCTGAAACAAGGAAACAGATGACAATTGATATGTATGGACTGTAACAAGGGTTTATAACACTTTGGATTTTATAAAGTAAAAGTCACAAAAAGCCAACTGTATTAATTTTGAACCCTGATACTTTTTGTGTGAAGTATTTACTTACATCAGTTGCATCTACAGCATCAATCATGACCTCCATCCAGCCTTCAAATGTTGCCTGTCAAAACAAAAATATGGGTAATCACACATCACTAAGTATTAATGGTATTGTGAGTTGAAGGGTGGTAGTTTGTCATTAAAACTAATGCCTTTTAACATCACCTACTTTAAAGTCTATTTGTCTATTTATCATAGTCTGAAACTAAATATACCTGGTCAATATTCTCACTCAAGCATTGTTTGATGGCTTTCATGGATAAAAGCCTAGCCTGGCAAATATATAAGCACATCGTCATGCTGGCTCACTATCACATTTTTGGAGGTTGAAGAAAGCTGGGTGTTACTTAAGTTTTTAACACTGCTTTTTGGCCAGTCACCACAAACCATAGCATATACTAACACTAGTGTGGCAAACAGTTGTTATCAATGGTTGGCACGTAAGTACGAAAGGACGACAGGACATTTAGGCAATGTGAAGCATAGAAACAATATGTTGCTGGTATTTTCATTTTGCAGAAATTATTGTGACACTTACAACTTGAAACAAGGCCAAATAACCCTGTAGGACGTTGTCAAAGTTGACATGGGAGTTTCGCCATGAGTAGTTCAGGTGGCTGTTTGCTTCGCATTGGCTCCGGTTGGCAATGATGTCTGCATCAATTCTTTCCAAGTTAGCATCCACGCACTTATAAAACTTGCCCGAGAAGAACTGGACACCCATGATGCTGAAGATGAGCCAGAACACCAGGCACACAAGTATGACATTCACAATGGCTGGGATGGCCAACATCAGTGCGTTCACCACAATCTGGAACAGCAATGGTCAGTGTTATATAATTGTTAAATACCAGAATATGTTTCTGATAAAAAGAAATGGCAATGAATGATGAATGTAAAAGTTATGAGATGTGATAAAAGAATAAATATCCTCTTAATCCACAATGAAAGTAGTATTGGATTCAGTAGAAATATTTCTGAAGGGGAAGTAGAAGGCATTATTTTTGTTAAATTTGATCTTTTATAAAATACAATATGTCACTCTGGACACACCATATCCAATGGTAGACAACAAACTGTTGTGAGATGTTAAGCAAGACTACAACCTTACATTCAATGTATCATATATAAAAAAAGAATAAAGAAATCAATGTATCATGACCTTACATGCCACTTTTAATATGTTAGATACAGTTGTTATTAGTAAAACCCTCTCTTCAATGATACTACATCTTAATCCAACTTCACAATCCAGCTTTTCATGAGATGATCAGCAGTATTCTGTATAATTTCCTTAAGAAATGTATCTAGAAACCCAATGCATACAGCTACTTTATTCCATTTCTATTACTTCATTTAAGGATATGCAAACTAAAAATGACCCCAGTATGATACAATATTTTAAGAATAGCATTTTATGTCAGTGAATTGTTTTTGTCAAATTGGATCAATTTGAAATGGAACTTTTCCCATATAATGCATAACACTCAAGCAGTTTGTTTCTTTCATTTCATGATTTGTCATTTTACTCTTCCTAAAAGGCAATCATTTTGAAAATGTTGTGGAAACAACATTTTTCTATCTTGCATACCAAAAACCATCTCTGTGGTTTAAGAGAAAAGAATCTGTATAGCAAGTAACAAAATATAAAGGTCCCCAAGACAGGAGGATCAAGTGAAAAAATCAATGATGAAGAATCTTCCATGGTGTGGATAAACCAATGTCAGGTGAGGAGACTCAGGTTACCTTCATTCCCTGCCATCTAGAGATGGCTCTAAGAGGTCGGATGGCTCGTAAGGTTCTCAGAGATCTAAATGCTGCAATATTTGATATTCCCAGAGATTCGGCTATCAAGCTGATGATGGATATCTGAAAGAAACATATTAAGGATAGCGAATATATTTACGTTTTCATCACTTCAAAAACACAACAGCACTGGTACATGATAGAACATATAATAAAGATAGTACAGTCAATATCATTTAGCTAACATCATGAGGAAATAAAAATAATAATAACTTGAGAGCGTTACTGGATAGTGAATAATTTATTGAGCTACACCTGTCCTTGACAAACTGAGCTAATAATTGGCAAGCATATTGTAAAGCAATTTTCAATAAAAACAGATATAATTAATTTCATGTTTTACTAATTGTTTTGATGAATATGCAAATGGACAGAGACAGAAAAATATATAATGCAAACAAAAGTCTCCGGAATTTCTCTTTTCAACACCACACTTGGCAATATTCTAGCAATATCATGAGACTGTGTAACCTATCGAGTCTGGACCAGACAAATCAGTGATTGATATCATGAACAATATTCCACACTGTCAGATTTTGCTGACAAGCAATCAATCGACTCACTAAACCAGATCCATCAAGAAGCATCATATTTCAAGTATACCTGGTAAGTTACTGGGGACCTATTTTCACATTGGCTGTCACCACAAATCATAAAACACAACTATTGTCAGGCACACAGACCACACTTTAAATAATCCTGCAAAATCTATAGGTTCTCAGAACAAGACTGAAGTCAATACACTGACATAGCCTTGGGAACAAATAAAAAGCACATCACTAAAGAGTAGCAGATCCTTACCAGCACAATGCAGAAGTCCAGTATGGTCCAAAAACTTGTAAAATACTTGTGCAAGCCATAGCCGAACATCTTAATCAACATCTCAATTGAGAAGAGAATACAGAAGATGATGTTCAAGTAATACAGCGCCAACTTCAGTGAAGGCTTCTCATCAAGAGTCACATCCTCAAATGCCTGAAAATAGACAACACTTATTGGCAATGAGTCTGCATGTTGGAGAAGCTTGACAAACTAATTGCAACGGGTCTTGTTGAAAACTGTAGGATGGACATTTACATAATGAAGGATGGACATTTAGATGTCATGAAAAATTATGTCTACAAAAACATTATTTGGCTACTCCAGTCAAATGAATTAAACTGTACATCTTGAAACAGTCAAATATAAAGTACATCTCACAACAACTCCTTCACCCCCATCCCACCCCACCCCCCAAATATCACAGGGCTGGTCACAATGAGACTTTTAGAATGTCTGTTGAATCCACATCATCAATGTTTAGACATCCAAATCGAAACAGGTCGATGAAATGATAAGTAATATTGATGCAATAATATAGATGCACCAGTTTTAAGGAAACTAACACTCACCAGGGTAACGCTACTTGCAAAGATGGTGAGTAGAACAGCTGTCTCAAATACTTTGTTGTCAGCAACTTTAACCAAAAACCTCCGCATGCTGTACCATCGTGAAGGCTTATCATACTTTGACAACCAGGGCATCCTGCAGCCAAATATAGAGTGGTGTAAGCTTGTTACATGTATATATTTAAGGTCAATTTAAAATCAAAACATCTCCTCACTCTCCTGGGACTTCATTACTGAATTACCTCAGGTTCATACAATAAAATTTGGCCTTAACAGTTTTGCACATAAGGCCATTTCGGCTGGAACAGTCAGCCAAATGAAATCTGTGAGACAGAATCCTAAGGAGAGTTCTGCAGGCTGCAGGCAAAATATCATTTTGATTTAGATTTACTTGGTATATGTATAGATATTAAAAGTAACCATGATATACTTGTCATAAATATATTTTACATATAAGTGTATAGGTCCTCTTTCTTTAACCTACCTTTTAGCAAGGATTTTGGGCATGCAGTTGTGCACCACAACTTCATTGTTTTTCTTCAATGAGGATGCAGTATCTCCGAGAGCAAGGCCATCTTCGTCTTCACCATTCTTCTTCCTTGCAGCCTCTGCCAGCCGTGCCTCCTCAAAGCTTGAAAACTGAGCCCTCTTTTGAGTGGTATCAAATGCTGCTTGGGCCTCCTGACAAATAAGACAGGCACTATGTAACTACATTCACATCTACATTCACTCAGCAGTAGTGTCAAGGCTTTTAATATTACACTATCAATAATGTACCGCAAATACAGAGCTAAACAGAAATATAGGAGCACATGGTAGCCTAGACTGACTGACTGACTGAGTTTGGTTTTACGCCGCTTTTAGCAATATTCCAGCAACATCACGGCGGGGGACACCAGAAATGGGCTTCACACATTGTGCCCATAAATGGGCTTCATAACGCTTTAACCATTAGGCTACCCCACCGCCCCTGGTAGCCTAGAGGTTGAAGTATTCATTCATAACAAAATGTCTAGGTTTGATGTGTGAAATCCATGTTGTCCCAAACATGAGTTTGCTGGGCTGACAGTGGCTTTGAATCATCCTCAACCACACAAGACCACATGCAAAAGCTCTTCTTGCACAGATTAATCAGATAACTCAATTGCTTTTTCCAAACAGTTTTGTAGTATATCTGTCCTGTCTGTTGTATTAAGAATCTTACCTTTACATTTTTGCCTTTGACAGACCCATTTGACTGTGTTTTCTTTGAGTCCTCAGATTTAGTATTTACTCCATTGGTAGAGGGTTTGGCATCAGCATCTGCATCTGCATCTTAAACATAATACAGATCTCATCATCACCAGGAAATACAAAACAAAACAATTCTTGGCCCTCAGACACCTCAGCATTAAGGTCACAGTGTCTGACTAAAACCACTAATTCAAAGATGATACTTGGACTATGAAGGTAATACTGGTCAACTACATGAATTACATACTCTACTGAAAGGGATGCAAAAGACAATTTTGGGCTGGCTGATTCAAATTGTTTGTGCACTGAGACCTTTCCTAAAAGTATTTAGTTGCCGTTCATAGCATTCATAAAAAGAGCTCTAATGTACTCCAGCACACAAATAGCTTCATATGGTCATGGTTTAAAACAATAATCTACTACTCACTCTTAACCTCCTTCCCATTTTCATCAATATCTATCACATTTGTAGATTCTTCCTCTGATGCCTTGCCATTCTTCTTGGGTTCTATGGAGTTTATGTTCTTGCCCAGGCAGCAACAACAAAGGCCTTTGATTCTCTGCCATGCCAACTTTAGTCGAGATTCTTCCTGGTTTGTTTCTTTGTGCTTGCGAATGGAGTCAGTAGCAAATGCATTCAGTAACAGAGCCAAGAACAAATTCAGGACCTGGAATATCAAGTATTGTTATTTGTTAGGAAATTGTTTTTGACTGTCCAGGTGAGCACCGTAAATGTCATGACATGATGTATACAGAGGGAAACATATAAGGGAACACCATTTCATGGCAGTGTTCCTTTATATATTCTCAGATTTCTTCCCACAGCGCTATTCAAAGCTGGTGATGAAAACTGGAAAATATTAAAGGAACGTTGAATTTTCTTGAGTTCCTTTATTTGTTTCTCTCAGTATATTTGATGCTACATAATTTGCTTGTCACATCACAACTGACAATTTTTTACATGTGTTAGTAGTTGAGTGTACAGGAATTCACGAAGTAAATGGTCTTGTTAACTACAAGATTTAAGGAACACCCATCTATAGTCTGCTGTGAGGCTACAACCTGGAGCTATTCCTTATGTTTACGTTGTATTGAAAGGTAGTTTCGAACTTATGACAAGCTTTCTCATATACTATTTATTGTGGTAAACAAGCTTCTCATTGTTTCTAACTTACGATGAAGTAGCCGAGCACAAGAGCAGGCAGGAAGACCACCATACAGAGTTCATTGTTGGCTTTCATGCAGGCCCACAGTGGCTCAATCCATTCTCCACAAAGCACACGGAATATCATCATCAGAGCATGCTGAATGTTGTTAAAATTCCATCTCCTATAAAGGAAAAATAACGTAGATATTGCATACATCAGATTCACACTTGACTCTTGTACTGATCAAATGCAAGAATTTAATGCACACCCTTCCATGAATTTAAATTACTCAATTGTGACTGGTCAATCAGAGGTACAGAATCCCATTAACTGCATTGGTTGAAATAGAAGAACTGACAACAGCTTCCCCTCATTTAAAGTACAGGGTCCCGTTTCACAAACCTCTCGTAAGCCTAAGATCTCGTAACTTTCCTCGCAGTATTCCCTATGTTACAGTATAGGAGGTACGAGTGCTACGAGAAAAGTTAAAAGATCTTAGACCTACGAGAGCTTTGTGAAACAGGGCCCTGTAACTGATCTGAGGAGCAAGTGCCTGAGCAAGTGAATGAATGTTATACGTTGTTTTTACACTCGATAATTACACCGTTTGGGTTGTCATGTAACTAGGAACCAGTGTCAGTTAGGGTACTCCAGCTATGTCACATCAACCTTAGAGTAACTGAGAATGGATCAGACATCCAAGTGATTGATAGCATAAAACTCTATCCACAAAGGTATGTTTCCCCATAATGAGACAGGTTTCCACCTAATCCAAGCATGGCATACCAGGACCTGTTCTGCCCTGGAACATTCATGCCATTAATTTATAACATAGCTTACGGTGGAGGGTCAGGGGCAAACTTTTCTGGTGTGTAGGTTGACATAAACAGCTGCAGTCCAGTTACAGCAAAGATGTAGATAATGATTGCCAGCACAATGGTTAGGTTTCCAAGGGCACCCAGAGTGCTCAAGATGATTGACAGCAATATCCTCATTGTTGGCCATGACTGTGCAAGTTTGAACACCCTGAGCTGTAGGAATACAAATATGGACAAGTATTCAACAGTAATACCACAATGTGACAAGTTAACTGTCTCTCATACTATGAATTTGTTCATAAAACATGTAAACTATTTTTTTAGAACTGTACAGAATTGCCAGTGTACTGTGATACACTTTTCAAACAATACATACTGCAATGTTATTTCTATGCTCTGGGATAATGGGTACAAAAATAATAAGTTTCATAACAATTAGCAATGTTTCACCCAAAATCTATAAACTAGTTCATTACAAATGGCAATACACACTCCCATTTGTATTAGATGATATACGTTTTTGTAAAACTTACCAATCTGAAGGTCCTAAAGACAGAAAGACCATCCACTTCTTCAAACCCTAAATCAATGATACTGGCGATCACGATGATCAGATCAAAGATATTCCAGCCACTCTTGAAGTAATACTTGTTGAGAGCATACAGTTTCAAAACTGCTTCAAGAATGAAGATTGCAGTAAACACCTGAAATGAGATAATCCAAACATAATGGACTGCAATCACAGATATCCCCATATTCATGTTCTTGGATAAAATAATTGCCTGTCTGTTTGTTAAAAATTCCAAAATTAACAAAATTCCAGCTGTAATTAACTCAGTCTTGGCCTGACAAACGGACATTATCAGCAGTGTCATGCCATGTCATGCCATGTCAGCGAAGAACTGAAGAAATCAATGTCAATGAGAGTGACCACCCAAAACATTAAGTCGCCTTGTACAACAATAGGTAGCTGACGCAGCACTCTTACCAAGAGTTCCCGCTGGGGAACCCACAGAACAAAACCACTGTCGATATTCTTCCAACAATGAGAAATGCTTCAGACTGCCAGAACAGAACAGACATACTGACCCACTGAAAAAAATGATAGTCTAAGTAGTTTACTGAGACTCACATAATTTGCCACTTTGATGAGGACATTCATCTGTTCTGACTGCCCATGCTGTTCCAGGGCCATGATGATGGTGTTGAGGATAATACTGAGGGTGATGAACAGGTCAAACAGGGGGTCACTGATGAAGGCATACACCATGCCCTCAGTGCGGAGCAGGGGTATGAAACACTTGCAGCAACTACGGCAACAGATGCAGTTTCTGTCCACAAGCTCATTTGGGCCGGGAACAACGTCAGGGTCTTCATCCGCTGAAAGTAAGCCACAGAGTTAAATACCTGAACTTTGTAACAATGATTTAACCTGCACTGCACCCTAAACATATTTAACAGACAAAATTGCAGGACTATCAGGAGAAACATCCTATTCTGCCTTCTCTCTCCCAACCAATCTATCATTCTGCTATATTGAGAATTCCAGATGATTGTTACTCTTTACAAGAAATCTGTTGGATAGTGAAGCCTCTTTAATCAACATAATTACTGTTTTCAGTTAACTGACTGACTGACTGAGTTTGGTTTTACGCCGCTTTTAGCAATATTCCAGCAACATCACGGTGGGGACACCAGAAATGGGCTTCACACATTTTACCCATGTGGGGATTCGAACCCGGGTCTTCGGCGTGACGAGCTAACGCTTTAACCACTAGGCTACCCCACCGTCCCGTTTTCAGTTAAATTGTTATAAGTAAGAACTTCCTGAATCATGAATTAGGGTATTGTCAGCTGTATGTACATGTACACAGACATTCCTAACAGTAATCACTTGGAACAAAAGGCCTTCCAGAATAATAGGATCTTGATTAACAGGATTTTTAGACATATTTTTAAGAGCAGAACTATAGACCTTTTTCCCTACCTGTGATAGGAAAGAATATGTGTTAAATACCCCCCACAGCTGATTGAAATGAGGATCAAGTTCCCTTAATGCATGACTTTGCAGAACATGTGCATAGTGTCAATGTGGATCATTGCTCACACTACGAACCACTGTTCAGCAGGTCTACCTATATTGTAGTTTCATATTACGACTGTTGTGTTACCTGAATATCTTCCCCAAAAAAGCAACCATTCATGAATATTTAACAAACAATGCTGATAAACTGTTGATGTATATGTTCCTGAAGATCTATATGTTTTCAAAGACTGTCCAAAAGGATGTTTGTATTTTTTTCTGCTACATGATTTCATCTGACATACTTTGTCATTGTGGAGCTCAAGATAATAATCTTTCTGGTAATATGAATAATCTGTGTTGGTCTCCAATCCTCATACTTGTGTTACAAGACCTCCAGGTCCTCGTTAACAAGTGCATCAGGTTCCACTCCAAAATACAACCACAATTTGAACACCTCAATTACCAGATCTAGTTACATTAAGCTGCTTTACAGGGTACAGAGGAGGACATTATTTCACATGTGTGATAATGCTTACTGACAGGTGAGGGATTAGTTTCAATGTGGATATTTTCTAAAGGTTCATATACGTCATCAGATGGGCAGTAAAACACTCTAGAGCTCATTCATTAGGAGCTCATGATTGCTTTTAGTTTGACCTTTCTTCCTTTTCAGTTTATAAACTGGACTGCACTTACACAAAAGTTCACAGTTTTGCCGAATTCAATAATGGACTACAAGTACAATCATTGTCATCATTATTAGTAGTACTGGAATAAGTACCTCTGATTATAACAACACTTGTCTCTTTGTTCTCTTCAAGACTGTTGAGTTCACTGACGGTGGATTCCCTCTCAAATATCACTCCGGACGAAGACACCTACACAACAAAACAATGCTGTTACAATACAAACAGGAAAACATCTGTACAATAGTTTGAGCTCAATTGTCCTTTCACTCTGAAAAGAAGCGTAATACCTTCAGAAACACTATATAGCACACACATCAAAACTAGTTCTGAAACAATGTAATCTAAAACTGCAATTCTATAATATTTCAGTATACCATCCTCATTTGAACATATATAAAGCATCAACAAAAACATATATACTTCACCGTATCCAGTCTAATATGACTTTTATCAGTTATCCAAAACTGTTATATTTTCTACTTGTTTATTTTTTAAATAACACTCAGAAACATTTCAACTATATGACACAAGCCTGTAACTAATTCAGTGTGAACTGGACAATCCAGTGACTGACACAGATGTCTCCGTGTCTAGCATATTTTCCTAACGACCAGTAAAAATGGTGGTCCAGTGTTCTAGTGTTATTCTGGGGATGAACAAGGAAATGTAAGTATGAACAACTTGAAATCAGCAATAGGCTTCAAACTCAAAGCAAAACCAGTAACCTAAGCATCCTCTTTGAGTGGTTTCTTTCTAAATACGCAATAAAGATTTAGCTTGTGGTCATTTTAGACCATCGTGTCAGGTAGAGATCCAAAAGGACAAATAGATTTTATTTTTTTTGCTGGTCCTTTGGACCCTGACATACTTCGGCAAGTGTCAGACACTGCACTTTCAACATGTATAGGTTGCAGGTTGCAGGGCACTAGTTCTAACACAGATTTTGATATGGTCCTTCCACATTTAAACCATTCTGGAAGGTTTCCATTTCAAAGGGAGACACTAGTCGTGATATTGGCACTGCTGTCAGCATAGGTATACGGCAATGTATATACATATGTACATGTTTCATACAAATATGTTCCTCTAGAATATAGTCTCATGTAACACCCCATTAACAGTCTTAATTAGGTAAAGTAGTGTTAGAAATGTAAACAAATGTCTCAAAATGGAAATCATAAATACTCCCGAGTAAATATATATTTTTGTACTTTTGTAGGGGAATAATGGGTCTTAATAGACAAGATGCATTGCAGCTATACTTTCCACTGAGGTTTTGTAGTACCTGTGTCGATGATGGCCTCATCTGTTAGCCCAGTGAGTGGCACTAAGGTATCCCAGTCTAGAGGCTACTGTTTCTTATTGCCTTAAGCCTCACAGATTATACTTAATTCATCACATAAGTTTCATCATACTTCAATCAAAAACAGTTCAATCCTCATGACAAATGAAAGCAGCCCAGTAACTCCCAAACTAACTACCACAATGTGTAAAACAAGAAATCATTTGGTCTACTTCACTTCAAATGAAGTCATTCAAATAATTACGAGGATGCAGACTGAACTTTAAAAAAAATGAATGTTTCCTTTGAACAACACTGGCTTTCCTAACCAACACCATTGTTTGGTAAAGTCAATATGTTATGAAGCCAATGAAATATTAATTCAGATGCAGAACATCCAGACCCAATACCCGACTTGACCCACCAAAGGTTGTGTAATATGTATGTCATGTCATTTAGCTGACAAAGCAACACAGTTATACCAATACTGATAAAACATTATTTGTTTCCAGATAACATACATACAAAACAGTACCTACAATATACACATCCTTGTATTTCAGTAATGAACATTTAAAATAAATAAATGAATGTATAGTTTGCCCTACATTTCCCTGAGGAGATGCATGATTTCCTAAAGCATATTGCACTCAGGTACTGGGTATCAGACTGAGTATTGATTGTATGTGTGTACATGAAATGGCAAGGACAACAAGTCTTCATAATTCAGTATTTAATTGTATTCACCTGGCCCACATATGTACGTAGTGTGACCAATGCCTATTTGTTGAGAGGTAGATCAAATCCTCACAAAGACATCACAGAGATCAGACAAGTGTAAATTTGCCTGTTCCAAACAGTGAGTTTACACTACAAATCCCTCCAATGGAACAATGCCTACCTAGGGAATACCATTATTGATCTGCAACTGTTGAGAAAACAAATACTCATAAACACTGATGCTTCCAACTCCAAGGAATGTGATCATCTGACACAATGCTGCTGGTAAATGAGAGGGTTATTAGATACCATCAGAATTAATCCTTCAGGATTGTATTGACAATCTGAATTATTAACTTATTATGACTAGTAGCTTTCAATTCTGTAAAAACTTATGATGTATCAAAATTGAATTTCTGCAATTGTTCAGAATAGTAAACTGGTGTATATTGCATAAGGGACACAGGTTGCCCAGTCATACAAGGAGCTAAAATTCACTATACAGGCAAGACAAAAACCAGTTATTGTGACTTTGAATCAGGGATTCCCCCAGTTGTGTTTCTAAGATTTGTCCCCATCATACCTGTACTTGTGGGTTTTACCAAAGCAGTAGATAACAGAACCTGCAATACTTCGGTCTTTCCTCCAATGTTAACCATGGTTTAAGTGGAATGCCGTTCACATTGGTCTTAATCCCAACTCAGTCACTCAGCGGAACAATTAAGTATAGTACTGCAATAGTTTCAATAACTTTTGTGTTATGATTACAATACAAGTAGAACTGTAATAAGACACGTAATGTGTATTGATCAGTGCCATTGTGTGTGTGTTTGTGTGTGTGTGTGAGTGTTAGTATGTGTGTGTGTGAGTGAGTGATTGTGAGTGTGTGTGAGTGAGTGAAATATGTAGTCTATGAAAAAGACTCCTAAGCTTTCAGGATTATTTTGAAACACTGATTTCACCCCCATTTCTTCAACTCCAGATATATCATATAAGATTTTCATCCCTACCTTCCTAATTACCAAAACCCCATCTCATATATATTTAAAAAAATAATATTATCGTCTCAAATAACCTACATTTTTTACCATATGGAATAAACCATATTCATAGTCCTGAAAGACATCTAAGTTTCAAGCAAATCACATATGTCAACAGTATAGAAGCCTTCAACAGTTTGCTTGAAAGAAAAAAAAATATATACATAATGTTTCTCGCCCTCGTTTTCCAGCTATTCTCTGTCCCTTGGGTGCCACTGCCAAACAAACCTTTAACTTTTGATAAAATGAACTGGTCTCCTGGTGCTTGTTGTCCCAGAAGTTGACTTGATGCCAAACTTAAGCCATGATAAATTGATAATGAGATCTGAACTCCCTTGCTTGTCCATTGTGGTAACAAACCCTGACAGCCACTTGCCACACCTGTCTCTTAACCTAAAAAATGGTTTGCTCTTAACCTAAAAAATGGTTTGCTCTGAAATGGTAAGGTCAATTTCGCAGAGAAATACTTGATAAAATTTCAAATACTTCCCAGACAAATACCCCTTTAAACAGTATATATCAGATATGTCATGTCTGGTTTGGAAACAAGATCAATCCTTGAAATGTTGCTGCAAAATCAAGTTTCACCATTAGGCTAATTCAAGGATTTCAAATTTGTTATGAGCAGATCCTAGCAGAGCAAAGGGACACTACCCATCACACACATAAAACCACTATACCCCCTATAACTCTGAAAGAAAGGAGAATGTTAGAGGCACAACGATCCAACATCAGGGCAACGCAATTATGATAACTGGAATTTTCAAACTTATTAGACAAATTTTATATGCCGTTCCCAAATTAAAAGGCACACTTAAAAAAACAATGAAAGTAGATGCATGCATGGTTACTTAATACAAACACAGACAAAACATTCAATTACACGACACCACTGATAAGATGCAGTCATGTATACACACATTCTTGCCAAAGAAATGAATTGTGTTTTATGCAGTATATATGCTTAAGATTTCACATTTGTATCAAACCCTCACTACCAACAAATGTAACAGTAATCGAATACAGCTCAGATAAATAATAAAACATACTAACCACCAATATCCCATTATCATGCTTTGACAGAGTATCTGTAGTAAAGCATGATTGATAAACTCTAGTAATATGATAGAATAGGGTGTTCTTTTGAGCAGTACATATGCCCAGTAGATGTATTATGCTGCAAATATTAATTAAAATATTTGTGTCTGTGTTTCTGTCTCTGTCAGGTTGAAAAATGAGGTTCAAAATTGAACATTGACTGTATTAACTGCTGCAAACTGATACTGTCTTGAGAAAATGAGAAGTGAGAGTTGGATGCTGTGTAGTGCAACACGGTGGAGACTGCCACATGCCAGATGACACACAACGAACACAACAAACACAACCAACAAAGCAACACAGAGGTGTACTCACTTTCAAAAATCCCTGCAAATTGTACAAAACTCTTTCAGTTAATTAGTCTACCAAATGATAACATTTTGTCCTCATTTGCATGTAGTATTTTATGGACTGTTACTGTTCTCTGGATCACATTTATATGACTTCCCTGTATTCTAGCATGCTGCCACTACAATCAAACTCCAATCACCAGTTAGCTTGTCCATGCATACAACAATAGTTAAGTATTGTGATATTGGCAGTTTACCATTATATCTAGAAGCCCCTCACATATAAAGTATATATATACCAGTCAGTTGACATTTATTTTTTGTAACTGTATATTGCAAAATGCCTACATTTGTTTAAATCTGAGGAAATTTACATTGCAATAAATTGCATGTTATTATTTATTCTGTATTGATTTATATCAATCGAAAAATCCATTTACTTGTCTGTCATCATGTGGTGTAAAAACATTAAGTCAATTATTTAATTTGACCATTTATTTGTGGCGCCTTTACTTGACACTAGACATAAAAGTGGGGGCCATGAAAGAAAAAAACATAACATAAAAGCATTAAAGCAAAAAGGTTGAAAATTGAGGAACCAGTCATTAATATATTTTATTCACTAAAGGTGGTGATAAAAAAATGTAACCAGTATGTAAAACAGGGGAAAATAGAAACGTTAATGAAAGAAAAAAGGGATACTTTAACATTACATCTTCTTACTTATTTATGTACATGGATAGAATTACCACCATGTATAAGATTGTGTGAAACATCCTTACAAAGATAAGAATAGCAAATTCAAATGTAGCAAGTATGCCAATAATACTAAATAAAATAGCATTACTCATTTTGTTTCCATCTAATGTTACATCCATAGTTTTAGTCATTAAGTAAGTCATTGTGTTCCAACAAACGTGTGTTCATTATGAAGTATTAAGACATTACAATGAAGTATGAAGACTTTATGATGAAGTATTAAGACACTATGAATAAGTATTAAGACATTTATGATGAAGTGTTAAGAAATTATGATTGAGTATTAATACATTATGATGAGGTATTAAAGCATTGCTATTCAATATCAAATAGAAGTAAATTAAGGCAAATGAATGAATACAGATTCATCTAAATCTGTTACACCAACAAATGATAGTGTCCAAAGTTAGAACTCATTATAGTAACCAAGCATGACCTCAGATTAATTTTCCTGCCAACAATCCTGTCAGACTGAAATCTGGTAGGTTTACTTACATTACCACGGCTATTCTGTTTGATCAGTGTTCCCTTAAAGGCATAGTTGATGCTGCTGCTAGCTTCACTGTCTGTTTCAGCATCTTCTGGGTTCTTCAGCCTCTCTCTGCTGTCTCTGTGTTTGAGAACCCTACTCCCCACTGAACGACTGCTGTTTTGACTTCGGGATGAGTAGCCACTGTCCTTGCTTGGGATCTTGACCATGGGCTTTTTAGGGTTCACAGGAGGTCTAGGCTTTTTCTGTGGCTGTTTCAGCCCTTCTGTTCCTTGTGTATCATTTTTTTTCAATTCAGCCTTCTTATCTTTCTTCTTCTTATCGTCACCTTTCATTTTCCTGCTCGCTATGGTTATTTTTGTTAAGTCGTAAATTGGATTTTGATTCATTTTTTTCCTTTGGCTAGCTTTTTCTCGTTCTTTCTCCTGTGAATGGTAACATGCAATGTTTCCTGTGTATTTTCTTTATTCGTTCAGGCATTATTCATACCCAAGTTACATAATGATTGCTGTTCAAAGGGTTTTTAAATATGGTTCCCACACCTAATTCTCTTAGCTTTGACTCATGCTCTCCAAACCCCTTCACTTCAGTACTGAATCCCAAAGTAAAATGTGCACAATATTTCCATTTCTCCAGAGTGACAAAAGATCAGTTGAGTTTTCCGAGATAATAATTTCGAAGTAATAGAGTTTGCACCAAACACACTACTCCTTGGAGAATAGAACAATATATTTTCATCTACAACAGATTTAATAATCTCCTTAAGACTTCATAGTAAATAGTACACCAATCTTCTTTGGCTTCCCACTCATGATGATTATGCAGAGTATTTTTGTAGGACATTTAGATGATGCCATGCTGCATATTTACTACAACACATGCACTGAACATGCCATGTCTGACAATTTACCATGCAACATTCAAGTGAAAGTGATTACACAATGTGCAAATGAGATTAAATCTGTAAACCCATTAACATTCACGATGCTCTATGACTGACTGTATATTGTTACATAAAACAATTATCATAGGCAAAATAGATTTCCATGGAGCACACAAAAATATCTCACAATATATACTTCTTTGTCTAAAAAAATATTTTTCATGATAAAAACAAGCATTGAATGTTTTCAACATTTTGCCTCAGTTAATGATTTTCTTTTCAAGAAAAAATGGTCATATGGTATACCGTATGCCATTAGGCTGTATTAAGATAAATGACCAATCTTAAGATCAATCAGCCCTCAGGTAGCTCCCACAGGCAATGATTGCTCCCTAATCTCTCGTTCAGCAGAGATCTCTTGACAAATTTGAGTGATTCTTACCTTCCCAGCACGCACTGCTTCCTCCTCGTAGGACATGGCGACGACAGCCAGCATGAGGTTAATGAGGTAGAAGGAGCCAAAGAATACCACCAGGATGAAGAACACCAAATTCCAGGGACCACTAGCTCGGATCACCTTCACAGACATCAAAATACCATCATCATTCAATCACAAAACTACAAAATAGTCCCTGAACTGAGGAATAACAGACTTTGGTTTAAGGATGCATTTAATGCTATTTCTGTTATATCACAGCATATCAGCATAACATTGGAAGAAAGCTCAAATCAATTACCCCAACTATGTGTGATGAAAAACATGAACATGGGTATAGTGCTGACAAACTTAGAAACATAATTAGGGCAAACTGGGATTCGAACCCACAATCATCAGTTTTTCTGGTGCCCAAGGCATGCAAGGGATTGTTTTCAACATTTTAGCCTTCACATGCTAGAAGGTGTTAAAAAACAATAACCTTTCTTTACTTGGGATGAAAATAGTGTGATTAGACATAAATCACCTACCTTATTATAAGTGTCCTCCCAGAAGTCCAGGGTGATGAGTTGGAAGGCATTCAGCATGGCCCAGCCAAAGTGGTCAAAGTTTGTATAGCCAGAATTTGGGTTTTCTCCAATGTCAGGTAAACAGGTGTAGTTTGCAGGGCATTGTCTGCAGAAAACAGACAGTATTATCTCTATAGGTGTAGCATACATAACTTAGCTGACATAAAAGCAAGATCTTTGAGAGACACTTGAAGTGAGTGAGTGGTCTTCTACCGACTTTAACAATATTCCAGCAAAATCACAGGAGGGATACAGTAAACCCGGGTGAATTGAATGAGACGATGATGTAAACTGTACCATCACCCTGAGTGACATCTACAAGTTTGACATATCTAACAAATGACAAGATAGCATAGACAGGGATGAGAATGAAATTTTGAGAAAAAACTCTGAAAACTAGCCCGGTTGGGGGACACGAAGCTCCTTATATTTAGGCATTTTAGACCTTCAAAACTGGCTCAGAAATGGCTCAATATTTTTGGCCTATATTATATACATTGGGGCATATGCACTCACTTTAGCTTCATATTGATGCAATAAAAGACTTATTATCCCTTACGACTTGCCTGAAATTGATAATGGAAACTTTGAGGCCAACAGCTTCCAAACAGGGAACATTTGCCATATATGGAATGTAAACAATTCATCTGTACATCTGCAGTGTTGTCTGTGTTTGCTGAACAGGTTTCAATCACAAGTTGTGCGTAGGATATTCAGTAAAGAGCGCTTCAAGGGTCATAATTCAATGGGGTTCCCTTGAAATAATGTTTGGCCGGTAGAGGGCATGAGAGTCGATTTACTGCAACGTTGCATTAAGTCAGTCAAACTTTTTAATTTAATGTTGTAATCTAAATATGTCTATTTCTAGTGAAGTGTGGTGTGATATAGTGCCTTTAAGATAAAATAGGTGAGGTGAGGTGAAATTGGGTTTAACGTCGTGCTTGAGAATATTTCGCTCATATGACGACTAAGATAAAATAGAAATCAACTACACTTACCCTGATCCTGTGATGTTTCCACACAGCATATACCCTCCATCACCGTCAGCCAGCCAGTTGCCTTCAATGTCATAGAACAGCCTGTTATACTTGATATGATCATGTTTTTCACGAATAAATAAATTGAAAGTGATTCAGAGGAATTTGATTAGTTAAGGGAAACATAGACTGGCAGAGCAAAAATTAAAACCAAAACATTAGCCCTGAGTGAGTGAGTGAGTGAGTGTGGTTTTACGCCGCTTTTAGCAATATTCCAGCAATATCACGGCAGGGGACACCAGAAATGGGCTTCACACATTGTACCCATGTGGGGAATCGAACCCGGGTCTTTGGCGTGATGAGCCAACGCTTTAACCACAAGGCTACCCCACCGCCCCATTAGCCCTGAGCAGCTATCCTGTTAAATACCGGTTGATGAGTGTTGCTTGTTTGGGTTGTTGTCCACATTTTGTTGTGTGGTTCAGATTACTATTCATTTTGTGAAGTTACTGATTTATAGATTAATAAATATAAAATGGTTGTGCACACTTTGCATAAGTTATTCACTCGATATGCACATCAGTATTTACGTTTTACCTCCATAAATGAAAACAAAAGTCAGTAAATGATATGATTAAGCCTTAAAGCTGGAAAAAATGCCACTTTTGAGAGTATGTTGGTTATATCACATGTCACCTTTCGACAAAATCCCAAAGCGATGCAAGACATAGACTTTTATATTTTTGACAAAACAAACGATCATAATCCCATTGAATTTGGTTCTTGAACCTAAGATTAACAGATACTGGCACATCTGCAGGCACAAAGTTTTGTAAACTTGCCCACTTGTCTTTGAAACAGAAGTGTATTTAACAAATATTTTCCTATATTCTGCTCTGGTCATCCAGTATATTATCAAATTATGTAGATTACATAACACTGACAGACCAGTCAGAATGCAGAACTCTAAAGTATCCTATTAGAATGTGAGAATGAGTGTGTTGATGAGCATTTTAGAACGAGTTTAAGAGTTACTTACTTGAGTTCCGTATATGTTCAGTGTAGTGGGTAACATATATAGAATCGGACTGTGTGAGGTTAAAGTTCAGGACACACTTTTGTCTGAGTCCTCCCATGTACACTTGCAGAGCAAACAGAGCGAACACCATCAAACAAAACACTGTCAACATTATCACTTCAATCAGCATCTTGAAAGCTCGAAGCAGGGCACCAACTATAGTCTTCAGACCTGAAAGAATGGCACCACAGAATTAACATTTGATTACACTTTCATACAACCAGAGTTTAGATTCTGTTACATCCCAAAAGATTTATATAATCAACACAATGCAGACAAAGTTAAGTCAAACGTTTATTCCATGATGTACATTTTAAACCAAACACTTACATCTGTTTATTACTGTTATCAAGTGAATTTCATTTTCAATTTATCATGATAAACATCCTAGACTCATTCGATGCCATAGCTTTGTTTTTAACGGATGGAATGACATGATGTGAAGGAAATTTAGTGTGTAGATAGTAATATGAGTGATGGATGTGGTGACTTTCAAAATGAAGCTATACTGGCAAACATGTCCAAGATATTTATCAAAAATACAAGGATATTATGAAAGATGACTATTGCTAGCACTATCATCAATTGTATCTCAGACCAAGGTGGAAGTATGAACTCTAATGGGAAGCATCAAGAGGCCTACCTGGTATAATGGACACTGTTTTTAATGCTCGGAATACCCTGAATGTCCGCAGACTTGTGAGATTGCCAACTGAAAAGCCTGGAGCTGCAGCTTGGATGATAGTTGTGACATACCTGGGAACAAATATCATCGGTGATTGCACTACCATCACAAAATTTGTTAGTCTTATCTCAACTGAAAAGGCTGACTTTAAAGATAGGATTAGGGGTAGAAAAGTTGGTGATTTTTACAGTGAAGTAAGCGTCTATTCTCTGACAGTATCCTGGTGGATGTTCATTGTAGTGTTCACGAATGATGTTTCAAAGTAACAGGACATTGGGTCCTGTAAGCTTCAGATGTCTGTCTGACCCATTGAAAATTTACAGGACCCAAAGAATAAAATTAAACACACATCTCAGATTTAACATTTCTTATAATTGGCATTGAAATTATTAACAAACATAAGATTTATAAACAGCAAACAAGTGTCACATGTCACATATAACAACTCCAGTCAAAGTCATTGTGAAATATACAGTCAGACACTGGGGCTGGTGGGTTGTAGACTTCTATCAGACCTTTGGCGAATCTGCCGGATTTGTCGGAGGGTCAGACGCTATTCGTGAACACTGGTTCATTGCCATACACCATGTGTAAAGTATTGTTTGAAATGGAAATTATGTAAACAGCTCAACATTTACACCTGATGTTCTCAAACAATACTGTGGAAACTATTTCAGCAATACTGAAATAAAATGGAAGATGTGACTATGAGAACAAGGAACAATTTCAAATGAAAGTGTACACCATCCTCTAACAGGCTGAATGACCAGTTACTATCTTGAAATCACACCCACAATTTTCCTGAACTGTCAAAATGTCATTACATAGCATTGTAACACAATGTGAAATCATTTCATTGTCATGATACACTTACAACAGTTCATATTCAGCTCAGCCAGTGAGTGAAAAACAGGGTTAATGTGAACAGACAGCCATAAATGAAAAGCATGAGCATGGTACTATGGTGGCAAGAACAATCAGAATGAATCTGGTATTGTAACCCATGAATGTACAGTGGATTCTTGTATGGGTAAGGGATGCAACTATGTCCAGTAATTACAATATTCCAGTTTCCAAATAACAATGTATGGTATGGATTTGCAGCTTCTTTATTATTTACCACACTTCTTGCCCAGAAACGCTGTGTTGTAAATACATGTAATAAAGAAGTTGTAAATCATACCATACATTGTTATGTTACCTTCCAACTTCTAAATGGCCATCAAGCATCTGGTCTAGTTTCTAGTTTTGAAGATTTTAGTGTCTAATCGTAGATAAAAATGGTAAATCAAATGTCCATTTATTGCCTGCTTCAACATTTATTATCCAAAATGGCTTCTAATGTAGCCATAGTAGATATTGCGTGGGTAAGAGTCTCTGAGGAGATATTGGTTTTTTTTATCAACTACTGGTTAACAGGAATAAGCATTAGCTTGAAATTTAAATGTTTGTATCCGAGTGATTATATTTTAGATTACCTTTTACTGACAAATATATTGACGTACATCTAATTCAATCAGTGCCACTGCATAACCGTCCAATATGGATCTCCTTGATTGGTGATAAGGTGACTGAGTACTGGATGTACCATAACTGTAGCATCACAGCATAGTAACATTACACTTTCCACCATCATGTCATAACAGAAAGCCAACACATCTTTAGTATGGGAATATTTCTCAGTAGCGTATACTCTTGACAACTTTGCCATTTTACCCCCAAAAAGTCATTTAACTTGGCATAATCAGTTTGCAAATTCATATCATACAATATTAACATTGTAAATTCTCATACATATTTTATCAATATAGAATATATCTCAACTGCAAGAGATTCAGCAGAATTAACAGGTCTCAAATGTCAATGCATTCTCAAATGAATGCTTGTTGTATGCTATGTTTAACATAAATATATTTTCTTATTTGTTTCTCTTGATAGGAAATATCAAGACTTATTGACTAAAGTAGAAAAATTCATCGGCAAACTTCAGAGCTTTCACACCATCATCAGCTTATGTTGATATATTTGATGTTAAGATACTTGGGTGAGATTCTCTACATCAACACTGAGTCAAGGGTGAAATGGTAGAGATTGCCTGGACTGTCAGAAATCTAAATTACTACCATCAGACCTTCATCAGCGTTGAATCACACACATCCTCATAACCTGAACACTTGACATTAAACCTAAAGATTTTTCTCTATACAATACCACACAACTCAAAAGAAAAAGCCAGTAATCAGGTCAAGTTGTCCTCCTATTGTGCATCATTAAAGAGATACTAATGCCTCACTTCAATACAACAATGTCAAGGATTCAATTCAGTGGCAATTTAGAAAAGTTGCCTGCAACAATCAATTAAGTACATAATCATTATCCTTGATCCTATTGATTTTCTGTTGTATGTGTTTCTTATGCTTGATGCACAAAATAATGATCATTCCAAAATTGTAAAAACTGCCAGAGGTGTGAACAGAACAATTATCCAGGTATTAGTCAATGACAGACACAAACAAACTATTAATCACATATATTGGGTTCCTGCCAGTTTGACGTGAATTGTCTGGTGTATGGTGGATAAAACACAGTACTCAAAACAACAACTAATGATCAATTATACCAACAAGATATTTTTCATTCTTATCTATCCATAACAGTTTGATAAGCTATGTTCACACATGAAAACTAAACAAAATATGAACATTACAGACTTAAACAGCGTTGTTTGACACCATAAGCAGAAAATAAATCTCTTTATGGAACCTCTTGTTCCCAGTATATTAAAATGCATGCTAGGACATTGTGCAGAAACAAGGAATTCTATGGCAAGATAACCATCGTGATTTAACAGAAGATAGACAAATGTTTTCCCCCACACAAAATGGGAGTATGAGTGGAGAAATGAAATAACTCAAATACACATTTTCAGCATATTTCTCACTGGTCTTGACAACCTGCCCAAATAGCGGAAATGCAGAGCTTGTGTTCAACATCTGAATAAAACATACTTACGCTATGACTATGACAATAAAATCCAGCCAGTTCCACGGATCCCTTAAATAGGTGTATTTGTTGATAAAAAATCCTCTTGCTATTAACTTGATAAACATCTCTAATGTGTATATTCCTAAGAACACATATCTGCAACAAAAGAAAACCACATGATCAATATACAAATCTGATAAGGTAAATATAATTAAAGATATATCATTAAAACCGATACAAATGTCTCAAAAACCATTCCAGTGCGAGGGCTAATGGTTGTTTGTTCACAATCTAAATCTTGTAACTGTGAAGACCACATGATAGAAACCTAACAAAAGGTACACAATGAACTCAAATATCTAACTTTACCTAAACAAGTACCCTGAAATCCTGTTAGTCCAAAATATTTGTGGGAAATTTTAAATAAATGCAGAGCAAAAGAAAATACATACCCCAGTTTGATGGTGGCAAAAAATGCACAATCAATGAAATGGTTATTCAAGGGTAATGTATTTGACATGAGCGTAATAATTCTGGTTTGGACCTTAAGTTTGCAGTGTTTTGGATATTGTTTCCAGCCTATTAATGTTTTGATAACAATAGAATTTGTTTGTCAAATCTTCATGACACGTTCATCCTGGATGTTTATCAGGACTAATTTAACACTGTACTGTTTAAATAACCAGTTACACTATATCTGATCTTTACTAAGAAAGTGTAATCCCAAATATAACATGTTATATCTGATCATGTTTAGAAAAAGTCGAGAACCTCTAGAACAATGAACTGTCTTTCTATACAGTGTTGCCCTCATTTACGTAATGACTGACTTTTTCTTGATATTTGGAACTGGTGTGAGTTGGGACTGGTGGAACCTTTGCTTGAGAATATATACTTGTATGTCTCTTGTTTCAACACAAAAAGTACCTATCAGCAATACAATTTCTGTTTCACCTACAATACATAAAGAATTCCTGCTACATGCGTCAGACCATACAGTCCATCTCACAGTGGAGGGAACATCTCTTTTACAGTGGTCCCCTTGGGGAATTATTTTGCAGAAATACCAGCTTCAGACTCCAAAAAAAGGTATTTAGAGGCCATATTTCAGATTGAAACAAGTGAACAAATGTCTTGATCCTGTGCCATCAACCTGATAATGAAAGGCAACTGCAGTTACATTTGCTCCTGCCAAGATCAAAATAGCCCTTACGTCTATAATAAGCACAATGCACCAAAATACACGCACTGGTGATGGTAACTTTGGGGGGGAATACTGATTTTATCTTTCATTTGCTCCCAAACATTTCCAGACATACATAAGATGTCACTCGTCCCCTGTTAAAAAAACATACTTAGTATTTCATTAAAACATACAGTTTGTACCTGTGAAAGAAACTATGCTAATTAAATGGTTGTCATTCATTGTGGTTTTACTATGGCATAGTTGCTCTATCCTCTGGTCTCTTTAACTGTAAGCAGTTAGTCAGAATATGATTAGATACCACTGCAATTATGATTTACTCATTATCCCTGAACCAAATGTCAACTAACAATAAAATTCCTGCTGCTGAAGTGTAACATATTAGAGTTGATACATTCTTTTACACCCAATTACCTTATTACAATACTGCAAAACATAAAGAGATAATTATCCCTCAAACCTACACACAACAAGAAAATGCAAGTTCTTTCAATAAACACTGAACAAAATTACACATCCCAATATTAATGAAATAATGTTGTTTTATTCAATCAATATTCCCCATAGCTGCCTGTAAAGAATTGTGCTTATTAGTGTTGGGAATTGGTTAAAATCTCATAATTGATGATTGGTTCAATACAATCGATCAATCATCAAAAATAATTGGTTAGTGTCATTTATGAAATTTTCCTGGCCAGTTTTGTTAATGCATAAAAAATAAAGAAAATACATGTAGTTCTTTGATTTTTTTGCAAATTGCACAAAATGCATTTGCAAATTTCACATCCTCAAAGGATGACTAGTATGTTAGGAACATAAATTTCTTGGAGTCTTTAAGATGAATTCAGTCATGACTTTGAACGAGGTTATAGTGCTTATACAATGTAACAGTCCAAACCAATCTTGTGAAAAATATTGTTAATGCAAACAAGTTTTGCAGAACTGTTTGTGTTCGATTATGAGAAAACATGATCGATTGCTTGGTCGTTTTGTCACTGCGACCAATCTCTGATTAGTTCAATTAATCAGACCACCACTACACTTTACAAACTAGAGACTTAGCGCATGAGCAACAATCCATTTCATCAAGGTATAAAGACTGGCAAGATGACACTTGATATCTACTTGACCTGCATTTAAGACTGTTCTGAAGATAGCTAGGAACATTGTCAATTATAAAGTGTAATATATTTCATTCTGTCATGTATACCATTTGCGACCATACCATTATTTGAATGGCATGAAACTAAAAATAGACATCCACTCAAACTGCATTGTTCTTTCATGATTGAAAAAAAGTTCCAAATCAGAAATATGTGACACATCCATGTTGCCTCAAATCCTACCAGATCCACTTGGAGCAAAGAACAAAATGATTTTGAGCTCAAGTCTTTAATGGCTTCTGATTGGATTAAACACAAGGAGGACTCACTTGGACGAGGCCCTAATTTTGAATGTACATCTATATATATATATATGTATATTCAGAAGAGTTTAACTGATTGTTGATTTTAAGTATAAGACCATGAGAAATTCTGTGTTAAATTAGTGACAACTGGGAAGGAGCTGGAGACACTTCTTCCAGAAACAAAGCATTGGTGGCCACTATGTCTTAATATAGATATAAAGTTAAGAAGAAGGAAAAAAAGATAATTTCCAACGCAATAGGGTTTGCATTTTTTGTCATGAGACCTGAAACAACACCACGTTTGATAAGGGCCAAAGGATAGCCATATGGGTAAAGCATTGGTTTATCTTGCTGATTACCTCAGTTCTTTACCTGTGTTCAGCTCTGAATAAGGATTCCCCAGAACTATGTGTGGAACTCTTTACAGCTTAACTAGAGTGTGTTATGGATTGAGTAACCCGTGAAGATCAAGGTAAGAATTGGTCTTCAGTAACCCATGCTAGTCATAAGGGGCAACTAACGGATTCAGGTGGTCAGACTCGCTGACTTGGTTGACACATGTCATTGCATCCCAGTGTAGATCAATGCTCCTACCATTGATCACTGGATTGTCCTGATTAGTTACAGACCAATGCCATATAGCTGGAATATTGCTGAGTGCGGCGTAAAACTAAACTCACTCACTCACTATGGATTGAGTATTGCTAAAATAAGTGTTAAACTCACTCATACCCCAGAGGGAGAGGAGATTTGTACTTACTCAGAGGTTTCTGTGAAAGTCATGGTTGGTAAAGCAAGAAAGACACAGTTTGTGATGATGGTAAGGATGACTAAGTAGTCAAAGAACTGATTGGTGGAGATTAACACAGCCATCTTTCGTATAGGACTCCATGGGGAGAAAATGTAGAAAGATCGAGTTGCTGAAAACCGGTATATAGTCTTCTTTGTGACTCGTCTGGAAATGACCACAAATGTCTGAAATAGGAACAAAATGGAATTAAAATTGGATAACAATTTTATATGCTTAATAGGATTAAGCAATTTTTCATACAAGTATACTACAGATGATCAGTTGTATAAAGGAGCATTATATAAGGGTTGAATAGAGGTAGAGTGGCCTTGTGGTAGACTCAAACATAATCAAGGTTAAATTTGCATACAATATTTGAAACTCTTGTTGCTCTGAATACTTATAAAAATTGCATCTTCTTTTTATTGGTTGGTTTATTGACATTTTGTTCTCAAAATATTGGGTCAGTAGTTGAAAGGAAAGACAAAATTAAATTTGACCCTTCAATTTTTGTTTATTTCACAATAAAACAGTGTTGGCAAGGTATGGAAGAAAACAACATTGGAAAATCTCTATTTTTATTTGTGATTTTTTTTTTGCATTTATATTGGAACAGTGTCACACGATGTGTGGAGTGTTGGTGGAGCTGTGAACAGTATTTTTCATTCATATAAAAGAGCATCATTCATGCATGCACCGTGAAATCTACGTCTGACGCCTGACGTCAACAACCCTTTTCAGTTTGAGGCATATCGGCTCATTCCACGCCACACGTTAATTTGTAGATTACAGAATGGGACGAGTGTGCCAAATGGCATCGGATCCATTCGGCAATTGTCCGTAGAATAAAATCACGAGTCACCAAGTCTACCCGTAACCTTCGTAATTGTCTGTGACCTATTCGACTCTTTCCGTTCATTTCCGTGACGTCACAGGAATGACTCGATAAATTTGCACATTGTGCAACAGTGTGGACGTAGCTCAGTCGGTTAGCTGTCAAGCTAACAATCCGAAGGTAGCGGGTTTCGCGTCCAACGGGTTCTCACAAACTGGTTGCTTGTCTTAATGACACGTGACCTACTGCAGAGATCGTCCTCACGAGAAGTTGTGGTGCTGTATTCTAAAGGTGCTCCCTGTTTTGAGTGCATTTACAGGTTGTTGAGTATACAGTTGTATATTACTTGTCTGGGTCAGGAAGAGAAACAATTCATGTAAAAAGCTTTGAATTGGAATTTTTATCCAGATATCATAATAGTCAGCAGATCTGAAAAGTGATTACTGAAAAACACCAACCCCTATAATAACTCTTCATTCATGGTTTCTTAACCTTCTAACATATATAATTGAAACCTAGTCTCAAGAATAATTACTACCAAATGATGGCACACAGCCTGTGGAGCCATCCCTCATGGTGTGATTTCCCCAACAATATCAGGTCCCACCATGATGCTGCCGTCATCAGTCAAAGGTAATACTTCAGCTGATGGAGTCATTGCTTCCCTGACTGAAAACTATTGTCATCACAATATGTTAGTGGATGTTCATATCAAACTCACAGGACCAAACCTCAAATCTCTCGCTCAGCTTAATATCTTTAGCAGTGATCTTAAAAAGAAACAGGTCACTATAATTAGCTATTTAGCTGTTTTCTATTTTCCAGATTCTAAAAACACAAAATCTCCCGACTATAATGATGCCTGTATGATCAGATAAACTCAAAAGAAGTTAATTTGAAAAGAATTTTCTAGAGCTCCTTCTGCAGGTAAATTTTCTTCTTCTTCTCTTAAGTTTCTTGATGATACTAAAATAAAACCGTATTTCCACTGTGCATTCATTCTCCATGAATCACTAACAGAGCTTGCTTAATCAGCACCAATAATTCTTCAGAAGACAGTATCAATTGTTTAATAGATGAGAAGGTCAGTGCATAACATTACCTCAGTAATGAAATAACAGGGGTTAAAAAAACCAAGCAGCATTAGGCTGCTGCTGAGTTTCCTCATCAGCTTGATTTGTTTTATGATATACATGACATGATGGGACTTAAAGAGGTAAATAAATCTGAATGATTATCAACAATTTACTCTTCTAGTAGCAACATACATCAATATTTTGGTCCTCCTCATCAAAATAAGAACATCATACTCCTAATTAATAACTAGTGGCTTAAATGTATGATTCATCATAACTCTTCCAGTACAGAACATTATCATTATGCTGTCAGAGCCTTGGCATCTCTTGAATGTATTGAAATATCTAACAGTATGTAATGACTTGTTCTGACAATGTAACCATTATTGTTTATGACACTAGAACCTTGTGTCAGGAGCACCTCAATGCTAATACATCATACCAAATTAAGCACTTCAAAACCATATCACATGCTGCCATAACATATATATTCAAAATAACCCCAAATAATACAAAATATCCAAGAGAACATGAAGAATAAGATATCTCTGGGCTTGTTACAGAAGCAATGGCTGACGTGGAATCATTACCGCTGCTGAGTTGGAATCATCATGTGAAGCCTTGTTAATTTCAATAACAGCATCGGGTACATCAGCAGGATAGTTGACATGGAACTCGGGTAGGCACCAACCCCTCCAGTTTTGCACTGACAGACAACCAAGGGGCATCCCCCCTCCCAGTAATAACACAAACAATTAATCCTTATGTGAAGTGTTTTCACTGCTGTCTCCTCTAACAGTCTTTCATGAATAAGTCAGGTGCCACCCGGTGGGTGTGAAATTTAATATCCGCTATATCCTGCTGTTTCTAAGACTCACAGTGGAATCACCTCTTGATCATGCATGTAGCATTTACTGGGTTTCTCTAACGCAACTGTTTTGCATTTTGGTGGATTTTGTTTGTTGTGGATCATAATCCCATCAGGGATGTGATTACAGGTAGGTCACCGACACCTGAAGAAAACATTTACATGGAATTGTCAAGTTGCACACATCCATCCATCCCAGTTTCCCACACTTCCCAATCTTCAAATCACTGCTTCACAGGAGAGCTGTGTGTTCATCATGTATTTATGTGAGTAATTAACTTTTGTTTTTCGTGCCACCCTTTGCCTCTGCAAGTGTGGTTTACCAGTCTCCTAGCTTCATCCATTTTGTATGTGAGAGAGCATGGATGCTATTTTCTCCTGCAAGGTAAGCCTGGCTTGGGGGGGCTGCAAGTGTTGGAGTGGGGCAGCTGCCACCCCCCACGGACTCTCAAGTTACACAACACACTGATGAGCCTGCCTGAGATGCTGGTGCTGTAATTACTGTACTTTATACATTTTCCTCCAAATATCACACATCATGTACATCTGAATATCGCCTTCAAGTATATAAAAAAAATGGCTGAGGAATGTTATGCCTTATTACACAAACTCAGCAGTTCCAACTGTTGTGAATGTTTCTACCGCCAGTTCAATAAAAAAGATATGTTGGAAAGCTCAAAGAGTACTTTCGGTGTGAAATATGTGAGCTATATTATCATATGTTCAAAGAGTTTTCATAGACAATTTAACAAACTTACATTGTAAGTACTCTGTTAAGCATTAGAACAATTTATCATTTTGGTGGAAGACTTAACAGCAATAAGATTTTCATAACAAGCTGAATATACATAGACTTGCCAGGGACCCTGCATGTTTCTTGAAAGGCGAGAGCAAGTCTATGTATGTTCACCACTGTTGCATATATTTATCAGCTACATGTATATACAATAGCCAGGGCATTATGAGATGTACTTGTATCAGCTTTAGTCAGAACATGATAGGCATATTGTATCCAAACTGTTAAAAACATGGTAAATAATCAAAGTACATATTTACACACAAAAAACATCATATGGGATTCCATTGTTATATATACTGAGAGAAACAAATAAAGGATCACAGGAAAATTGAAGTGTTCCTTTATTATTTTCCACTTTTCAATACCACAGCCCTATTCAAAGCTGGTGATGAAAATTGGAACATATTAAAGGAATGCTTGAATTTTCCTGTGATCCTTTATTTGTTTCTCTCAGTTTATAAAGCAGCAAACACTGAACTTACCCCAGTATTCATGCATATCAAACGCCAGGCTGGTAAAACACTGAGATCACAGTGGACAATACACATTATCAACAGTGTATTGACATTGTATCAATCTAAATGACAATAAAGTGATTTTTGTTGCATTGAAGACTTGATATGCGATATTGTGCATGTGTGTACCAAGTGTCATATCGTAATAAGCTTTTTAGATGATTTAATCCATAATTTTTACTGTACATCACCTTTAATACCATGTGATCCTTATCTCTTTAATTCGTTTAGTATGGCTTGATGACTATCTTTAAGGCGGAACTGTCATTAGTAACAGAAAATGTATAATGCTCATTTAAGTGGTTGAAGGCACAGCCTTGGTGCAGTTCTTGAATATTTATCAGTACTATGATAGAGAGTCTGGGGATACTATTTACAGTAGTCCATTAACTACAGGCATTACAGGAAATGAGTTAAATCCAACAAACTTTAACTGTGAACACTCAAACAGTACCATATAACACAGATTCTAACTATTCACACTGAAAATATATCAGTTCTGTTCAGTAATACAGATAATCAAGATTACACTATCCGTTTCCTGTAATAACACTTTGCTTCAGATTTTTCTGGTTGCTATGGAAATATCTCGTAATTCCTGACCACACTTGGAGAATGAATGTCAAAGATGTTCTGGAGTTAAATTACAAATGTCACAGACCCGAAGTTTCATTATCAGGAGGAAAAACTAATGATTTCAAATTCTGCATTTAGAGTCTGAAATAACCATAAGCCTTCTTTAATCCTTCAAACGAAAATGCCAGTGTTGTTAGTTCTAAGTAATCAGAATCAAATATCAGGTGTCTTCATATAAAACAAGAGTGTTTTATAACAATAAGGTATGTGTAATTGTTATTGTTTAAACTGTAGGTTTATTTAGGTCCATAATTTCTTTGAATGGTATTCTCTGCCTTGGATTTCTTAAACACTTAAAGATAAATGAAACTTTATGATGCTATTTGTGTTTTCCCAATATAACATTTGTAAATCTTTGAAAGAAATTCTTTTGACTTGGATTCGCCATTGTAAAATGAATGAGAGTGTTAGCTTTAAACTGATTGGTTGAAAATGTTCTTAAATGCCACTGGAACCTGAGTATCTTTCAGACTTGTATTGTGTATGA
The DNA here is from genome assembly GCF_003918875.1 of Haliotis rubra. Lineage (NCBI taxonomy): Eukaryota > Metazoa > Mollusca > Gastropoda > Lepetellida > Haliotidae > Haliotis > Haliotis rubra. The sequence goes on along the minus strand of NW_025766968.1, from coordinate 238,228 downwards.
GGGCTCAATGTAAGGAAATGAAACACACTGTTACTTCGTGCCTGTTGCACAAGACAAAAACATTTTACACCTTTCGCTCCAAGCCAGTTCCTCACCATCCATTTTTCCAGCTGAAGCCTATGTTCTTTGACCAGCAAGAAATTAACATGCCCTAGGTACAAGTCAGTATTAATGTGAGGTTGCTCTTTGCAATATTAGGTTGCACCAGTGCAGCTTGATTACATTCCATACTAACATTTGTATAGCGCCGATATCCAGCTCAGCTCAGCTGCTCAAAGTCGCTTAGTTTTTCCCCCGTTCACTGGATGTCAATCTCAACGGCACATCGTATTGTCAATCTCAGCTCCCTGGGGAGCATATAACTCTTGCAGCCACTAGGTGCACCGAGTTATTGTGGCATTCCCATCTTTACGAGGTACCCATTCACAGCAGAGTGGACTGGGACACATAGTCACAGTACTTTGTCCAAGTTTTACTGCACATTGCTGTACCCGCAACTAGGTGTTTGCACGTATTCATGTGGCCACCATCTGGTCATATACCAACGGATTCGTGGGTTCTTTTAAGTGCACAGGGTTGTGTACTGTACACTAGAGTTGTGACAACACTGAAAGAGTCTGCACACAAAGTTGACTCCAGGGTTTTTACACCCGGTCACAGGTGGGCTCGATCCCGTCACCTCAAGCTCGCTGGATCACTAGCCTGGCGCCTTAGCCAGCTCACCCACCGCTACCCTTTCTCGGAAATTAGACACTTGATGCCTCATTAAATATGTTGTAAGTTTAAGCAATAAGTCAAAACAACCAGTTGTTCAACTAACCAAGTGGAATCAGTTATCATGGATTGAGCGTATGTCATCCATAGTATGATGATGTTCTATCATTCCAGAATGACTTCATGTCTGTCTCACAAATGTGTGAGTTGACAAAGAGAGACAGCGCTATGGAAAACTACAGATAACACTGTTGACAAACACTGTGTCCCCAAAAGGAGTTAATATGTATTTGATGAATTTGAAACCTCTAGCTAAAATTATAATAATAATTAGTGAATTCATAAAGCGTTAAAATACTCCAGGCACAAAGTGTCGGCTCTAAGCGCTATGATGAGTATATACACGGTATTTAAAACGAGTAGGAACGCAGAAACCTAGCAGTGATAGTATTTTCGGAAAAGGAATGTCTTTAAATGAGATTTGAAGTTGTTTAGGGTTGGTGACAGTCTGATATCATGGGGGATAGAGTTCCAGAGAAAAGGAGCAGCATAGCTGAAAGAGCAGTAGCCAAATGACTTCAGATGGCGTTTTGGTCAATGCTAATGCTGTCAGTACAATAACAAGTACAAATCTCCTAATTTAACAATAAAAATTACAATAAGTATTCTAAAATTCATTTTCATCAAAACATAAATTAAATGATTCAATAACTAAAAAATTATGTTCTGTGGTCAAATTCTCTCACGAAAAGTGTTAAATTATGATGAAAAGCTAACAATTACATCTCTGTGGCCTTTCGGACCACCGGTATAACCTAATTATTCCTACAAGATAAGCTACACAGCCCCAGGACATTTGATTTCTGCCATTACTCCTACAGATGACGTAAACTGAATTCCTCTGTAATTCATGATATCTGACCTACTTTCTACTTTGCATACAAATTATTGCTCTAATGCAGTTAATCACTGAAAGGTGCTTGCGAATCTCCCACAGGCAAGCTGATGATGGGATTCAGAATTGTATTCCTCTTCAAGCACTGAACTCAGCCATGATGCTGTGCTCAACATGTCTCCTGGCTTTCTCGGAAATTAGACACTTTTTATCAAAAGACTCCAAACAAAATATAAACTGAAGATATGTGTACATGTTTTTTTCTGAGACTAGAATTAGATCATCTGGTCTACGCAACCTGAACATTAGATAATTTAAAGAGGTTTTATGTGAGCCTTAGCACTATATAACATCTAGAGGAGTTTGTGACATTCTGCTTCAGCAGGTGAAGGACAATATGGCAATCCCTTCGGTCAGTTGGATCAATTTCTTAATCTACCGTGATATGACCGTCTATAAGCCGAATTTTGAGGACCAAAAAAAAGCAGTCTGTAGAAGGGGTCGTCTTATCCATGGGTTACGCTTAGCCGTCAAACTTTTTCCAGGGGTAAGAAAACAACGTCAGATTACTTCGTGTGAACAAACAACAGAAGACGACTTTGTCAGTAGAGACATCAAATTTGCAATAAAACATCACTAGACAAGATTATTTACCTTTTAAGTTACTAGTATAAGTTGTTTTGCTGGTACATCTGAAAAAAAATATTATTGTGCGTGTAGAAGTATATTGTTGAAGAACAGCTGAATGACAGAAAACAGTGTATAAAATAGTTTTGAAATGTGACCTGTCCAAGGATTGGCTGTCCAAAAAAGTGACCAGTCCTGAACAAACACCACCAGTCCCAAAAACATTTCCCCCGACCTTACTTATTTAACAGACAGTCCTTTACAAAAATGGACCGTCAAGGATGGTGAGACGGGCTATACTTTATACACTGCAGAAAATGAATTAAATCTCAAATTTCAGTACCTACATAAGGTTCCATAGCCCTTTTTATTCAAAATGTTACATTCCTTTTATAAAGTAATTTGGTATAAAAACATAAGAATTTTCAAAATTATTAACACTGTGTCCCCAAAAGGAGTTAATATGTATTTGATGAATTTGAAACCTCTAGCTAAAATTATAATAATAATTAGTGAATTCATAAAGCGTTAAAATACTCCAGGCACAAAGTGTCGGCTCTAAGCGCTATGATGAGTATATACACGGTATTTAAAACGAGTAGGAACGCAGAAACCTAGCAGTGATAGTATTTTCGGAAAAGGAATGTCTTTAAATGAGATTTGAAGTTGTTTAGGGTTGGTGACAGTCTGATATCATGGGGGATAGAGTTCCAGAGAAAAGGAGCAGCATAGCTGAAAGAGCAGTAGCCAAATGACTTCAGATGGCGTTTTGGTCAATGCTAATGCTGTCAGTACAATAACAAGTACAAATCTCCTAATTTAACAATAAAAATTACAATAAGTATTCTAAAATTCATTTTCATCAAAACATAAATTAAATGATTCAATAACTAAAAAATTATGTTCTGTGGTCAAATTCTCTCACGAAAAGTGTTAAATTATGATGAAAAGCTAACAATTACATCTCTGTGGCCTTTCGGACCACCGGTATAACCTAATTATTCCTACAAGATAAGCTACACAGCCCCAGGACATTTGATTTCTGCCATTACTCCTACAGATGACGTAAACTGAATTCCTCTGTAATTCATGATATCTGACCTACTTTCTACTTTGCATACAAATTATTGCTCTAATGCAGTTAATCACTGAAAGGTGCTTGCGAATCTCCCACAGGCAAGCTGATGATGGGATTCAGAATTGTATTCCTCTTCAAGCACTGAACTCAGCCATGATGCTGTGCTCAACATGTCTCCTGGCTTTCTCGGAAATTAGACACTTTTTATCAAAAGACTCCAAACAAAATATAAACTGAAGATATGTGTACATGTTTTTTTCTGAGACTAGAATTAGATCATCTGGTCTACGCAACCTGAACATTAGATAATTTAAAGAGGTTTTATGTGAGCCTTAGCACTATATAACATCTAGAGGAGTTTGTGACATTCTGCTTCAGCAGGTGAAGGACAATATGGCAATCCTTCGGTCAGTTGGATCAATTTCTTAATCTACCGTATATGACCGTCTATAAGCCGAATTTTGAGGACCAAAAAAAGCAGTCTGTAGAAGGGGGTCGTCTTATCCATGGGTTACGCCTTCGTCAAACTTTTTTCCAGGGGTAAGAAAACAACGTCGTATCACTTCGTGTGAACAAACAACAGAAGACGACTTTGTCAGTAGAGACATCAAATTTGCAATAAAACATCACTAGACAAGATTATTTACCTTTTAAGTTACTAGTATAAGTTGTTTTTGCTGGTACATCTGAAAAAATATTATTGTGCGTGTAGAAGTATATTGTTGAAGAACAGCTGAATGACAGAAAACAGTGTATAAAATAGTTTTGAAATGTGACCTGTCCAAGGATTGGCTGTCCAAAAAAGTGACCAGTCCTGAACAAACACCACCAGTCCCAAAAACATTTCCCCCGACCTTACTTATTTAACAGACAGTCCTTTACAAAAATGGACCGTCAAGGATGGTGAGACGGGCTATACTTTATACACTGCAGAAAATGAATTAAATCTCAAATTTCAGTACCTACATAAGGTTCCATAGCCCTTTTTATTCAAAATGTTACATTCCTTTTATAAAGTAATTTGGTATAAAAACATAAGAATTTTCAAAATTATTAAAATAATTTTGCTGCTAACAATTTTTGTTCCTTGTAAGATGTATATGTATCTTTCCGTAGCCTACTGTTTTAACCCTCTGTGTGCCACAGAGGATATTATATGTACCACTTCTTCCATCCTCACTTTGATGTTCAATAAAATTCAAAACATCACATACACAAATGCACTTGAAATTCTATGAAATTCACTTAAAATAACAAAGTCTTTTTTTCACAAGTCTTTCCAATTTCGACATGTTTCTAAATCACTATTCACCTCATTCTTAGTGTACTTTTTAAAATCTGAATTTAGAATATTACTTAGAAAATTGAATTTAAAAAAAAAAAGCATAGCCTAGAATTGCATCAAATGTTTTGCGAAGTATGCAACCATGAAGGCCAGTGAACGTATTACTTGACATATATTTCAAACTCTGTTTTGAGAAATGAATCCCTAACTTCCTCCTACATTTACGACCAATCAAGAAATACCAAATGTCTAGGTGAAATTGAGCAAAATGAATTAGATGTGAAAACGAACGTTGTGCTCAGAAAACAGTCGTCATAATCTAAGCCAGCCTGACCTGTTCAGAAAATGAAGACCTCACAACGGCATAATATTATTTTGAGCTTCTTGTGAGAAAAATGACTGCGTATTTTTAAGTAATGATATTAACATTATTCTAAAATCGTGTTTTGTTTTAAGCAAAACAAGAAAAAGTTATTTTTTTAATTTGAGTGTATATGTCCTCTTTTAACAACTTTAAACAATGCTTATTGATATGATATCATTTGAGATCATTTCCAAACTATTGAATTTACTGTAATTTGATGCCAAACCATAGTTGCATCAACTGTGACAAAACAACATTAATGTACTAATCAATTAAGAGACAACATGCTCATGTCATGGTAAATGTACACTAACTACTCATCATTATCTGGTAAATGTCACAGCTAGTATTGTGTTTCTGTACTGACATCCAGCATCTGTAACTTGACGACATCACTGAACTACTTTCATCCTACTTCCTGTCAACTATCACACACACATTAGCTGAACATGTTAATTTGATCACTGAGGCCACAGTTTTTCTATCTTTTGGTATGGAGACACGCCTGTATGGCACCAAAAGAAACATTATCCCAAAATATCCCAAGACAGTATAAACATATTTGTTGTCCTTGCTCTTCTCAAAAATAATATACAACTATAATTTAGCGACATTTTAGTAACTATTACCATTTCAGATAATAATTGACAAAACACATTGTACCAACCAATTGCCACTTCAATTCTGTTATGTAAGTTGGAAAGACAACAAAGCATTCTCAGAAATCAATAAATATATGTTTGTACTGTAAAAATAGAAAACAGCCTGCTCTTAAGACAGCATTAGCATTTTCCACCAGACTAATCCTGTCACATAACATGATAGAGCAACAAAAGTTTACTTATAGTTCATCGACCAAAGTTTATTTGTTTGTGAAAAATCTCTTAACCATGAAACAAAAAAAGACCAACTGAAATCACAATTAGTGCTGCATTGTTACAACTGTAGCAATGCATGTTTAGGTCTGAAGTACTCCACCAGTGGAAATATTAAATTGCATGTTGATATGTTATTATTGTTAATATAGTACAGTTGGTGAAAGCCATAGACTGCTAATCTAAGATTTACACTGTGCAACATGGTAGTGCAGCAATCAACATGATTAGTGTTGGCAGGTGTTTCCACATGTTTCCTTTAGGGCTGCGGGAGCTGTAATACATTCAGAGTGTTGTTATATAAGTCCTGAACCACAATGAAATCCTTGTAGGATTCAGACTGATAAACCAGAACTTGTAATGTGGCATTGTTTTCATCAAACACCTGGTATCACCATTATCTGATTGTGATTGCTCATTATACAGTTGGAACTAACAATCAACATTGTTATTAGCAGAAATTTCTAATACAAACAGAAAGGGATTTGTCACTTTCATTTTCAGAAGGATTTAGTCTTAATACAGAGACTAGCATTATCTGATCTCACAGTTAATAAAATTTACTTGATCCTGGCTTAGTGCAGTTGGTGAAAGCCACAGACTGCTAATATAAGATTTACATGGCACTGGTAGTGCAGCATCAACATGATTAGTTTTGTCATGTGTTTCCACATGTTTCCTTTAGGGCTGCAACTCAGCTGTAATACATTCAGAGTGAAAGTCAAAGATTTCTCTGAAGCTCTGAACATGTTGGAATGCCAACAAGATTTTCTGCAACATCCCTTATCAAATATTTTGTTTCCTATGGTTTGTATTCTAAACCCCATGCCCTCCATGAATGGTCCCTATGACCAGATAACAACTAGAGAAACAGTCTTTGTTGTGAGTGACATAATTTGGTGTGTGCAAGCAAAAGAAAAATAAGCATTGTAAAGGTAATTTTAACACCAATATTGATCCAAATTCCATTTCCACTTCCAAAAGGTAGAATGGTCAAATAAAGATATATAGATATAACCCTACAGGCAAAAGAAAGCATGCAACCATACATGATGGTGGCTAAACAAAACAAACAGGAAATAGTTTGATGGCAATGTATTTCATATGGGTGTCAAAGTTAAATTTTATTTATCCTGGTTTTGGTGGCTATTTTCAGCCTTATATCATTGATAACATGTATAATATTTGGGTGAAATCCACTTGTCTTTTGCCTGGTAGTTCATATCAACACTAATTATTCTGTGTCTAAGGAAAAAAAATTAACATACTGAGAACAAAATTGATAACTTCAAGGTGGGAATCATTGACATATTGGATTTATGTAAGACCCTACGTTGTACTTGTGTTTAGACTCCAAACAGGAGGTGCTGAGATGAGCGTGTCGTATTGAACTGCCCTTACCCATAGTTCAGTTTCAATATGAGAGAATAGTAAAAAAATTCCCAATACATATACAACTGATATTATATATGCTCAATTTAACACCATTTGCCATTTGAGGGGAAAATGTGACAAAGTGCATGTTAAATATCAATTCATTGATGTGGAATATTAGCAATCATGTAAATACACAGTTCATGATATTAAAGGATCATTGTAAACCAAAAGTCACTGTGTTCTTTAATCTGATTGGTTGAAAAACCTGATCAAATGGTATTCGATTCCCCGGAAATTCGCTGCGTATTAATACATACAAACATCGCTCACACCATTGTATTGTTACATAATCAGCTGAGATGAAGTCATTCAAATCATATTGTGACGTAAAGTCCGAATGACGTCACAAATGAGCAGTTCTAGATGCTACCATGGGAGACAGCCGAAACGGACGGCTGATGTACCCGTACTCTATGTCAATGAGTGCAGACACAAAAACGTGTGTGGACCTTTTGGTTTACTTTTGTGTTTACAATGTCGATAAACATCATGTGTTGGCCAATTTCGGGGTGTTATTGAGTATTTGAAGCACGGGAATATTCTATTTGAAACCTCCGGCTGACGCCGTCGGTTCCAAATGAATTCCCGTGCTTCAAATACTCAATAACACCCGGAAATTGGCCAACACATGATGTTTATCTCCCTAATTTATATTTCAAGTGAGAATTGAAAAATTATAGACTAGCCTGAATAGTCATAACATATAAGGTTAGAAACTCTGATGAGAGAAATCTTCCAATAATGAATTGATTAAATATCAAGTATTATTTTATCCATTTTTGTATATTTATTTTTGACAAAATGTTCAAGATATCTATGTGCATTAACTGTCAACAGATATGATCACACACACAATAAATGTTTGATAGGACTGCATGTATAGTGTATTTTGTCAAGATAAGAAAAAACACACAGCAACTTTCATTATCTATTTGGTACTCAGGCAAATAAGAATGAAACAACAAATTTCCTGAGACCCTGTTCATATTTTGATTACATAAAAATAGGGTCTATTTATTAAAAATCCATGACTCTTTCTGGCTAGGACATATTAAAACACCTATTCATCTGGTTATACACAGACTGTTAACCAGAATGTAATTGATTGAAGTACTCGCATTCCAGATCACTTGATATTTCACAAGCAGCATGTCATCGACCAACAAGAGAAGACTTTTTCATTCCATATGAATGTTTCTTTACACAAATAACCAAAGCAGTAATGGATGAATACACAGGGCAAGGTCACCCAAACACAGTGCCAAAGTCCTCTTTCAACATGGAAAGTTAAGCAATTCCTGCAGCCCTTCCAAAGCCCTTATGACATTAATGCTTAATCATGCTTATGTGGGCCCATGAGTGTACTTTCATGACATTATATATTTAATTTGGAGAGGTATTGTACTTGGTATGTATAAAGCCAGTGGCACTGAGCCAGGTATTGAAATCCCTCTACAGTTGGATCTACATGGTCAATGGGACACAGTCAAATCAACAGTATTTGGTCGTATCTAGCAACAACAAAAATACGTCCACCGTCAATTCTTGCCTACAATGGAACGCCAACATTACATGTAAATAGAGTCCAGAATGAATGACATGACATTGTGATGATGTTGTGTCGTAAAGTGTGGCTTGTCACACCATCAGTGGACGTTGAAGTCACATAAGTACTATTATATGTAAGGATATCCCACAGTGCTAGGTGCAATTTAAATATATATTGAGTGATTAAAGATTCACCTACTGTAAGCTATACCTACAAGTCTGTCTTCACTTTTCTTGGCACTGCCACAAGCAAATGTAAATTTAGAGTTTAAAATTAATCGTAAAATTCAAAGGTTTAATGACCTTTAATAGAGATTTTGTTATGACAGTGCACAGCTCAAACTGTCTTTATTGGCAGGAAGTTACTATCATAAATCTTTTGCCAAAACGTCATGATGAAGAAATGGATCAAACTCTTAAATTCAAACAGGGTGTTAAACATAGGGCATTATCTATCAGTATCACATGAAACCTGAATGAAAGGCCCATTTTATATCAATTTGCTTATTGCTTATGATAATAGCAACTGGGAGAAGCTCATGTCGCAGCATTGTAGCCCTGTTTGGAGACGTATAGTACTGTCACTTATAAATATGTATGAAGTAATCACACATGACAATGCATCACATATCCCTTGATGAAAGATTTATCAAGGGATTATTAACTTGAAGCTTGTTGGACAACATATGCATTTCTCAACATGGAAAATTAACCAGTGATAAAGTGCTACAAGAAACTGGTATCAAAGATTGGGAATTTGATTCTACTTTTCTTCTTGCATTTTCAAATGCTAACAAAATATACAAAATGTTTGTGCTCAATATATTACAAAGGATATTTTCATTTTTCAAAGTTTTCAAACAAGAAACATTGACATTTGAGAATACATGACTGACTCTTAGCCTGTTGGTGATCCCTCTCATGAGAAGTTTCAATGGCTGATTGATACCCATCAAGCAATGCCCAATGACATGAACTAGAATGGCCTCCCATAAGCCATATCACTACATCAAATTGTCTTGAAGCAACAACAAAAATACAAACATATCCTTCTTGGTCTTTGCAAATGCCAATATCACTTCAATGTCACTACTTGCAAGTGGGTACAAAAAACACTATTGTTTGTAAAAGTATCAAATACATTAATGGATGCTGATGGCTGTTTTATGGCATGTTTATTGGTGGACAACATTCGATCTATACTTGACAGCAGAAAAGAATGGCAAATATGGAACCAATATCCATTTCTTCATTTCCCAGTGCATAAGTAAAGTGATCTTACATCACGAATGTTCCAGAAACCAGTATCACACTAGTCATAAACTGCCAAGTGACCTGTTTAAAGCAATTTGTAATATGCCAAACATAAATCGGATGTTTCATACCACCCTACAAAAAAAGGGTGGTGGGGTAGCCTATTGGTTAAAGCAATGGTGTTCGGAAAAAAAGTCCTCGAAAAAAAGTACCAGTTAAAAAGTACTAAATTTGCCTAGGAAAAAAGTCCTACTTTTATTTTTTTTATAACAAATGTTAAGAAAAAGCTTAGATATCCGGGCTTAACACACAACAATGTAAATTGACAAATATACATGTGCAGGACTGAACATCACCAGGAGAGTGGTTATGAGAGTTGGTCACTTCTGGGTTTTTGTAAGTTAGTCCAAACTTGGCCCTGACAGTTAATACTTGACTTACGGCTGCACTTCCAAACAATCTTTGATTTGCGACTTGCATGTTTAGGCCTAAAAAAAAAAGCTTGTGGTTCCGATTTCCCGACCGACCCTAAATATTCCCGCCGAGCCTAACAATTTTACTCACCACATAATAAATTAAATTTATTTTCTGACACATGACTCATGATCAGTAATTTAAATATATTTTGCAAAAAAAACCAAAACCCTACCTACCTACCCTAGTTCTGAAATGTAGAAAATCGGAACCATAACATTTATTTTTTTTGGCCTTAGTGTACATGTGACCATCTAACACCAGCTTCAAGCCACCCTTGTTAGTCTGAATGATTTCCATGATGAAATGGTTACTAATGTTTTTCAGGAATACATCTATATACCCCCCCCAGAAGTTCTTTGATTCAATCAGCTAAAATCACATTATATTTGACAAACAGAACTCAAACAGTACTCCACAAGCCAGTTTGTTAAGATAATCTTGTTGTGAACACTAATTATTCTTTGATTCATGCAGTTAAAATCACTTTTGACAAACAGAACTCAAGCTAAATCCTGGATCTGCCCAGTTAAACTATCATTGTTCTTGGTTAACTCAGTATTTAATCCATGCACAATAACTTTATGTTTTCTCTACAATAACTTTGATGTCAACATCCATTTAATCCGTTTTCACAATAATAGGACTTATTTTCAAGAGGACTTTTTTACCGAGGACTTTTTTTCCAGAGGACTTTTTTTCCTATAATCAAAGCAATCACCCATCCCACCCTATCACCCAGTATCGATTCCCCACATGGGTACAATGTGTAGAGCATATTTCTGGTGTTCCCTGCTGTGATATTACTTTATGATTGCTTTAGACAGCACAAGACCATACTCAATCACTCACTCATACCACCCTACATACCATATAATTGTAGAAACAAAATTACTGGTAAACATGCAGCTAAGGACAAACGGACTGATCAACAGCATCCTTTATGTCTTCATTTCCTGCTAGGAAGCATGACCAAGACACCATGACATATTGATCTCAAAGGTGATAGGAAGTGAAACTAATTGATTTCAAAATACCCTATGGGTCGTAATGATTTTATAATGAGATCCTCCCGCGCATCCACTGACTTGTGAGACTTGAGCTATAGATGTAAGTGTGAAGAGGATGTCTCCATACACTCAATGTGAAACCTTCATCCAGGTTCTCTTCCTACCAATGCATTATACATACAAAAGTGATTTCAATATAACACATTCATCGGGAGTCTTTATGATTAAATTCCCATGTCAACTTGCATATTAAATCAACTCCATTACAATTACTTGGACACAGATCTAACAGATGAACTGGAATATAAATGTACAGGAATGTTCATACAGCTTAACCCTTTTTTCCTTCTTTATACAGTCCCATTATTAAACTAATGCAGCTTAACTGCATCTACATTCTATGCCCCACTATGCTATACGTGTTTACAACTTGAAGTACAAATCAAAATAGCTACATTGTTATATTAGTGACATTATTGAGAACATTGTTATATTAGTGACATTATTGAGACATTTTCTTTTCCATATCTTGGTTTGAACTCTGATTTCAAGAGAACTTTACTAAGGAAATAAGCTTAAAATCAACCCTGACATTCTTTTCATATTGTTTACCGTCATTTGGCATGTTCACTTAGAGAAAATATACAAAAATATAACAGCATGGTATTTTATACTGCTTATTGAAATATGAAACATCATGCCAGGATAATCAGTCGCAATTATCCATGAAACAGATTTTACTGGGTTTGAAGGCAAAAATAATGGTGAAAATTATATGCATGGATTGATGAATATATTTGCGAAAAAAGGGAACAATTGTCGTGTTCTACTGATTGATCACAATTTACATTAAAAACACACAATGAAACATACCAACAGTTATACATTTACAAAGGACTGATAAAAAGTTAAATACTATCATTTATGAAGGAACAGGAGTAATTACTGGTTCAATAAGTTTTTTTCTGATCTGACATAAGATTGTATACATTTTGTTCCCTGAACCATCTCACATTAAGATCAGCAGGTCACAAAGTGGACAGGCTTAAAATACAAGATGAACTTGCATAGGTCAAACACGAAACACATAGAGATATTATGTTACTGTACATATCACTCAACAATGATGAATTCAGCCAATAATTGTAGTTCCATCAGCAGTGGATTCCAATTCGGAAGAATGATGTTTTAATCAGGGAGATCTAGAGACAAGGATCATATTGTGTAGGCATCTCAAGGGCAAAAGACACATTTAATGACTGAGTACAGTAATCTACCTCAGTGATCTATGTGTCAACTATTATTTCTTTTAAAGTAAGCATTATCAAGGAAAAACATAGTTGTGTTGACTGCATGAACTAAATAACCCAGATCTTTTTTACCAAATTCAATTTATGTTGTGAAGTTACTTTGACACCTATTTGTAGATAATAAACAGCAACGGATCGACCATGCATAAATCAGCTGTTTTCTCTTTCACTCAGCCAACTAATGAAGATATTGGATAACTTCTTAACAATGTAAAAACACAGAACAAATATATACCCTTTACAGGTAAAATGAGCTTGAAAGGCAAGGTATTGGGACATTGTGCCTAGGATAGTGTTGGCTGGAACTAAAGGCAACAGGCTGGGTAGCATGTCGGGAAACAATCAATAAGTCTCCATTATCTTCTACCTGTCTAGTAGCTACAGGATTGATCTAACTTCCCTAGCTGATACCCAGCTCAATGAGAGAACCATGTCTAAAGATAAAGCATTATTTATTGAACATCTCAAGAATCTAACGTGCTGCAGATAATTTAACAAAAACCTAAACATTCTTGAGTTACAGCTAAATATTGGGATAATTGATAGCTTGATATTCTAGATGTGAGCCTGTTTGCCCATGGTGTATAGACTGAAATACCTGTTTGTGCACTTGAGATGGCTATATGATGGGTTTCTAATGTCATTTTGCAGTCTGGTATCAAAGTGTGAAAACTCTTGAATGATTACTCTGTAGACAATATGGGTTTTAGAAAAATAATTACAAGTCATGCAGTTGAAATCTTTCAAGTACGTTTGTTTGTTGCCCCACTCAGCGATAACCATGACCTATAGTGATTGAATCTCTAACACAGAGCCCACTGATCTGTATTGTGAGCAACGATCCACAATGGTTTGGGTTAAGATGACATGCAATCAACTGAGTCACTCAGAGCCTGACCACCCAATCCATTTACTAAACAGTGTCAGTATTTCACTTACAGGAGGCACTTGATCAAAATGGACAACATTCAGGCTGAAAGCCAAGTTGTTAGGTGTCTGTTTTCACCATATTTACGCATAGATTGCTTTCTTTGTTAGATGGTGGTGCTATCATATTTCCTTTCCAGAGTATCTTCTGTCAGGACTCCAAATATTTGACATATCTGATGGAGCATGTCCTACTACCTTCACTGAATATTTCTATAATTAGTTTACATCTTTATTATTTTCATTCTATAATTCAATTTTATATATTAATTGTGTGTATATATTTTTAGGTTTATGCATTAGTTCAGATGGTTTACATGTTGACATCAGTTGATGAGAAAACAAAATTTATATAAGTTCCCTTATACAAACCTTTTAAAATTTAGATGGCTCCAAGAGTCACTGTGTTTCTATTCATAGTGTTTTGAATATGGTACCTTTTTTTATAGTGAGATTGTGAAATGATAAATGATACCAAAAATAAAACTTGACACTAGTGTCGCTATGGAATCACATTCCATACCCACAAATATATATTTTGAAATATCAGGGATTTATTGCGTATTCAAAACTATGTGCAATTAGAAGGCAAGTTCATAATTTTTTATCTTGTTCAAACCTGGGATTGTTAAAAAGTTAAAGGTTAAACAACATTGAATTGTAACATTGGATTCAAACCATTAACCTTAAACTGAGCCTCAAAGTGTCTTCCTTCATATTGGTTGTTGTGAACAGCTGCAAAACAGATGCACTGTTTAGTAATATTCACCCACTCACACTTACATATTGGTTATCTGTTAACATTTAGTACAATCCACCTCTACAAAGTCATAAAATTACTTATAATGATAACAGCCCGAATTGGTAAATATTTAATTTTACTGACATATGCTGCATGCTAACTTAAATGGTGTCCTCACAGGGATTTATGATTCCCTGAACATACAATGAAAAGCAAGAGGGTCTTCACAAAATGTGGCATTTCAAGTACCCAAATTCACAAACTAAATGCAAAGCTAGTTTGTATTCCTATTCCTACTAAAACGTTTGGTAGTCACCTCAAGCATCTACACAAATAAGGTAAGATTTATCAGATAGTACTTTACGCAATTGCAGCTTATATTTCAGGGTAGATCTAAAACTCTGCTGGTGATGTCAATGTCCTGAAATACTATCTGTCCTTCATTGTCTAAACTTAATGAGTTAACATAACAGAAGTAGTATGATACAGCATGATATACTGCTTATGATATATAATTAGACATCTCATAGACATAGGAGATAAACATCAATCATATTTTGACATTAACTCACAACATTAGGAAGTCATATACTACCCAAAGATGTGTTTGTCTTGATTACTTGTTCAGTGCCGATCATATGACTGTTATTGTTAGCTATAAATAGTTAGCTCCCGAATGAACGACCACTGTATTGTTTAGTTTACATGGGTCAGTTCTAATCACACATTATCTTAGAGTGCAACAAAACATCTGATTATATTTCTTCATAGCCTAACTAATTCACGAGGTGTGACCCTGAACACGCTAATACCTGTGACCCACAATAGACACAGGGTTCACCTTGGGTATTACAAAATATTGCTTAACCAAATCAATCTTCAGCATCACATGTGATTTAGTCATATAAACTACTGTCAATCAGGTGATATTAACTTCTGAAAATAAGAATAAAAGTATATCTGAATTAATGAGAATACATTTGATGTTTTTGAAGTTCATATAGACGAAATGATATAACACCAAACAATTATTAACTGCTGCCATCTTTTTCTCATGAAAAGTCATTTGAATTCATAGATATGCCTTACATGCACATTACATGT
Source organism: Haliotis rubra (assembly GCF_003918875.1). Taxonomy (NCBI): domain Eukaryota; kingdom Metazoa; phylum Mollusca; class Gastropoda; order Lepetellida; family Haliotidae; genus Haliotis; species Haliotis rubra. The sequence continues at coordinate 222,584 of NW_025766968.1, read as the reverse complement.
TCTTGAAGTACTAGCCCCTTACAGTGCCATGGCAAAATTCATTTCAATAAATGTGGATTGAGAATATAAACAAACTGAGATAACTTCATCTCTTCATATGAATTATACATGAATTCATCGAAACAGATGCACTCTTGTTTTTCAAATCCATATAGCATCAGTTTCTAATTTATCTGAACAGTCATTGAAGTTACCTGTGGCAAAGCAAACAATGTTTCTAAATATAACATCTTCATTTATATGTATGGGCACTGAGAACGTATTATTTTAAAAACCAATACTGCATCAACAAGCATCCATCATCCTCATCATCTTTCTCTGAATTCATGACAACCTCAACACAAATCGCATTCTGAGTTTGTCAGCCGCACTGAATCCTTTATGAAATGTTAACTGATGACATTTTCATCTTTGTGTGATGAAAAATATCAACCTCTTTGAACCGATGGAGGGTCTAGTTGTACATTAATGAGGTTTAGCAATGGCAACATGAAGCATTTATACCTTAGAACAGAAGGCTACAGTTAGAGCAGCATCAATAAATATTAAAGGCTGCAGTCAAATGTGTACGGTAAGCCTCATCAGAGAGTATGGAGGTCTTACAGTTAACAGATCTCTGTATCGTGATGACCTTATTAAATTAGATGAATATTAGAAAAATGCATACTGCATTTTTTCACACTTTCAGAAATTTCTGAATTTCAGTGACTCAGTATGCCCAGTTAAGAAGGAATTTTAAAACTCTTTAGGCACCGAAAGAGAATACTGGCATATGTTGGTATGATTGCTATTTGATAATGATTCATGAACGCATCCTTATGATATAATCAGAATCATACTATTTTGAGGGATGTTTTTTGTTGCTTAGATTTGAACAAAAGCATAGGAAAGCAGGCAACACCAAATAGTATTTAAAGCTCTGCTTTCATTTGTGTTAAACATGTCTGCATGCACTCTTTGTGCAACAAACATTTTATTTAAAATAGGTTTGGACCAAGACATTAAAACTGTCACAAGCTCTGTTGCAAAATTAACATATATCTAAAGTGTCTCTTTACTTGTAAGCAGAAGAAATGCCAAATTAACATATAGCTTTTAGTTTCAACAAAATCATTGAACACACTTTTGTTACTATCTAGCCAAGACTCAATCCTTTGCTGGCAGCCTTTGTATGGTAGTAGTGTTGCTGGGCAGCGTTAGGCAACAAATACTTTTCTCCATGCAAATCGTGAGTGGTGGGTAGCACTGTGTACAACTGGTAGGGCTGGACATGCTTACCTTGCAAACACCTGGTGTCATCACTGACTTTTTGTGTTCCATTCATACAATTTTCACAACTATTGTGTCTTTACCACCCAGTGGAGTCTGCTTTGGCAAATAATTAAGACAATTTGTTCTCAGGTGTTAATGTTTTATATTGTGCAACAAATGCTTTATTACATCTACATGTACCATGTTGTCATGCATTCTCTGTGCAGTAAACATCTATTATCTCTAATGATGACTGTGTTTACTTCTGACCTTAGTACAGGGAACAGTGTAATTCGTTGTCAGGTGATTCTTCAAGAGCTTAGTTAATGAAATGAATACCAAAATCAGAATGTGATAATTGGTGCACTGGATTGTACGTGACATTGCTTTCATCTCTACATGAAAAAGCTTTGTATTTGTATTTACTTTCTATATTGAGCCCACCATCATCCAGCACACAATGTGATGAAGTCAGCAATCTTGTCCTTCCTCACTAATCAGGCAAAATATTGACTAGCACTAATGAATTCCGTCAAAATGGCCATGACAATCAGTGCAGTATATCCTTGTCCTATTACATGTCAATAAAAAAAAGTTCTCTCATCCTTTGAAGTTAGGTGTGAGATGAGGAGGTGAGGACTGGCATCCCTGGTCGATCTTACACCCCACTGAATCACTAGTTGGCAGGGTCCCTGCCTGTCTGCTTGTCCAATGACAAGCAGACTCTAATCAATGTTGTCTACAGACTAATGGTGTGACGATTAATCAAAATAATCTTAGATTGGTTTGGGAGAATCACTATTCACATGACAAAGCAATCAAACTCAATTTACCAAAATCAAGTACAAACAAAAGACAATAAAACATGTTTAACATGTCCAGGAAAGATAGGAACTGTGATATTGAAACCTGGACCTACTGAATCCAACTCATGTTACTGTTTCTTGATGTAGAATAGTTCTGAAAGGTCAATAATATATATATTTTTTGTTTGGGATCAATGTTACTACAATGTATTTTGATCAACTGGTGGTGATGGATTCATTTATTAAAGACTTGAACAAATTCTAGTTTCCACTAGTAGTGACTAGTACATGTTTCAGACTCATCAGAGTTTGAAATTATTTTCCCTAGTCCAAAAATCTTCTAGACTTGCCATATCTGTCCACAAAGAAATGCCATAAGTCCTTCCGGAATTTACCTTGTCTCAGACTAGCTTTTTCTTTAATACCGCTGGTTCATTTCATGTAATTCTGCCATAGCAATGACAAAACAAATGTTGCCAAATTGAAACTAGTACAGGTAGGAAACCTTCAACATTAACTAATCCCTTCTGGGCAATAAGTAGGCTAGTGAGCATTTCACTGGGCCAGTTTTATGATTCGGCATGCAACCTAACTTATGCATAATTCTATCAAATTATTGCACAAAGTAGCATCTGTAGTAAACCCTAGGGGTAACAGATTAATCAACAGAGTGAGATGCCATTCCATTCTCAATCCTATCACAGCAACCCCTAGGAACACATTCAGGCTATGATCCACTGGTAATTACTAATTATTAAAATTCTGTCAGCAAATACATCTTCATCTCTATTGTGTGTAAAACTAACATCCTCTTATATGTATAACTACATATTTAATTTCATTTATGATCGAACGAATGCAATATTAACATCCCCAAATACACACAGCCTATATGTGTTAAATACTGAAAAAGACAAAGTCAATCATCAGAACAAAAATATAATTTTGAGTTGTTTTCATAAAGAATATTAGAAATTTACTTTCACAACTGTAAGTAATCATCTTTTCAGTTTGCATATATGTGTATATTCTTCACAGATGTATGTTTACAAGTCCAACACTGGTATGATATACATAAACACTATTGAAGCTGACGACGCAGAATTGCACTTCTTGCTGCTTATTATAACATACCGGTATGTCTGTGGTTGTGACTATCTGAGATATGTGATACACCTGAGCACAGATGCATGTTAAAAGTCCCCTTGAACAGAATTCTAAGTATACACATTTTAACAGGTCTGCTCGTTGGTTTAGAAGCACCTAATAGACAAGACCCATGGGAGAAAAATATTGGAAATAACTAAAAAGAGATATCAATACCTTATGTGAATGAAAACATGTGGGCAAATACTGAATGTCTCAAAAACAATTCCAGATCCATGCATTAGTTAAAACCACTCACTGCTTGATGATACAAGCATATCCCATGAGTATAATTACAATATCAATATTGGAACGGATGACATGACTTAAAAAAGTTAACTAAAATCAAACACATTTTAAAAAGTAGCAACAAATAACCAATTTGTTTGACTACTTCAATTAATTGAACTAATTTATTGAAAATGAGGTGATGCTTATGGTGTGTCAACTTTAGTAAGTGGATTAGCTACAGATGCACAACTGATATAAGAGTGCTTTGACCACTTCTGAAAACACGAATCATGATGAAAATCAATATTCATCACCTGATGTCTTTTTTTCCTGAAAAACCTATCATTCTCAGTTCCCAGTGGATTGGAAATCATATATACCTTTTGTCCTTAGAGACCACTGACTGGGGATTCCATTTGTGTGAACAATCACCTTATTGTTCATAAAAATAGTCGATATTCTAAGTTGTCAGTCACCATAGTTCTGTATTGGCAAATAATTCTGACAATTATCAACAGTACATTGTTCAATCTTTGAGCACTCGTCATAGGAATTTGAAGTATATTTCAATCAAAGAGAAACTGAAATATTTCTATTGACACTCGAGATGATTACTGGAGAGAACACCACTCATTGGTACATGCACAATATCCCATACAAATGCCCCCAATGATTTTTCTGTTGACTGAATACATGACAGGAACTGAAATTTTATGAGCACACATTGCAAGCATCAGTGCGTCTCAACACAGGCTAGCAATGTGATTTAGCTAGTGACTACAGGATAGTTCTACTTCTGGCAGTTTACAAATGATGGTTGACACATGCAGTATGAATGCAAAGCAGTTGTGGGTTAACCATAGGCCACTGGTGGATCCCATCTTTCCTTCCTTCTTAATATTTCTTGTCTTAATATATTATCACTGAATTCTTTCCCTCACACAAATAAAACATCAGTAAAAATTCATTACATAAATCAGAAAATCACGAACAGCTGCAAAAATTGCTGATGCAGTGGTCAGCAATATTCACTCACTTACTCACTCTGCCTTAGGACCAATTTTTGTGATGGAAAGTTCAGTTTCAATATTTGGCTTAAATGTGCCTGCACTTAATCCATGAAATTTTGTGTATACCTGCTTAATTTCTAGGGAAATAATAACATCACCAGGCCGGATGAGTATCACTTCCTTAAGTGGCATATAGAAGCTGGTATGATGAAAAGGAACACTTTTTATGGATGGACAACTTCTTTGTTGCAGTAGTTGCGACGTTTCGGTGTAGATCCTAACACCGTTATCAAGCAGTCATCCTAACACCGAAACGTCGCAACTACTGCAACAAAGAAGTTGTCCATCCATAAAAGTGTTCCACTTCAGGATGAGTATGCACTTGGTGAATATCATTATTATGTGATATCACTTCATACAAGATCAAAACCAGCTGCAATGCTGAGGATGTGAGACAAAACATAAAGGCTGTAACCTGTAACGAGGAATATTGCTTATTACCACTGCGTTAAAAAGCTGATGAGTAACATGGCCACCTTGTGTTTAGGAAGATCAAAAGTATCTCCATCATTTGTAAATACATGTGGTGTAAGTTTGGATAAATAGTGAACGATTCTGTGGAGCTCAGCTTGGTCAAACAAGTACATACACAACTGTAACTTCTTCGATTTTCACAAACACTCTGTGATATTAGTTGTAGACAAATAGCCAGTAATTTGAGTCAGTGTCTGATAGAGTAAGATGTGCCAGACCAATTGGCTAGGTTTTTGCTTCTTGATTATTAAGACTGACAAAAAAAGAAGAAAAAGGTAACACTTCAAAGACTCAGTTTACTGGAAGGGTGAATGTTAAAGGGTACGTCATCATGAACCGAGGTTGATGATGAATTATACTACCATATACCCATGGTCTCTGGTTAAACATTGCTAAACTCTTTGAATACATACTGGAAACATCTCACTGGAGGATATAGTCTGCTTTAACTGCCTTACATGGGTTTAAGTTAAACCCAGCATTCTGCTGAAATGTCCACCACATGAAATATAAGACATGGTTACTAATTTAGCTTGAAATTCCATGGTTTTATATTTTTATATACATATTTGGCTAACAAAAACTCAGTCTGTGAAAATGTATAGCTTTGATAGAAACAAATTACTACATTAAAATTAGTGAGTGAGTGAGTTTAGTTTTACGCCACACAAAGCAATATTCCAGGTATATGGCGGCGGTCTGTAAATAATCAAGTCTGGACCAGACAATCCAGTGATCAACATCATGATACATTAAAATGAAAAAGGCGCCCCAGTGAGATGAGAGATTCAGAACCTGTGGAAAACATAGACTTGATTCATTTGGGTCTCTTGCTGGACGGAAGGGGAAAATATGTGTTTCTTGGACTGTGAGACAGAATAATATCTTGTCTATAATAACAAGTATTTGGCTGTTACACAAGATATTCTCATAATTTAAAAAATAATGACTAATTACATCTTATCTCTGTTGTTTATATGTTATATGTTGTTTCCGTAGTGAGATGAGGCTTTAATAAAATATCTGTATTGTAGCTGTATTGAACTTGTAGGTTCTTTTCAGCATTACTTGACAGAGCATAGTGTTAACTGTTATCTCAATTATTGTATAGCTCTAACACTAAATTTGGAATAGAGGCAATTTATTCACTTTTACACACAAATAGTGCATACCCTTACCAAATATTGTGGAAAGTATCATGAATACTGCAATCTGGACAATCATTTGCTTAACAGTTTGCTTTTCAAGAAAAAAAAGTAAATATGTGATACATCTTTATACACCACTGAACTGATATATGAACAGGATACTTCACACTATTCAAATATATGATTTTCCTTCTTGTAGGCAATACAGGGCCTATTTTCCTTCTTGAAGGCATTAGACGGCCTATTGTTACTGATTAATTTCTGTTGCTACAATAGTTATCTTGTCTCTGAATGCTGATGCCTATCACTACATCACTGAGATTCTCCTACAGGCTAAACCATCAAGTAAAGGATGCTAAGTGACAGCATCTCATCGCTTAATAATTCATGAATTGAGGCGGAAATCAACATCAAGGCAAGAAATCAATGAAAGTGTAATACAGTAACATAAGAAATATAACCGAAAGATAATTGCAGATAATGCAAATTAACTGGTTGTCATAGCAGACCAGCATAAATTTACATACAGTTTTATAGAATCAAAGCTGAATAGAGAAACATGAACCAAGGAAAACAATAATGAGGAGAATTATTCATCATATTACACCACATGTCAATAGCAACATAGACATGAAACAAACAGAAGAGGTGTCAAGTTAGAATTCAGAATTATGCAGCACACTGTTATGCCAGGTGAACTATTCTCACCTTTTTTCACAAATGCATCTTTTTCTAAGATCAAAATATGTTGGTTATTTTGTAACTAAGTTGCCTGATTCAAACAAGTCTGACTCTAGACTAAGATTGCAACTAAAACTTTCCATAAAAATTACAATCAACCCATAAGAATAATACAAAACTAGTGCAGTTGCATTGGGGCACCATATGTCCATAATATTCAATAACAACAATATTATGTTTACATGGTGATGCAATGAACTTTGCAGAGCGTGTGTATTTTTACAACCAACACCATTTAGAGCAAGATATCATAAGGCAATCTCTGACTGATATAATTATCTGATTAATATGAGAACTGTGTAGTAAACAGATGCTTGTACAATATTCTGTGTGGGATGACTGACCTATTGATGGACACAGCGAGTACATTAGTGTCAACAGCATTTCCTAAGGGTTATTACTGTAACAGGAGCATCTGCGAATAGCTTCATCCAGTGTTACAGTGTATGACGAATCTGACCTATTGGTACCTATCTTAAAGGACACAGTAAGAATATCAGTAACATCAGAATTCTCATAAGTGTTATTATTGTTTGAGGGGTGGTGAGGTAGCCTAGTGGTTAAAGCGTTCAATCGTCACGCCGGAGACCCGGGTTCGATTCCCCACGTGGGTACAATGTGTGAAGCCCATATCTGGTGTTCCCCTCCGTGATATTGCTGGAATATTGCTAAAAGCGTCGTAAAACCATACTCCCCACTCACTATTACTGTTTGAGAATATGTGGAAAAGCCTTTCCATGTTGTAACATTCTTAATGAGTGAATGAGTTGGTCTGGGTGCTGTCGTGAACAGTATTTCAATGAAGCAAAAAGTGAAACTGGCTGCAGATGTTTTCAACCAACAAAAAATGCTGGTTCTGAGAGATCAAGGATCAAGGGTGAATCCAGAATTTGAATAAAACTGAGAGAACCTTTTACATCATCATAATCCATGATGAGCAGATCCCTGCACTGCTTGTGGATGCAAATCTGGGAGGAGACTTGCGAGCAACACATGCCTCACATTCACAATGAACAAACAGAACAGCATTTAGAATGCTGCAATAACTGTAGCTGAGAACCCTTGGAGCTGAGAACAGTTGTCTGCCTCTTGCTTATTTCTGATATACTGCTTACAAGCAGTCACCTTCATCAGCTGATGTACCTGGTATTTAAGTACAGTTAATGACATACACATGTTCATAAATAGAGTTGAATGTCAATGATCGGGGTATGATGGATACTAAGAATTACGTCACATTTTTATATTAGCTACTGCATCCAACAAATAAATACATAATCAAATACCAGCACAAAATATTCCAGCAGTAGATATTGATAGTTCACATAGGACATGTTGAAACAGAAGTACACTGTATAACAATGAGAGACTGTGAGAAAAGACAGTAAAGGTAAAGTTGAATATTCTGCTGTGTGACCCACCTTGTCCTTAATCCCTTGGTCAATCTCTTCAATAGGCCAACCACAGTAAGGAGTTGGAAAAACTCCATAGTTTTCTGTGAGTGTATTTCCCTCATGGAGAAGAGGGTCTGGTTCCACATGCTGCTCATCTTCATCATCATCGCCAAACCTAAGGTCACCATCAACAAGACGTGCTGTTTGCCCTTTCTTGAGCCGTTCTTGTGCTTTCAACTTCTCTGACTTCTCTCGTATCACAAGTTCCTCATATGTTTTCTCTGTAAACTTCCTGAAGTGGCACATTTTGCTGAATGGTTTTGGCTTCTCCTCCTCAGGTTTGATGGGTTCATTATCCATCTCCTCCTTGTTTTCAGGAGGAACTTTACTAGGAATGTCCTCTGCTGGTGAGGAAACCTCTTCCCCAGGTGGGATTTTATCATCTTCGGGAATCGTGGTGGCTGTGTTTGTGATGTCTTCATCTTCAGCTTTCATGATTTATACATGCAAACATCAGGCACTGCTTCAACTGATTGGTCACTGTACTGTGTCCGCGGCAAGTGAAGGTTTTACGTTTTTTTAGAGTCTACTACAGTGGAGTCCCATCAATACTTATTTCCATGTATGCCATCTTCTTTTTGTCTCATGTTTCCTGCAATTGTACATACACAGTGATTAATAAAATGTGTCATTAAATGCTGACTAATGTTATTACATACCGACTAAAACTAAATATGCACTCATTTCAAGTTTAATATCATTTTCAGGTCATTGCAGTTGTCTTTGGGTTGTTTACACTTTGGGATAACATTATTTTAATGTATGTTTTTTCATTGTACTTAAATACAGGGGTTGACAAATACCATTGCGGGGTCAGGTCCAGTGGATTTCTCTGGTCTGTCAAGTAAATATCCACATTAATCTTTACTGTGGTACAGTAGTGCCAAACTACTGAAATGTTTTTTTAATATATTTTTTGATGGTACGTATTTTGATGATGAAATAAAAATGCAATTGCTACCAAATTGTTAATTGTGGTCAAGTGAAATTTATATTTGGCCAAGTGGATTTTGAAAGTTTACTGGACCTGTGTCCCCTGGAGTTTTGAAAAAATGTTCAACCCCTGGTAAATATTATTTCTATGCATTTCAATGTACATAAATGAGATTTGACTAAGATTTCAAAAGATTACTAGGCTGACACTAGTAAAGTGGGGATAACACTTCAAAATTAAATGAAAAAACATCATGATCCATAACCATTTCTTTTTTGTTCCAGTGTTAGCCACCATCAAACATGAAATATACCTTCTTTTTGGTCAGCATCCAAATTTGTCAGAGGAGTAGAATGAGGTTTAACAAAGTCAAATTCTTGTCATTTGGGTTTCAATTACCGTTTGTTTTGGTTTGCCAACAATAAACTACAGAGTAAACTACAAATGCACATTACTCCAGTTCCTAATTTTTAATTGCAAGCAGCTGCTAAAATCTGTTTCTTCATCTTATTTACCACTAGCATTGACTCAAAGCATAGTGGGTTAGTTAATACCAACTACATGTACATCCATACAATGATGGGTTTTCTTTTCTGTCAAAACTAGGTATAAAACTAGTAGACTTGCATGTTCCATTATCTCCTTAGTGGCAAGTAAATAGTCATTCCATTCATCTAACATACTACTTTGTATGACTGACTGAAATTCATCAATACACATACATATGTAAGATGTTTAAGAATTCAACCACAAATATTCATTTCTCCCAAATCTGTAACCTACAATGTTTCATAAGGAACACAAGAACAAAATACCCCCAACATTTTCATAAAACCAAATCTATTTGAAAAAGCCCAGTCCAGAGTCCATAACTAAATCAAGTTACTTTAGATTTGACACATTCATTTATGCTTTGTGAATACTGAAATACCAAGAACTGAGAACCTAGTGGTCCATATCCATAAACATGATATGGTTATAATCTGGATGATACATCTACGGTAAGTGATTACCATCAGTTACACACAATCCATCAGATGGCATATACGTAAATCATACATACTTCACTTCTCTACAAAATATTGTGTCTAGTCTTACCGTCACTATTACCGAGGAAGGCAGCAGAATTACAGAAGAAGTCCTTCCACTATTAATGCGTCTTCACAAACTCTGCATATCCTCTCAATAGGCAAACAGCTCTAAGTAACCCATGTTCACGCTTTGCATATTTCGTCCCCAACAACGAACACCTTGCGACACACTCGTGACTGCCGTTACACAATAATACTCACAAACATGGTGTTCTAAAGACTACCAAAGACTGGGGTTCAAGTCGGCAAAGTTTTGTATGTACGGAAAGGTATCCAGAATGTGTATTCTAACAATTGGAAAAAAGACAAAAAGAACGTCCTTAACCACACCACGATCACTGGTGTGTATCAACTAAACCTACCTTGTCATTAGGCGAGTCTCTATGTCAAGTTATTAATCCGAGTTTAAAGATCACATAACGACAGCCACGCCGAGGCAATACTGCCAACTCGCCAGACATCGACTGATCCAAGTCGACGACGTCACTCAGGTGTATAGGATTCCTTTACCATGTGACTGATCAGCAGGTATTGGCCAGCTATAGTCAGCACGGGCATACATACTGTTCATATGTCGCCGATACAAGTCAACTGTTTCTTACCTCAGTTCATACAGAATAATTTGACAAGTGCGAGTTTTCGCAGCGAGAATTTAGTCTAGCTTGACGAGGTCCAATTAACACAATGACTTTCTTTTGTTCTCATTAGTAATAACTAATTGATAAGGGCAAACGCTTGGTTGAAGCCGGTCCCCACACACAGTGTTTGTTTTGAGAAGGTATATACCAGGTTACATCGATCGAGTCCGAGTGTTATTGATGGTAACCGGCGATTGCTTACTCTTAACATGTGTAACTTATCCCCTGCGTCGATGTCCTGTGAACTTTAATTATACAGCCTTGTCGGCCGTGGAACAAGCTTAACGGTACAAGACAGCGCTAACGTCCTCGCGAATAATACATTCAGTTAACTTCAGAAATCCAAATGTGAAGAAAATATACGGAAACATACCTGCCCAAGTTTGTAGCATTCCAAACTTAACTGCTGCTAATCGAACTGGTAATCTGTTAAAACTGAGCTAGTTTTCTCCAACCATACAATAGCTGGGACTTCTGCTTAGTAAGTGATCGTTAGAGCGTAACAAGCAGCAAATTAGTCGTAAGTATATTTCCGAAATCCACTTAATCAAACGCCTATTGTATATAGGCATCTAGCCGCACTCCTGTAGAATGCAGTGGTGTATTAGTGTTGGGCGGTCGGTCGGAACACCCAAATCCTTTTATTGACAAGCCCCAATTATTGAAGATTGAATAGGGCTTTGCAGTGGCAAGGCAACGTCTACAGTTTGTCAATTGTTACTGTGACGCCGGGGTGAGAGGTGACGACTTGGGTCGCAGGCCAGAACCCTGCCTTAAGTATTCCAACACTGCAAACGCCAATACATTTTGTACGTGTCTGTCTCAGATTTTAATATAGATTCAGAGACACATTCACACAGGCCATACGTCCTGGCAATAAAACAACAATACGGATATACATTACTAGATACCAATCTCAAAACTTGCCAATCCCCAGACGCTCCCAAGTGTATTCCTAGATTTCATATAAAAGCAACAAGACCACGAAATCGCGATAAAAGATTTGTATCTATTTAAGTATGAAAAACACAGCTTCTGTATTAAAGAGTTTGAAGGAATACTGATCCTTGAAGTAATGACGTCATTGTTTTGGAGACTATCACGTCAGAAACCGAACTTGGTTCCACATGAATACACGCATGGTGAACATAATTTTGAAGCACCATAGCATCGATTTATCCAAACTGTAAGATATGGTTCTGTCTAGAATGTGACAGATTTATACCCGGACAACTCGGCGTTTAAACAAAGCCGACTGAATAGAACCATTGACTGATAAATTGCCGTTGTGTAGGACACGCGGTGCGTTAGTGTAGCTTCCTGTTAATGGTCAATCATTTAGGTGTACAGTTCTATATTAACTGTTGACAACGGAAACGGCTCTTTTCTACCTATTCAACAGTAACTGTATATGCTGTGTAAAACGTCGGCGACAGTCGATGTCATCACTTTCACCTGGTATGTGTTTTTTCAACGTCTTACACGAGATAACAGTTTCATTAGGGCTTTCAATATATCATCACTCACCGGCACAAATCAATGACGAAGAGAACTTACGCACTTAAAGACCACTGTCAACGATAATTGTCGTCGTCTGTCAAGGAAACGGGGATTTACTGAACCTTAACGGGAATGTACTAAATGTCTTATCTTTGAATGACGGAGCCTTTTTAATTTTTTACGGTTTACAGACACACTCTAAACCACAAGTGTTCAAGCAGAACAGTGCATGCGCTGAATTGGAACACATAGGCCATATTTAGAACAGGCGTGTTCTGTTTTCGAACACATGTGTATAAAGTCTGTGAGGTAGGTGTTCTAATTTCAGAACACAATGTGTTATTACAAGATTGGGATTTCGTAAATGAATGTGGTTACAACAAATGAAATGACTAAAATACCTTTAACATAATCATTAACCTGTTAAGATATTTTAAGACAATGTTGAACATTATACAAGCGGACATTTAAAAAAAGATTTTAGAGAAATTGGTAATACTTTCTGTATTTTAACTTTAACCTTTCCTGCCCAGAAGGAGAATAAAAATACAGGTATTTTGCCAGAGGAAAATGATTCCTCAAAATGTTCTAAATAACTTGGTAGAATCTGGTTATATATGGTTTACAATTCATAAATAACTGAATAAGCAACCTCTAAAGTAGACTATCAGAACGCATAGTGTTCCTTTACATTTGATAAAATGAACACGTTAGGACGGTATCTGTTCTGTAACGTTTGATTTGATATCTTTTCGGACGGCGTGTGTTCTGATTAGAACAGCTGATGTTCTAAAAGAATGACGTCATGATAAACATGCGCAGTTGTCTCTTCCCCAACGCTACCGAAAGTCGTTTGGCGCCACAGGTCAAAATGAAAATGCTGCCTGTGATTTAGCTTATCGAAGACAAAACAAGACTCCATCAGCGTGGCAAATCCAACAAGACCGCAAAGAGGTCAATTTTAGAAGTTAAAAGGGTAAGTGGTATATATATTCAAATTCATGTATTACATACTTTTATATCCTGTTATGTAAGGAAACTTATCATCAAGAAGGTGGTTACAAAGATTCTTCCACAATGTACAAACGTGAATTGCATATTCTTACAAAATGGAACCTGTTTTGTGTTGACTAAAACCGTTGGATAAGCGGGTGAAATAAAACAGTATTTTCATTCAAATTGTGTGTCGTGAATTAGAGTTCAGTTGAAATTTGAAATTACGTGTTTGCCACATCATATCTTTCAAATTTATTATTTAGTGTAAAATTGTATTATTTATTGTAGGATGTGACCGTTGATGAAATTGACGGGTCTCTGAAGACAAATGCCTAAGAGGGTCCAAACATCGTCGCTTTCGTTAGATGTGATGCTCTGGCCGGTCTCTACATCGCTGCCGACACCGTGTAATGCGAGGTGAATGTCGAGGGTGGCATCATGGTCGCGGTATTGACACTGATGCATGGCGATGTACTACATTTTCATTTTAAGCTATCCCATAGCATACACGGTGGTTTTGTAGGTTCAGAGAAATGGGGGAAGTTATCTCATCCTTGCCCGACCCTGAGATATAGGAGCTCTTTTTCAGCTTTTTCTTCAATGATGTGCAACTTTAACTGGATATGTTATAAGACCTGCACGAATGAGTTGTTGCAGTTATAGTTAGCTCCTTCTCCTACACTCCATTTAGCCGTCCGCAGTCTAACAAAACGATAATAACAATAACACGTAAGTGTAAATACAGTTTTTAATCAGTTCAGTCCAGAGCTCCAGATAAGATTTAGCTTATGTGGGTACTGTACCCACAGTATTTTTTGGGAGTGGGTATTATGAATGTTGAGTGGGTATTTCATTTTCCGTTACCCACTGCTTTCAAATATGTGCGTATTTCAGTCATTTTACTCACCTAAGTATTATATGTGACTGAATAAGTTTACTAAGCAGGTATGTTCTGCCTCATGTCATACCTAATCAAAACCAACTTAAATATAATGGAAATGATTTCATAAAAAATCACTCATCCTATACTGACAGTACAACACTTGCCCTATACTAACAGTACAGCTTGATAGCAATCGATGTCTTTTTCATTACGCAAGCGATTTTTATAAATATATTCCGTACGTATTTGTTTTAAACATTTTGGGTATCTAACATTTTAAATGCGTAATTGGTACGCAACAATTATATTTTAATGCGTAATTGGAAATTTTCTATGCGTATTTTACCCGGATACGCAGCTTATCTGGGCCTCTGTGGCAGTTCATATTGTTGTTGTTTTATTCGTTCATGTTAGGCTGGTGGAAGTTTGAGAACACTAGTGTTCTGAAATAAGGCTCAGAACACTCAAAGGGCGTTCTAAATCTGTTACAGCGTCCGAGGGTGTTCTGATTTGAACACATACAGACCACACAAAGAGTGTTCTAAAATCTAGAACACGAGCGTTCTGTACGTGGAACTCTGTGTTCTGACGGCAGAACACATAGTGTCTCAATCAGAACACTCCGACTGCGTTCTAAATCTGTTACAGGAAGGGTGTTTTCATAGTGTTCAGAACTAGAACACTTAGGTTTAGAGTGCACTGAGTATATAGATGATGTTGATATCAACAGAGTCACGTTATAATAATCATAGTGTAACACTCGAGGTCACCGTCTTCATCTACAACAGTGTAACGTTGACAACACGAACAGCAAAGCCCACACACCACGAGCCTTGTCACTCGACTCGCATGGCATTACAATATAGGTGAGTTCAGACTATAATGTCAAAGGAACGTTCGTAGATGTGAGTGAATCCCTGTCAGAAATATTCCAACGATCATTCATGGCGGCCTGTATATAATTGATTCTGGAGCAGGAAAAGCAGTGGGTTAAAGGAATGAGACAATGCCGCATCCATATTATCATTAAAAAATCTCTGCTAAAAGGACAGTCCATTATGCGATTCCAACTACATAAAAAGCATGTGTTTATGAATGAAGATACCCGTTGCATAAGCAACGATTTACACCATCGTGTCGCCACGATCATCCAAGTCTTCCACTGGAATTCGAAGGTAGGATCAAAATAGTGAAATTGTATAATTTGTAGTTACACCGTCCCTATCAATAGAACCAGGCTTTTTAACTGTAAAACGGTACATAATATCATTATTTTTATAAAAACCGTCATAACACGAAAGATGTCTGAGCGGGTTAGGCGGCTGATAAAGTGTGCTGGCAATTAAGTGCCTGACTCTGAGGGTGTGGGTTCGAATCCTGGATGGGACTCAACCCAACAAAAAGTACTAGAATCTGTACTTTACTAAGAAAAGGTAATCCCAAATATAACATATGTTACATGTCATAACAGGACTCATTTCCCATTCTAGTCCACTCTTATGATAATCATTTGGTGTTAGGGACCTATTCTGAAGTACCACGTAATGCGAGGGCGGTAAGGTTAAGTAAAGGAAAGGGACGACCGGGGATGGATTCCTCCTCGATGCCCATTGTCTCTGAGTGGATAAATTCTGTTCCGATAAATACCCAGGATCCATTCGCAATAACCATACATTCGCTTTCACGATGAGGTAGCCAACTCTGTGAGAGACTCCAGAAAAAGCGAGAGAATCTCCATGTGCTATGTTACTGTTTTGATTCTTTTGGCCGATTAGGATAGTGACACTTCCTAAACGACTGACTGACTGACTGAGTTTTGGTTTTACGCCGCTTTTAGCAATATTCCAGCAACATCACGGAGGGGGACACCAGAATTGGGCTTCACACATTGTACCCATGTGGGGATTCGAACCCGGGTCTTCGGCGTGACGAGCTAACGGTTTAACCACTAGGCTACCCCACCGCCCCTCCTAAACGAACACGAGGGCCTAGCGTATATATCATAGAACAATGAAGATATAATTACCAGGTTATCTAGTATGCTTTTCACCCTCGATTAGTTATTCATGTGCACGCAAAACCAATATGTTACGTAATAGGAACTGTACGTGCTATTCAGCTTCCGAAGCAGTCTGTAGTCTACACATAGATCATCACGCTGTATCACAGTTGTATGAAAGTAACAGAATCCTGGACAGTTTGGTGAACACCTGTAACAATGCGATCACGTGTTGTCACCTTTTACTATAAGCAGCTGCATGACTGGCCCAATCGTCAAGGACGCTGCAATTCGCTGTGCAAAGATGGGTCCTTGAACCTCCTGGAAAACCCAGGATAGTGGGTTCGAACCCCGGTTCGCTTGATTATGCTTTTAGGTTTGTTAACCTAAGCTGGTGGGTTACACCAAAGGTAAACGTCTGATACCTGCATCACTTGGAGCTTTTCTCCAACATTAAGCTGACGCGCAGCGATATAACAGGAATACTGTAGAAAGCGGCGGTAATCAGAGCCCACTCACTAACTCATTCTTGCTACAAGCATGGGACCAAAATCCCCCATATGGTTACGATGTCAGAGATATACACCACAAATCACAGTCGCTCTGTCAAGTCACACATCGCGGGTAGTCGATACTCCTATTCCTACAAGAATACCTGTGTTCGATGCATATACGTATAACAGAAGCTATGGCAACATCATCGTATGGTTAGCTTATGATTTCCCACTGGAAATGCTAAATTAGCAAACGCCATGCTTCGTAGGCAGTTTATAGATTGTAATGTGTCCTAAATTCACTGATATAGGGTTGTAGGAATATACTGATAATGCACTGGTGTTTGTTTCAACATATACATGGGGACACGAGTGGCAGGTCCTGTCGTCTAGGACACCTGAGTTTGCAGTCCCTTATGCTGGAAAGGGCCCCTGATACAGATTCGTTTCTTGGACTGTCAGCAACGTACTCTTACTCCTTGTTTTCATCAAAGTGGCAACGGTCTTAATCAAGCATTTTTTCCATTTTCCTTGACCTTCAGGAATCTAGATAAGACAATTTATGGATTTTCAAAACAGTTTTGATTTGTGATGAAAAGAGTTTCCCCCCTCTTTTACAATACTGCTTCGAAAAAACCAAATTCATCCTCATTCTTCTGCTGTTCGGTAATCAACTAATGATCATTTCATTTGATGTCACACCGAAGACCCGGGTTCGACTCCCCTCGCGGGCACAATGTGTGCAGCTGGTACTGTATCATATATACGATACTAACAGAACATGTTCTCCACATTCTACATGGATCGTATAAGGCAGTTGAAGCTCCGCACCGTGAGCATTTATATAAGGTATATCACATCAACTTGTAAATGGACAACGAAGTAAGCCCATGAGTGACAGCATGAGCAACGACTCGCGTCATCTTGGCAACATGACATGCAATCGCCCAAGTCACAGACCTAACCCTCGATCCACATTTTGTCGACTCTTAGGTATTTTACTGGGACCAATTCTATCGCGGAGACTGAGAGTTGGAGAAAGGAACACTCTAAAGGTCACTTGTCGATTGCCATTGTATGCGATCTATCAGAGGAATGATTCACCAATCAACCTCGAGTGACACGGTAAAAATTGGAACACTGAATTCCCCTATTACATCTCCTTTAATCACACGTAGTGGCACTTTCGATTTAATATTAACTTCTTTGCCGACTAACCATGTAAATTGATCGCGATTTCTTCCTAAAGTGACGGAAATCTTACGGATGCCTGAGACTTCCAGTACATTGGCGATGAGGTCAATGTAGCCTTGGCGATGACAAATCTACCTTAGTGGTACCGTGAGTATAAATTGCACGTTTTATCGACTTACCCAGTTTTTCTATGAAACAAGGCTGGTTCTGTCCACAACTATATAAAGCTTGTCAGCATTAAGTATCCTGGCTTTCAACTGCCGTCCTCTTTCGTTACCTGCTAATCGTACAAGCGTATTTCAACATAGCTATAACTCTGACAGGCCAGCAATAGTTGAGCATTAGGCAGATTTGTCACACAGGGTTTACATTATGTAAGCCTGTTTGAGACCGCACGGTTCTTTCAATAAGCATAAAGCTAAGTGCACAAAGAGACATTTACGGGTATAGCTTCGAAAAAGGATTTACGTATCGCCTGTCGATACAAATATTACCTGTGAAAAGGTATTGGGTAACCAACTGACGATATATTCAGATCAATGTTTCAGCAGCGGGCATTGAGTAAAGGTGTCAATAGCATGTGTTTGTTATAGCTAAAATCTAAATTACAGAATTATTTCTTACTGATTTTAAAGACTGTAAAGTAGTATTTTGAAATCACGGTCGAGAGTACAGTTTTATTGACAGTTCAGTTAGTCACGTGTAATGGCATTAATTATAAAGTCACCACGTGTTCATTCAGATCTTGATAAGATACAACACTTAATCAACTTAGCTGTAGGTATGCATTTGAGATATTTCAACATACGTTTATACTTGCTATTAGTGAGTCAGGTATTTAGTTTCATAATACGATTTATTTGGGACTGATTAATTACTACATCTTCAGTTGAACTAGAATAACAGAACAAATATTGTAAAAGTACATTTTTGGAATCACTTATTGAAGTGAAATTACTTTAGCAATAGAACATATCACATCCATAAGCTGGGCCGGTTTCTATGACTATAAATGCACATGTCGTCATTATTAGCAGTTTCCATGCGAAACTTTCGAAAAAAAATCATGTAACTATATATACTTTTCTGGGTAAAAAATATTTCAATAACCTATTACAGAATACAACTACTTCAGTCACATCTGAGAAGTCGAACACAAATGCATTGTTCTTGGGGAGAGCATCGCGATGAAACTATGTGTAATTTGCCTCGGAATATATGTCCAATTGTTCTTTAGTCTTTCTTTTCAAAATCTAGAGAAAGAGCCTTGCAAATCTGTGGAATAAATAGTTAATGTTTCTTCATTGTATAGTAAATTTAAGTTAATAAGACAAACGGTAGCTCACCATGCGAGGACACGTTCTTAGATGAAAATAAGGACTCTTGAGAGATAAGAACGTAAGTGCTTACAGAACTGAAATCCTACCGTGTAATTACTTTCTTCTCTTTGTTGAACAATGCCCACGGTGGGAATAATCTCACGTATAGTATTATAGACTCGAGAGTGGAAGGTCTTAGTATTGTGCTAAGAGTCTCCACCTCCAATCCGGTAGTAATTTGCTTCAAAGAATAATCTAAAGCACAATTAGATCTTCAATCGTTCGTTCTCACAACCTATTTCGATCTATAATAGGCACATACATACCTGTGGACAAGTTATTCTCTTTCGTTGATTTTGAATATCAGGAATGAGAGAAAAACAAAAATAATATAATTAGTCCTCATATGCCTATTACATACGTAACTCGTTCGTTATGTATTTTCCTTTCAGGATATACGTACGTTGCACAACATAAGAAAATAAACTTGCCAGGAACAATGAACTTTAAATGCTAAATGATAATAAGAGAATCTTGAATCGTTCACATTCGGCATCAATATTAAAAGAAACGGCTGAAGCAAGGCACGTGGGCCAGATTATTAATACATAACATCTAAAACACTGCACTGCTGCGTGTTCAGTGTCATGAGACGCAACTACCCAGGCGTGACGTGTCACGTCGTTGTTTAATAGTCGCCCGCTGTCACCATATTAGACTCTTCACATCATGCTTTATAGATGAGGTATGAAGAGGAAGACTTTATTGATATGAACCTATTGCCACCATGTCGCTACTCCAGAAATATATAAAGAAACGTTTTCTGCCAATGGAACAGCAATATATGCTAATATTTGGCACGTTGTCACAGACGACCAAAAGGCCATTTTAGTGAGAGTATTATACTATTTTGAATAGATAGGGCCTCGCGTCAATTACGCCACAACATCAAGAACAGGACTAGCTGTTAATCTAGCAGAATCAGTGATGGTATATTTGACCCACTGGCCTTCCTTGGCTGCCACCAAATAATGAAATATATTTTGGAAAATACAGTGTCATTGTTTGGTAGGAAGGGGTGTGCCTGCTTTGTAACTTAATACTGAAATATGACAAAATACCTGGCATTATGTTTGTCACATGCGTGCATCCTGTCAGAAATTATCACCTCTTTCGTTTTTCAATGGCTGGATTAAAAAAAACAAAAGCATAGGGAACAAAACTTCATCCTGTCATATCCAGTGGCATATTTTACTGCTGCAGCTCTGATGGACAGAAATTCCACTATGATTAGAGGATGTTGCTGACTTACTACAATGGTTTGGGAGCTGATTTTAGAACATGAACAGTCTTTATATAGATTGCACCTAATCAGATAGCCTTCTTCAATATGCCTACCTAAATAAGCATTGTAGAAAGGCACTGGACACATCTGAAGCATAGGATATCAGGGAAGGGTTAGAAGCTACTGAGCACGCAATGTAATTATATTGATCCAACATCTGGCACTGCAAAGGTATAGGTGCATCATCAAGTGCTTTGGATAACACAACCCTGCCACCAGTTCAGGAACATGGTCTGTTTCTTATGACAGCCCTGGCTTGTTGCCACTGGTTGATTGACACACACATTCTTCTGTAGCAAATACAAATGTATGGTAGGCATTATATGTTATTCTAAACTTGTTGATGGAATATTTTCCCAGTATCAGTCAGTGACTTTGTCCACTAATTTGAGTCCAGGTCTAGTAAAATTTCATTCAGTCCAGTAAGCTTTGCTTATAGATGTCTACACATTAACACTGGAAATGATGTCAAAACACAGATTTGTAAGACTCAAGAGTTATTGTACAGGTTGCAACATAATTCTTTAACTGTGAGCATTAAACAACAATGCTGTTTTCATAATGTCATTTTCTCTTATCTTGTGACTAAGGTGTACATGATATCACAAAATTATGACACCTCCACAATATCATGTATATCACCAACCTTCTTATTACATGGCAGAGGGAATCTACCACAAATAGATAAGCTGATTATCTTAAGCTGCCTTGTTGTCCTGTCTACCCTAAATCCCATAAGCGATACGTTAACATGTGGTTAGGTATTCAATTCGACAGTCTCATTGTTTAAAACACTAATTTGTCATGCAAGCCAAAAGTCAATATACTCAATAAATATTTCATTTCCAGGAAATTATCTCATGGCTGAGGGAAAGCTATCAGATTATGTTTTCAGGGGGTCAGAAAAGTCTTCACTAAGGCTAATCATGCCAGACCTCATTGCCTTTGCCAAGACCTTAAATAATAGATTAAAGTAGAGATTAAAGAAGCTCTAATTCAAAATCCATACTGCTTTTACATATGATGACTGTTACTAGAAAAGTAATTTGAAACATTCTGTCTATATAATGTTATATTCAGTAATCTTATGGAGAATCCATGTTTGAAGTCATTATCTAAAAATCCCATTAGATACTACAGAAGAAATTGTGTTGGAAATTCAACAATAATTACTTTTCGATTCTAGTTACTGGGTAATTCTTCTGAAAAATGTAACTATAGAAACAGTAATTATGGCAATAGAGGGATTTATCCATTATTTAAAAAACATAAATCAATGAAAATGTTATTATATATAGATTTCTAAATATGGTATTGGTTCTAATCAGAAACATATACAGGTTTGTTTTAGCTATTTTCTGATGAAACATGAAAACAGTTGTCATCATCCTTTGAATGTTGAGACAATAACAAGATGAATTCATTAATATGTATATAATATCATATATTAATGATATTTCTATTAGAACAATTTCAAACAAGACCAACATCATGGACATAGGGCTCCCAAAGTAAATTTCTGTACAAGGTTGAAAAAACCCCAATTCAATAAACAACCAAATTCGCTATATTTCTCAGAACTGCAAATGGGGATGGAAATAGTGTAATGGAGCTGAGACAGAATTGGGAGGAAAATGGGGATGGATGATATAGAAAATATATACTCTAGGGTGTGCAAGACAAACTACATTTCATCCAGGCAATCCAATTTCTGAATTACTGATTATCTGTATATTGTTCTCAGTTGACAGTGGATGGCAGATCAGAAGATAGAATAATGTTCTTATCAAAGAACATTCAAGATTCAGTGGTTTTAGAGAAGTAACAATAAAGGTTACATCCAACAGGTCCAGTGACAGTGTTAGCTGCACATTGTGATGACTGAAGAGGTAAAGTTGTTGTGATAATTACTACTTTACTATGTAAAGTCATAAATAAGTCAATAAACAAGATCTGACAAAATGATCACTCTTTTGCAACCTTTACATCAGACTCACTGACATTATACACAATTCTATGTTGGTGTCAATGCATACCTTTAATTTCTGAAATATGTTTCAGAGAGCTGAAGTTACGCTGGTTTTATCTTTATTGCAGCTATATCACAGCAGAGGTCACCCAATATGAGCTTCACATGGACAATGAACAGGTAAAATTTGCCCTAAGCTTGTATGCTTGTGAAAGGTCCTATGTGATTACTATCACAAAGACATTACTCTAAAGACAAATTTCTCTAGTTAACTGCTGCTTGTCACCATTCCAGATCTATGATCCTGCTATTCAAACAATAGATCTTGTCTAAATTATTGCCATATCAATATGAGCAATCTGTGATAGTTCAAAGCCTCAGTGTATTAGTAATTCATTGTCCTTACATTTTTACAATTGAAAATACTGAAATGATGCTATATAAGAGGCAAATTCAGGCTAGTATATTGAAATGTTTGAGGCAGAGAATGTATGGATAGAAGTGAATTTGTAAGAGACAATTGACATGAGGACACTTTTAATATGACATAAGCAAGTACTGATTCTACTATACCATTACAAAAACTGAAAAAATACTGTAAGGACATTTGGATGACAGTGTCCCAGGAAATAAACCGATATGAAACCAGGCATTTCTCAACAAAAAGGTTTCTGCTAATAAATCTGTGCACAGCCCATCCAAACCTAGATGATGAAGTCAATAAACTCTTAAGAGTATATTCTTTGCCACTGTCTTCCCCACTGCCACCACATAATACAGGCTCATCAGTGTTTATAGGATTACATATAGTGATGTAGGAACTCCTTTATAGGACTATTGGCATATCGAACATATTGATTGACTTAGGAATACAAAGCTGCTGGTATCTTGATTGACTAAGGTTAGTCTAACACGACTTCCATGAAACTGTTCTGGTTCATGGATTAACTTGCCGCTTAAGGAACATTCTTTTCAGTAGAAAGTTGGGAGTCATGACAGCATTGCAACACAATGCAGCTAAAAAAACATGAACATATGTAGCTATACAGCAAATGAATAAGTAAACACATACTGGTTGTATTTGCATATTTTGATAAATAATTCACAAATGGAAGGTGTTACCTCAGGTAACTTATTGTTAACGTACATCTATTTTGAATAAATGTGTGGGGCTATTAAAGCTCACCACATTGACTATTTTGTCTTAACTAAAGTATGTTTTAGTACTGAAAAGTAATCAATACTTGATTACCAGAGAGCACTGATAATTATACATTCATCACGAACCAACGTTTTGTCTTGTCAAAGAGAAAGAAACAACATTGTTGACATTCAGTCACCAAGAACGATGACATTAACAAAAAAACATCATAAGAACAAATTGATGTGTAGGATCTTTTCCCAAAGGTATCAAAGGGTCAGTGTGATTATTTTCATGTTCTATTTGGAGGTGCCATAGACAAAGTATGTCCAAAAATACACTCCCCTAAGGAAATATGTGCACCCACTGTTGTTTACATGAAAACAGATTCATATTTAGAAATGAATTGCATAATAACAATAGTGTTTTTTTATTTTCAGTTCAGGCACATCATCAATACTTGTACACACTGTGTCGCCCCATCAGAGGTTGGAGTCAATTAACTGATCTGCATGTGCTAGGGTTTCACTAATAAAAACCTTATTTCTGCTTCAAGGGTAATTTCAAGCATTGAGGATTGTCTGGACAGTTGCAGTTCTTGACAGCAACAAACATATACTTTTATAAGCAAATTGTGTGGTACTACTGTTTGGGTAGGACATGCTTACCCATTTTGAGAATATCTGATCTCATCCCTGATTTATAGAGATCCATTTATATAATGTTGCCTTTTACATTCAGTGAAATCTGTTTCGCAGGATAATTGAGATTGGTTATTCTCTAGCTTTGATGTCTACTTATCTACGAAATATACAACTACAGAAAGGGCAGAAATGGAATATCATAAGATTTAACAAACTTTCTATTTGAAAAATAGAATTGTTCTGCAATTTGGCCAAATATGCGGTGAAGTGTAGTGTAATACAAATTCATACATTCACTGAACCATTTCATGCTCATCAGTTCCTTCTGGGTAGTGCCAAGCCAGATAAATTAATAATCTCCCATAACCTTCATCTCAACCAAACTTTTGTTGATGTCCTCTTAATGCTGCTTCCATTCACTGGGTCATGTATTGGGAGATTGTAAGTGACAGAGATCAATGGTGTGGGATCAGTATGCCAAGCATGCTGTTGGCTGCCTGGACAAATTACTCTCACACGTATTACACTGCTGGATGAAAAGGTGGCAAGCAACCTCGTCATAAACATGCACCATTAATGCCATGAAAACATAACTAGGAAACACCAGTAGCATTTCACGACCAGTAGGAGGTTGTTACTTAATCACTATTCCACATAATCGTATAATTGGTAAAACTGTGTTGTCAATTTAAAAACATGTTGATGTCATTGAGTCAGTTAACACCTTGTAACAAACAAGATGCAGATACAGCATAACCTATAAAATTTACAAGCTTGTATAGTGATAACATATAAGAACATTACATGAAACATATTAAACCTAAAATTCTTCTTGCTCTCAGGATGCCTTCAACAACAGAGGTTGAAGATGCATCCATGTAAACAGTATATTTTACATGTGAACCTACATCAAAGTAACTGGACATGGATCTAATATCATAGTTCATGAATATTCTCAAAATAATCAAATTGTACTTCATTAAAAACAACACGAAATGACCAAATTAATATTTTCATTATCCCTTTGAATGAACTGGAACATGATGCTACATGCATCAAAAGGAGGTCTTAAATTTGGAAGCTGTTTGATGAATCAAATTCCGCTGTCACAGGAACTTTCATTTCAGCTGTGGTTATCTGACTCACATGATGAAAGCATCTTGGTTTTTAAACATGGTGTGTGACATATTTGTGGCAATTTGTTCTCTTTGGGGGGTCTATATGACGCATTAGTGTCAATTAACATTTTCATTGCTAATTAACTACAGGGTAGTCTAAACATGTGGTGACCTTTTTAAGTGTGAACCTTTTCATTGACAAAGTTTGTTTGGACGTCATATTTTAAGAGAACTGAATTCTTCACTTTGGAAGTGTACTAAAAATATTTATTTACATTACATAACAGGTTAAAATGTTCAAATATTTTACAACAACTGTCATATTAGTAACTCTCTGCCTTGAAGTACTTGCTTCCTCGTTAAAGCATCAAGTAGATTACTGTCTCCAGTAAACTCGTCAGTTCAACATCACCAGTTAGAAATGTGCTTCCAAGAAACAATTTATATATTTCAAACAACCTCCTTTCCTTTAAGTGCTAAGGACAAATATCTGTTTTAGGTTTCCATTATTAACAATTCTCTGGTAAGACAAGATGATAGAGAGTGGATATGTTAAAGATGTGTGACAAGGGCAATACAATGCACACTAACTCTATTCTTTTCTCATTTTGACATTTGAACCTTGTTAAACAACCTCCTTTTCTTTTGGTGCTCCGGACAAATATCCATTGTTATGTTTCCATTACTCAGCAGCCTATTTCTTCCTTTGAAGTACAATCAATATCAATATTTTTGCATGTGATCAAGACATTTAAACCAAATTGTATAACACTATGACTACCTCATTTGGTGGTGTATTTTCAACAAAAGTACACAATAACTGCATGTGAATTGCCAAATCACAAAATGCATTCCATCCTCTTAAAACATGGTGTACCTATGCTCTCCATATATGTTAGGAATTTGACACAGAATCCCTGATGTAAGTACATAAATGGTGTAAACATTGTCTGACAATAATAAAAGACTTCAGGTTCATCACTTGTGTATGAAACAGTGGATACAGCTGATTATCTTAATACAAATATATACATCAATATTCTCTTTTGCCAAAGATTGAATGAGAAATATTGTAAATTACTAATTAAACATGCCTTGTGGGCCTGTACAGAAATACAAAACATTGAAGCTTTCCACTGAATTATCTCTGTCATGTCAGATTTAAAAAAATGTGTTCTAATGGTCAGTCAGTCATATATGAGTTTAATGTTCATTTCTGGTCAAATCAATTTCGTGGACAGGATAGTAATATGACTAATGGATTAGTGTCTGCATATAGCCCTGTACAGTATTTAAACGCAATCTAGATTGCTTCATTTGGAACAGAAGCTATGGAGACATCAGAACTGCTTCATAATAATAATAATAATAAGTCTTATAATGAGCTAATCTCCATGCAACAAAGCATGTTCAAAGCGTTAACGCAAACATATATACATCATGATGAAAAGTCTAATTCTCGAACAAATGAGTCTTGAGGCTTGCTTTAAATGCATCAAGTGTTGGGACGGTCCTGAGGTTTAATGGCAGACAATTCCATTTGCGTGCAGCAGCATTTGGGAATGGTCGTGATCCAAAAGTTTTCATATGCAGAGCTACAGATAACTTTTTGGGTCATTGAGTTATGTACTCGCTTGTGTTCATCTCAATTGGGTATCCTTATCTTCCTTTGAGTAACCTAATAAATTATACCCACCTCACTCAAACTCAATTGGGTATTTTGCCATTTTCCATTATTTGTGAAAACAGAATAAAGTTTAAATGTTGGTTAACGTGTGTGTTATTTATATTTGATCTGTTATATGAGAAATGATAAGAAAGACTGCAAGTTGCCAAGTTCATGTGCTGAAATAGAACCTCTAAATATACCTCTGAGTCAGTTATTCTATCTTTCTTCAGTAACCTCCATCTGTAACGCAGGGGTCTGCTTACTTCAAATTCTAATAGGTTTGCTGAGTACGCAAGCTAGGATTTGACATCTTTGTGTGTACGCATGTTAGATCATATTTATTGAGTATTTACAAAAATTCAAGCGTACTTGTACGCAATAGACTTGAAAGGAATTGAGTGTTCACATAAATGTTTGCGTAATTTACGCAGATACGCAGCTTATCTGTACCTCTGCATATGGTATGGCAGCAATTTAAGCTGTAGTTGATGAGCAGATTTGAGATCTCTTGCAGGTTCATACACAGCAATGAGATCGTTGAGATAGCTGGGAGCTTGATGATGGATAGTTTTATATGAGAGTCAACAGTTTGAAATCCACTCTTTTCGTTATTTGAAGCCAGTGTAGTGATCTCAATACTAGTGATATGTGAGATTTCGAGCTGGTTCTTGTGACGATTCTTGCGGCAGTGTTTTGAATTTTTTGCAGTTTGTATATAGTTTCTTTGGAACATCCAACGAGGAGACAATTGCAGTAGTCCAATCTCGAAAATATGAGAGCTCTCACAAGAGCTGATGTGGCGTCAACAGTCAAAAGGTGGCGAATGGAGCCAATATTTCTTAAATGGAAATAACAGATACGACAAAGATAGTTGATGTGATCTGTCATAGTGAGGTTGGAATCAAGTTGAACACCCAGGTGAGAATTTGATGTCAGCTGTCCCCACAGATAGATGATCAACGCAAAGCTTTTTGAGTCTAGCCGATGGTCCGATGACTATGACTTCTGTCTTCTCGTCGTTCAGCTGTAGTTTGTTAGTTGCCATCCAAGTCTTGACATCTTGAATGCATGATTCCATGTTATGTACAACTGATTGTTGTAACTGAGGGTCCAGAGGAAGACCTTTCCACAGCTGGGATTCATCAGCGTAGAAGTGGTGTGGAACACTGTGTTCTTGTATGATGGCTCCAAGTTGACATCTATATAGAGTAAACAGTACGGGACCAAGCACGGAACCCTGGGGAACTCCACATGTCAGTTGGATGTTCTCTGATTTGGTGTCCCTTATCATCACACATTGTCTTCTGTCCGTCAGATAGGACTTGAAAGTGTTTATATTTTTGTTGCAGCATCGTTGTAATTATTCACATCATAATAATAAGTTTAATAACTGCTATGGCATAAACGTTTTGTCAGCTATTGATGAAACTAGAACTGTTTGAATTGTTTTCTAGAGTGAATAAATTAGAACTATAATTCAGACATCACAAAAGTACAGCAACCATTTAATCCCAGATTATGCTAACATGATTTTGACTTTTCTAGTCTTGTGCTAATAAGACAAGGGTAAACACATTTATTACTTGTTGTGTTGTTCATACTTCAGATACAAGCAAAATTGCTGTATCTGGTTTGTCATGCAACTAATGATTTAATATTTCTATTTAAAAACATTTACCTCATTGAACAACAACATAACATAATGAAACTAAGTCTTAGTGAATGTTTTAAGAAAAATGGCTTAACTACCAAACATAAATATCTTTACAGATTATTTATTTTTCTCTGGAGATCTAGCACTAGTTCACATGTGTTTAAAAATAACATGCATCCCTATTTTCACAAAGCTGTATCCACAGTAGATATACAATGTTCACGAATGGTGTTTCAAGGTAACAGGACATTGGGTCCTGTAAGTTTCAGATGTCTGTCTGACCCACTGAAAATTCAAGGACCCAGAGAATACAAATTAAACACACATTTCAGATTTAACATTTCTTATTTTTGGCATTGAAATGATTAATAAACGTAAAATTTAAACAGCAAACAAGTGTCACATGTCACATACAACATCCTCAGTCAAAGTCATTGTGAAATATAGTCAGTCACTGGGGCTGGTGGGTTGTAGACTTCCATCAGACCGTCGGTGAATCTGCCAGATTTGTCCGAAGGTCCGACACTATTTGTGAACACTGGATATACTGGAAAATGCATCCATATCATTGACTTTGAGTTAGCAGAAAGTCAATATTTTGACTGAATTACCTAATGGGCTTGGGAGTATAGCCAAAAGGGCCACACATCAACAGACACAAATACATTGGTTAAAATGGCCACACAAAAGAGGCAACAGAACTACACACCCACAGTTTTAAACTGCTTCTCCAAAGAGTCAAAGGGGCTGCAAATCAAAAGTGGTAACATCATAAAAATAGAACAATACATGTTGTATGTTTTATATCTTTATTCATTTCATACGAAATATCTGCAACATGAGGCATGCATCAGAATCACAAACTCTTCTTCTTTGCATATACAGTAGCCTAAAGACACCAAGCTCAGGTTTTACTCATAATCAAATGTTAATCAACAGTTTGAATGGCTTTAGTTTGAGCAAACATTAAGTGCTTATTTAAAAACTTGGGTAATTAAAACTAATATTTGACCAACCACTATATTATTATCAGAAAATAGTTTGGGACCTCATCACATTTATTTCCTCGTTGGATTGGTGATTGGATGTTGATTACAGCTAAAGTAAGAGGTTTTAATTTACTGAATGTTTGATGTTAGTAAAATAGAATGAGTGTTCATTAGGACAGACATTGCAGACATGAGGAAAACAGCGGAGAGGTTGTGGAAGTGGAAGAGCACATCTGCATCAGTGCACCCACTTTGAGGACGGCGCATGAGCAACTGTATACCATGTCTTCAGTGTTGTGATAAGCATTAGGCTAGTTTGTATTTCCCGCCGTTCCTACTGATTCAACGATAAACTCTTCCCACCTGTTTGATTTGAATATTCATTTCGGTCGACAGAAATGTATGCAACCTACTCGTTTACCATTCAATTTTACTTACGTTTTGGTTTTAGCTTGCTATTGTCATTTTCCGTATCTGTACATTTAGTTTGCGTCTGCACGATACGAACTGGTTTTCTTGTTGACATCTATTTTGCTTGGACGCATCACCACAAATAAGTAGACAGTGCCCAGTCTCGAGAATGCGCGAGATTAAGGGGAGGTTACTCTTATTTCTATTGCTTAAGTGGGAGCAGGGACGAACATGACAGACAATATCCAGGTATGATCTGCTAGTTCACAGCGAACTTTATTGTCAAGCAATGCGAGCTGTATTTATCATTTCAACAACAAGAAATACCATTAGATAGCGATCATGCAAGCTTGTTGATATCAGATATTTATCGAAAACGATTACATTCTAATCAGATCATTCTAGTCATTACTTACATAACGAACTATGCTAACATAGGGAATGTTGTCAAGGATTCTAATCGTTGTGGCAATGCACGGAAGTTGCATCCAGTGTCCTATTAGAGTCATCTCTGTTTTCACCAAGAATGTTTGTGCAAAACTGTGAATGAAATGTTTGAACACCGACAGAACATTAGTCATTACTGCCATTGTTAATATTATTCAGCACTGATCAGGACACTGAGCTTCATTATTCGAGTATTATGTGTAAGGTCATTATCAAATGTATCAGTCCCAAATGAAATGACATACAAGAAATGTACTAGAGGAGAAATGTTCAAGTTTGGGGGAGATGGATTATTACAGGGTAACTATAACAATTTGTCACATCTATTATGATAAAGTATACACTGCATTATATCATGACATTATTTTGAGATTTGTTCTTTGTTTCAGATTAAAGTCTTGTTTTTTGCCAAAAGTCGTGATTTAGTTGGTCAGAAGGAATCACTTGTGGATACTCCATCATCCCTTTCAGCACAACAGCTGTTGCAGCTACTGTTGGACAAGTTTCCAAGGTGGATATTGTGTTGTTTAGTTATCATTTGAGCATACATCTTTGTAAGACACTGGAATTTACTGAGTAGACCAATCATGCATTTGAATATGAATTATCATGAAAATGAGTTTGCTTCTTGCCATATCTTGTATTATGTGAGAATATGTGCTTTTTGTAAAATACGTAATAAATTGTAGCTGCATATGTCAGAGAATTAGAAGTAATAGGTCAATCTGAAGCTAAATGAAATATGATTCAATCTATAAGCTTGAGTTAACACTTCATTTTCCTTTACTTTGTTCACAATGACAGATGACTGCTTTTGTAAAACCTTTTCCTATATTTTCAGTATTTCCCCTATCTCAGAAAACATTGTATTGTCATTGAATGAAGACTATATTGACCTAAACGACAATGAGGTAGAACTCCATAACGGGGACGAACTTGCTATCATCCCACCAATCAGTGGAGGTTAACACACATCCAGGTAAGGCTCGCCACTTGTATCAGTTGAGGGATATAACTTGGTGATGAGTTGTAGAGGTTCCAGGCAAGGAAGATGTAACATTGACTGTCTAAATTGTTGGTGATATTTCTTATAAGGGAAAAATATTGTCTGAATATATTTAACATGTTTCAGTTTCATTAGTTTCAATCAGAACAACATAGATCCTTTTGTTTAATTTAGTGGGTTTTCATTTACATCTGTTCTTAATATTAATACATGCTGTAAAATCCATATGGTTTATTGCAATAACATAATATTTGTGTTGAAAAGAATTTCGACAGGGCTTCTCTTAGGGCTAGCTATAGATATAGATCATTAAGATCGATAATCATAAACTAAATGTTAATTGATTATCAATAATTATCGGAAAAGTAACTTTGAGCAAAATTGCCCCAAAATGCCTGAAAGAAATAAATATATTTCACAAACCTACTGAGCATGGGATACCAACAAAACAGCATCTTGAACATAATTTAGAAGCAACCCAATATTAAAAAACTTTCATTTGTATATTGTTTGAGTAAATTAAACCTTTATTCTATCACAAAAGTTTACGTACAATGTTATTGATGACACTATTTTCATATTGATAATCATTAATAATTTGTCATATCAGCATTATTTCTGATTATCAATCTTTTTAGCATCTCTATAGCATCTCTGTCAGTTGTCTGTGCCTGTTTGTCCAATGTCAAGTGTCTCCTTGGAACCGCAGAGGGTGAACATGGTGAAAGTGAGACTTTGTATACTGTTTCATATGTTCTTACAGTAGGCATGGTAGTGACACTTGACAAAATGATTGAGATCCTTATGTTGCTTTCTGTCATTTTATTGGGGAAAAGGAATGCTGTAAAATTCCCCTGGAACTGATTTTACTGCTGAAACTTGGCAGGTTTCTTTCCCCCAGAAACGATGATGGCATCTTTGGCCAGAATAGATATTATTCATTTGTTATTTGTTTTTAAAATTGAAATGCAAGTTATAAACTGATATTTTTCAGCCTTTTTCTCAGAAATTCAAATATCTTATAATGTATAATTCACTTCAGAACGATGATCGATAATCAAACACAGAACCAGTATTCAGTGATATGTTAAAAAATATCCTTTGTGCCATATCTAATATAGTTCCCATGTTGTTCTCCCTCACTGAAGGTTCAGAAGCTTATTGTTCATTGTGATATTGTAAACCACAACGTGTATCATAGATCCATTTATATAATGTTATTAGCATTTAGGTATTCATGATAAGGCCTCATGGGACTGATTATTTGTTCCTTGGACATTTTATCTGTAAGTTTTGCTTAATTGCAGATCTTTAAAACATTATGTCATGTCATAAGGAGCAAGTACTTTGTCCTGTTTGAAAATAATCAACGTTTATATCTTATAGTATTACATATTTGTCATTTTAACTGGCATCGCATTGTATGAAAATCATGAAAGTGCCTTTTACGTCGCCCCATAGACACAGGTGAAACTGTGGTGCATAGATACAGGTGAAACTATAGGGCATAGATACAGGTGAAACTGGAGCACAGATACAGGTGAAACTATGGGGCATAGATACAGGTGAAACTGGAGCACAGATACAGGTGAAACTATGGGGCATAGATACAGGTGAGACTGTGGGTCATAGATTCAGGTGAGACTGTGGGTCATAGATTCAGGTGAGACTGTGGGTCATAGATACAGGTGAGACTGTGGGTCATAGATTCAGGTGAGACTGTGGGGCATAGATTCAGGTGAGACTGTGGGTCATAGATTCAGGTGAGACTGTGGGTCATAGATACGTGGGTCATAGATACAGGTGAAACTGGAGCACAGATACAGGTGAATCTATGGGGCATAGATACAGGTGAAACTGGAGCACAGATACAGGTGAAACTATGGGGCATAGATACAGGTGAGACTGTGGGTCATAGATTCAGGTGAGACTGTGGGTCATAGATACAGGTGAGACTGTGGGTCATAGATTCAGGTGAGACTGTGGGTCATAGATTCAGGTGAGACTGTGGGTCAAAGATACAGGTGAAACTGTGGGTCATAGATTCAGGTGAGACTGTGGGTCATAGATTCAGGTGAAACTGTGGGTCATAGATACAGGTGAAACTGTGGGTGATAGATACAGGTGAGACTGTGGGTCAAAGATTCAGGTGAGACTGTGGGTCATAGATACAGGTGAGACTGTGGGTCATAGATTCAGGTGAGACTGTGGGTCATAGATTCAGGTGAGACTGTGGGTCATAGATTCAGGTGAGACTGTGGGTCAAAGATTCAGGTGAGACTGTGGGTCATAGATACAGGTGAGACTGTGGGTCAAAGATACAGGTGAAACTGTGGGTCATAGATTCAGGTGAGACTGTGGGTCATAGATTCAGGTGAAACTGTGGGTCATAGATACAGGTGAGACTGTGGGTCAAAGATTCAGGTGAGACTGTGGGTCATAGATACAGGTGAGACTGTGGGTCATAGATTCAGGTGAGACTGTGGGTCATAGATTCAGGTGAGACTGTGGGGCATAGATACAGGTGAGACTGTGGGGCATAGATACAGATGAGACTGGGGCATAGATACAGGTGAAACTGGCAGACATAGATTCAGGTGAGACTGTGGGTCACAGATTCAGGTGAAACTCTCTGGTATAGAGACAGTTGAAACTATGGGGCATAGATACAGGTGAAACTCTCTGTAATAGTTACAGGTGAAACTGGGGCATAGATACAGGTGAAACTCTCTGGTATAGATACAAGTGAAATTGTGGAGCAAAGATACAAGTGAAACTCTCTGTAATAGTTACAGGTGAAACTGTGGCATAGATACAGGTGAAACTGTCTGGTATAGATACAAGTGAAACTGGGGCATAGATACAGGAAAAACTCTCTGGTATAGATACAAGTGAAGCTGGGGGGCAAATATACAGGTGAAACTCTCTGGTATAGATACAAGTGAAACTGTGGAGCAAAGATACCAGTGAAACTCTCTGGTATAGATACAGGTGAAACTGTGGAGCAAAGATACAAGTGAAACTCTCTGGTATAGTTACAGGTGAAACTGGGGCATAGATACAGGTGAAACTCTCTGGTATAGATACAAGTGAAACTGGGGAGCAAAGATACAAGTGATACTCTCTGGTATAGATACAGGTGAAACTGTGGGGCATAGATACAGGTGAAACTCTCTGGTATAGATACAGGTGAAACTGCGGGGTATAGATACAGGTGAAACTCTCTGGTATAGATACAGGTGAAACTGTGGGGCATAGATACAGGTGAAACCCTCTGTTATAGTTACAGATGAAACTGGGGCATAGATACAGGTGAAACTCTCTAGTAT
Organism: Haliotis rubra; assembly: GCF_003918875.1. NCBI lineage: Eukaryota > Metazoa > Mollusca > Gastropoda > Lepetellida > Haliotidae > Haliotis > Haliotis rubra. The sequence continues at coordinate 187,493 of NW_025766968.1, read as the reverse complement.
AGATACAGGTGAAACTGTGGGGCATAGATACAGTTGAAACTCTCTGGTATAGATAGAAGTGAACCTGTGGAGCAAAGATACAAGTGAAACTGTCTGGTATAGATACAGGTGAAACTGTGGGGCATAGATACATGTGAAACTCTCTGGTATAGTTACAGGTGAAACTGTGGGTCATAGATACAGACGAAACTCTCTGGTATAGATACAGGTGAAACTGTGGGGCATAGATACAGGTGAAACTCTCTGGTATAGATACAGGTGAAACTCTCTGTCATAGTTACAGGTGAAACTGGGGCATAGATACAGGTGAAACTGAGGGGCATAGAGACAGGTGAAACTCTTTAGTGTAGAAACAGGTGAAACTGTGGGACATAGATACAGGTGGAACTCTCTGGTATATATACAGGTGAACCTCTCTGGTATAGGTACAGGTGAAACTCCCTGGTATAGATACAGGGGAAACTTTCTGGTATAGATACAGGGGAAACTGTGGGGCAAAGATACAGGTGAAACTCTCTGGTGTAGAAACAGGTGAAACTGTGGGACATAGATACAGGTGAAACTCTGGTATAGGTACAGGTGAAACTGTGGGACATAGATACAGGTGAAACTCTCTGGTATAGATACAGGTGAAACTCTCTGGTATAGATACAGGTGAAACCCTCTGGCATAGATACAGTTGAAACTCTCTAGTATAGATACAGTTGAAACTGTGGGGCATAGATACAGGTGAAATTCTCTGGTATAGATACAGGTGAAACTGTGGGACATAGATACAGGTGAAACTCTCTGGTATAGATACAGGTGAAACTGTGGGACATAGATACAGGTGAAACTCTCTGGTATAGATACAGGTGAAACTCTCTGGTATAGATACAGGTGAAACTCTGGTATAGATACAGTTGAAACTCTCTGGTATAGATACAGGTGAAACCCTCTGGTATAGATACAGTTGAAACTCTCTAGTATAGATACAGTTGAAACTGTGGGGCATAGATTCAGGTGAAATTCTCTGGTATAGATACAGGTGAAACTGTGGGACATAGATACAGGTGAAACTCTCTAGTATAGATACAGGTGAAACTGTGGGACATAGATACAGGTGAAACTCTCTGGTATATATACAGGTGAAACTCTCTGGTATAGATACAGGTGAAACTGGGGCATAGATACAGTTGAAACTCTCTGGTATAGATGCAGGTGAAACAAAGGTCATTATCATCAGCATCATTAGGGGTGTATGAATTTGTTCAATATTTCAATAAACCAACAACATTATCAGCATCATCATTAGGAGGTGGGGTAGCCTAGTGGTTAAAGCGTTGGCTCGTCATGCCGAAGACACAGGTTCGAATCCCCACATGGGTACTCTGTGTGAAGCCCATTTCTGATGTTCCCCGCCGGGATGTTGCTTGTATATTGCTAAAAGCAGCATAAAACCAAACTCAGTCAGTCAGTCAGCATCATCATCACCATAATTATTTTTTCTAAATATTGTTATAGATTTGATATGCCCGAAAAGAGAAGTAATTAAATTATGGTTATTGCCACAAATACCAGGATATAAATTTTCATATTTCAATAGTTAACATAGTCATCATTTCATGTGCACATATTACTGAGATGAATCCAGCAACAGCTGCAGTCTCGTGCGGCCTGTGTTTATTCAGACACTGTGTGGGGATTAAACTGTGGTAGTTACAATCAAAGTGTAAATAAAGGATAATGAACATGTGATGTTTTTCATATGCTTCGGTATTAATCTGATACCAGGACAAAGGTTCATTTATTTGTTTATGTAAAGAGTGGCTCTGCCTACTGTGTTGATGTCACAGTTGTTACCATGGTGAAGGAACATGACCAAAGCATTTGGACAGTGGAACAAAATGAAATTTTGTCTTTAATATCGAATAAACTTTTGCCTCTGAAATAGGTACATATTAAATTTTTCAGATTTTAATATTGTTTCATCTACGTTATCATCTGTTATGATTACCAGACATGAATCGCCCATTTGTCTAAGGTGCCAAAATTTGAGTGCAGAGTTGAATCCCATTTGAATCTCATTTCTTTCTGTTTATCCCCCCACCCAACAGTTTGAAAAAAATGGGACTATATCGACCCATATATATGTCTGTTTATATGTTGTCAATCCGTTTCCAGAGCAGAACTCAGAAATGGATGAATTTTTATTGTTGAAAATGAAACTTGCTGCACAGATCAACCTAGTGGTGAAGTGTTGCCTTTGATGATTTGTGAATTATTTTTTTCATGTATCTATTTGTTTTCATCATGATAAATTGGACTTTACTGAAAAAAAGGAAAGTTTTGTTTGTAAGTGTGACCCCCAAACTGTTGAATGTTCCTTGAATTATGATTCTAGCTATACAGTCTTGTAGTGATCTGGTGCCCTTAATGATTTATGATATTGAAAAATAATAGCAGACTTATCTTTATCAATCACTTATCTTGTTAGATTCAATTGATTCTTTGTGAATTACAGTAATTTTGACGTCTCTGTCATGGTATTGACTGATGTAATAACACAGACTTAGTCATGCAGATAAACTAGTTGAGCACACTCTCTTAATGGGAGTGTCAAAGTGGTTATTGTAGAAAGTGTTATTTAAGAAATAAATAAGTGTCCTAATGCTTTAACTATAATAGTCCAGGGCGAAAGTGTGCTTTATTACACTATACATGGTTGTAGAGCGAACTGTATTTCTTTTCTAAGATGCCAAATTTAATACTTTCTAAGGATAATTACGATTAATCTAAGGCGGAAAACAAATGAAGTGTTAGGATATTAAGAATTCTCGCACAGGGCTAACTAGCGTGCTGTTCTATTGATGTGTCTGCCCCCCTACGTTAAGACGAACGTTACCAGAAAAAAAACAATTGATAAACTGTTTGATGACGGTTTACGTTCAGATTAAATATCTTCTTTTAGTTATTTTGATTACATCTGTGATTAACGTAAACCATATGGGGCATTTCTACTATCAATGTAAGTTTAGATCAGTACATCCAGATGAAGCTGAGTAGTCAAACGACATTCCACGATTGCATTGTGGGAATGTAAACATTGTGAACATTACCTAGTCGCTGAAAACTTGTGACTCAAATTGAGACTTTTTAACCTTCGGAAAACATAAACGTAATGTTTCCACCAGTGATGTTAGCTGCGTGAAGCAACTGCCAACCAAGAAACGGGATGCAACGGAGTAGTTTACTGTAGGAGGCTGTACGAGGCGATGACAACTGACATGCACCGTGACGTCGCTTACATTGTGACGTAATGCAAAATTGTTTGATTACGAGGGGGCAGACTAGAATGGCGCAGTGACACCAATACATTGGGACGTAATGCAAAAAGTGCACATTATTGTCTGATAAAGTACTGTCGGCGCCTTTGATCTTTCACCGAAGCATCTTAGAATCAATGTTATTTTTATCTTTGAACAGATTAAGCAACATCTGAAACTTTAGAAGATGAATCACATTGAGATCACAGAGGAGAAGCTCAACTTGGAGAAGATCACAGCCCTCGTCACTGCACCTTCGTGTGGAGCTGTATCAGTCTTCATGGGTCAGTTTTGAAGGCAGAATAGGTCCCCACTACATCGGATGTCATGTTTCCAAATTTGAGAGTAGAGGCTTTTTATGCATGTACACTTTTGTGTCAGAGTAATTGTCTGACAGTAGGGTTTTCAGATTAACATGTATTAGTAGAAGAAGGTTTTCACTGTATTCTAAAATATAATACCAGTCGTTTCAAAATTTGTTAATCCTTAATTTCTCATAACATGCAATAAATGTCTGGCCTCTGTGCCAGTCTGAAGGGGTCATAGCATTGCAGCTGTCATAGCTCCATGTTATGGAGCTTTTATACGGGCCCTGGAAAGTATGGTTTATACTAACTAGAATTAGAGCTGTGATCGCTGAAGGGGTGGGAAGCCCGTTCAGACTCTCATCACTTGTTCTGTCATTACATTTATTTAAATACAGTGCTTTCAGTGACATCTTTATATACATGTGTCCCCACACAGGCACAACACGGGACAACTTTGAAAACAAGCATGTTGTGAAACTAGAGTACGAGGCCTACATTCCCATGGCAAAGAAGAAAATGGTTGAAGTTTGTGACCAGATCCGAGCTCAGTGGCAAGTTGAACACATCGCCATTGTTCACAGACTTGGGTAGGTTCTGATTGTGTGTGGTTATATGATACTCTTGGTTGACTTGTAATTCTGTAGTGTGATGTAGTGAAGTCCTAAATAGGAGCATGCTAGACGTAAGGTAATGACCCAGTTTGTAAATGGAAATAAAAGCCAAATAGCTAGCCATGGTAAGAGTGGTGACTGGTTGAAACCAAGCCTTTGTGTTAGACTGAACTGTTTTGGGGCCTAGTTAATATATGAGCAACCAAGATGAGGCATTGTTTCTGCAAGTCAACTTACATTTATATGGGCAGTACTTCAAGAGCTTCACATACATTCCATGGTAGAACAGGTTCCCAGTGTCCCGTCCTTTTGTTTATTCTTAGGGTTGAATATTTGTATCCACATTTGGAGTTTAGAGCTGAGTTGGTCCCAGTAGTGGAGGTGTGTGGTCCCGTGCGTAGAGCTCAGGTCACAAATCAGTTGAAGTTAAGCAACGTCAAGCTCGGACAGTCCTTGGATGGGTGACCGTGTTTGGCACCTTGACTCCTGAGAGTTTCTAGGACTTCAGTCCTGCCCCACAACGAAGCACATGTGAAACATGTGGTTTCACCTTAGACAAATGAGTTTGTTCAAAATTGCCTCAGTTCACCCAGCAGAAAATGGGAACCCAGTTGGATAAAGTCATGTGACAGGCAGCATGGGTTATCCAGGGTAATAATAATCAGATTCTGATTACAGCGTCCATAGAGCAACTAGTCAGATAGATACTAGGCGCTATTTAAATGAATTATTATTATTATCATAGCCATTACTTGTTTCCTCAATGGGTTCAGGTGTGCAGAAGAAATCTCCCATTCCCTCATGTCTGTTTCTATTGTGTGACCTTCTTACATAAAACAATATTCACTCATTCCTGTTCATAATGGCCCCTGTAGGTTATAACATTTCCCATAACTAGTGGACTATTTGGCATACAATGTCAAGACGGACCAATGATAACTTGGGTCTCAACACTGATTGCTGTAAAGGGCCTACTTGGTGAAACTCTGTGACTTGCATGTCATCATATCTCAATGATCTCAATTGTTTATGATATCAACAACTGGTTTGTTTGTCCAATATTCAGATATTTACAGGCCGCCATGATGTAGCAACAATATTGCTTAATGTAGCGCTGTTATATGTTATTGCAACTGTAGCACTAAGAATGACTGACTGAGTTTGGTTTTACACCGCTTTTAGCAATATTCCAGCAACATCACGGCGGGGGACACCGGAAATGGGCTTCACACATTGTACCCATGTGGGTATTCGAACCCAGGTCTTCGGCGTGACGAGCCAACACTTTAACCACTAGGCTACCCCACCGCCCTGTAGCACTAAGATAATCCTTCAATACTTTAACGTAGACATATGACAGTCATAGCTCTGTGATTGCTTTGTGTAATGGGTCCTAGACCTACTTTTTCCCCTTCAGTTTACATATGTCCTTTGTTCTATAGTGTTGTTCCTGTGACCGAGTCCAGCATCATCATCGCGATTTCCTCCCCACATCGAAAGGAGTCACTGATGGCGGTCTCCTACGCCATTGATACTCTCAAGGCCACTGTACCCATCTGGAAAAAGGTAGGCACTCTCACCACCTGGGGCTATTTGACTCAGCAAAGGTCTCCTCTTGAAATATGAAATGTTACCTGAGATTGATTTCTTGTTAAAACTTAGGTTAGTTTACAGCAACTACCATCACTATATGGCTGAAACAATGCTGATGCTACATTATCTTTTAACTCTCTCACTTTGAGTAACTACCTGTAGTGACCTTTACAATTCTGTTTCAGGAAATCTATGATGACCACAGTTCCGACTGGAAGGCTAACAAGGAATGTGCATGGGCAGCACCAAACAAACAATCATAATATCAGGTCATAATAACCTAATAATAACCATAATACCCAGAGACTTTGTTGGAGACAAATGGCATTAGGACATTCTTCTTTGTCATTAATTTGACAAACTTCATCAGGACATTTTAGATGACAATCAATCAGGGTCCTAGAAAGTGACCCAATCGTTTACCCTGGATACGATTGTTGGTAACCGTTGTGTGAAATGACGATACTACTTCCATGTGATCAGAAATAATCATCAGTGGTGAGGTTATGTTGTGATACAAAATGATACCAAATGATACATGTATATCCTGTTCTGATACTGCTAAACTTTTGTATAGAATATTTGTTTACCCAAAACTTAGAATAATTTCATACTAATTGTAATATGTAATATCATAAATTGTCTTATCATAACAATAAATTTTGGAGCATCTTTGAAAGATAAATATATCTCTATAAAAAGTGGAGTATATTTTCTGTTCTCAACCAAATATTGACTGATTCATGGTGTAGCACTGATTTTATTTGGTCTAATGCTCTTTGATGATGGACTGTGGCTCCATAACTTGGCAAGCATCACATGAATTGACCTTACCATTGACAAATTTGATTTTTCACTAATGAACACCCATTGGTTTCATGAGACTGTAGTTAATCTGCCATGACATAACAGATGAAGTATACATGGTCTCAACCTTTCAGTTTCTCTGCCAAACTCCTTGGTGTGTGTGTGTCTAATGGAGGTTGGGAGGCAGAAAGCTTGAGACTTTGTGTACATTCATGTTCTTATTTGAATTTCCATTAGGGGAAGTACATAAAGGAAGATTAACTATAGTCATATGAGCATGTGATCTTGGAACTCTCTTGAGTTGTATATTTGCTGTGATTATAATCCTTGGTTTGTGGCCACCATAATCAAGTTGATGGGTTCCAGCCAAGTGCCTAGATGTACGTTCTATGTTCATGTGATATGCCATGATACAACCATACCAGTGTTCAAAGGGCATTGAAAAGGGCAGTCACTATTGAAATATGTCCAACTCAAGCCAAAGGATTGCATGTGTATTTATTAGTGCCTTCTGACCTAAACAGCTGCTAACAGTGATTACATGAAAAAAACCTAACCACTCACCTCCACCCGAACAATTTATAAGTAAAAGTATACACCTGGCAAAATTTTAAGGAAACAAAATTCCATGTTCACGAGAATGTCCTGTGAGAGAACTTGAGGTCTCTTTACATAGATTGTGATGGATGGCAGGTATGGATGTCTTGTATTTAATGGAAATTGTTTTTGGTTGTTGAAAACTTCTCTATGAAGTGTTTTTTCATATATATGTATAAATCCAGACAAAATATGTAAATCAACAATGATGTTTTTTAATTATCTGAGAAGATGGCTTTGCACTGTGATAAGGAAACAGATACTTCACCCACATTTGTTTTGTATACAGAATTGTTAAACCTCAATTAAGAATCGGTGAATTTGATTGGTTAATCAGCTTCTCATGCATCGCATGACCTGTCACGTTATCTATATTGATTTTGCCTGCAATAATGGCAATATACATGATTCTCCCATCTTCTTGAAAATTATCTCATTCAAATTCTTGATAACAGGGTTAAACATAAGCATTTTATGAATGAATTCCTGTATAAGAAAATAGCAAATTACTCAAGATTGTAAAAACAACATAGATCAGATATGAGTCTCCTAGTCTGACTGGACACTGGCCTGTGGCGGTCATACCCCACTTTGCCGGAGAGCTGATGTGATGATAACGAATTAAGAGTAACGGTCCGCTAGTTTGCCGGCTATAGTCTGTTTTCAGTGATTACTTGTCATCCATAGGCATTTTGGGGACATGAGTGTTTGGCAGACTGAGTTCGAAATCATTAATTACAAGGCACCAATTTGTTTTGAGTGAACTCGATTTCTAGTAACTGATTTTAGTTAAATCGAATTATATTAGCTGAATTGAGTGAAGCTTATTCCAATGATTATTTCTGAAGTTGTGCCTGTATATAAAGAATGTAGACATGGTTCGCTCATTTCAAAATGACAAACGCTCAAGTTAACATTCCAAATTCGAGGGGAGGTAGGTAGACACTTAATCTATTTAGGTCACAAGTTTAGGGTTAAGAGCACAAAAAGGGACCGAGTTCATTTGAAATGTTGTAAGACAGGTTGTCCTGCAACGGCCAACACCGTCAGTGATGTTCTCAGCAGTTCCAGGAACACACACAACCACCATCAAGACCAAGTTCAGTTCAGAAAATAGTTATGCATATTTATTTATGTCTTCAGTTACCATTTTTTTGTTTTCTGAAAATGTACGAAATATGTATTTATGAATTTTATCATGAAGATAAAATGTACCCAAAATGTTGAATTGGTGAAATATGAAATATCGAGATGAAGCTACAGTGTGTACTTTCTTAGGCCGAAACAGACTATAAGTTAATACCCTATTGTTTAAAGGATTATTCGCATCAGTGAATTTTTATCTATAACAAAAGCGTCCGGCAAAACGGGACCCCCCCTGTGGCCTCTGACCAGACAGACTTACTCGGCAGTCGTGTGCTTGTTGTCACTTCTTTGTTCCATGATGGCATGGCCAAATTTAATTATGTATATGGTTGATAATATTCCAAAATAGGACGCTGGTGATGAATCAGTATAGATAGTTTTAGAAATATATTTTGTAGATTTTTCATATTATATTTATTTCCACCGCATGTTTTACAGTTTAGAGTTGTTTCTTATGATGGTGCAGTTTTTATATATCATATATACAGGGAGACTTAGATTAAATTTAAATTACGATAGACAGTCATATTATAATGAAGATCTTTTTGTTTTAGCATTTTGGGGCCATTTTTTATTCACATCAGAAATGTGTTGAAGTACTTAGATAAGCATTAGTAAATACCATATTCCCATTATACAGTATGCATACAATGTACAAGTACTTTCATATAATGATGTAGTGTGAAGGAAGGAGGTCTCTCTAATATGCATTAAAATCTAGATCTCAATATATTACCTGGCAGACTTGGGGTACCCGTCCTATAGAACTAGTCTATCACATCTATCATTCTATCACAAAACCAGGTCTGTTCAGGTGCTTTCAGTACTGTTCCTGTTACACAGAATTCCCAGGAACATATAGAAAAGGATATTTTCCCTTAAAAAATAAACTGTTTTGATATTTCAGCACCAAATATCGGTGATTTGTTACCATGGTAATTTAGCATTCTACCAATCATTTGACAGCATGTTTTCATCTGTGTTAATCACTGACATCTGTCCTATCAAAACATACAAAAAAGGCTATAGGGAAAATCAATTTCAGTGTCCAACTACCGGTTACAGTGAGTATGAGGGCACATTATTATCTTCTCTAGTTGGCGGTTGTTTGTGTGAAGCAACAACTGCTCCCAGTGGTCCTATTGCATGTAGAATCTGCACTGTGTTCCTGGAAGGAGGAGGACTGATTCCCTCATGGTATCGGTATAATTAACCAGATGCATTTATATACTACCCATCAAAAGTTTAGACTCACTTAAAGCACTCACTATATGTTATGTATATGTATGTGGTTACATCGAAGATGAATTTCTCCACCAACTTGGGGGGAACCAACTGAAAACCTTATGCAGATGAATTGCACAAGGATGATGCTTCAAATTGCGAAAGGCATGAGCAAATGTCGTGCATGTGAACAGATTCGTTTTGGTGTAAAGTTTTGTTAAGAATTCGCCAATTTTCACAGATTTTAATCATTTACTGAACTCATGACAATAATCTTTTCAATGTTACGAATATGTTTTACAATACACCAGTTCATAACTAAACAGTACCTTTAAACAGTATGGAATATTTTGCAAAAAGCTAGTTTAGAACAGTGGACAAGTAAGTGGCTACATTTACACTAGTGAGTCTAAACTTTTGATGGGTAGTATATATAATCTGATAAATAGATTGAATATGTATGGCACTTGACAATAAACTGAATTTACACCTACATTGAGTTTGTTGTAAGGGCAGGTCAGGGTGAGTGAGCGAGTTTAGTTTTACGCCACTTTAGTAAGTTTCCAGCAGAGGGCTTCACACATTGTAACCAAGTTGGGAATTGAACCCGGGTCTCCAGTGTGACAAGCAAACACTTTAACCACTAGACTACCCCACTAGTGACATCAGTCATAGCATCTGGAAGTGATAATGGCTACACTGACAATGTGACACTACACATCCTGATTCTCTCTTATTAAAATTATCAATGAAAGAGTAAATATCGTAACATGAAAGAATCAGATGGGACTTAACTGTTTTTTTAGTTGTATAGATTCTGCTGCGCTAAGGATTAGTGGTGTTCCGATTAATTGAAATAATCGAAGATTGGTCGCAGTGACCAAACGGCCAAGCAATCGATCACATTTTCTCATAATTGAACACAAACGATTTTGGAACTGCCGTTTTCATCTTTGAAACACTTGACGATGGAACATATCTTTGAAGTTGTCAGGGCCTGCAAACTTGTTTAATTCTTAGAAAACTCACTTCACTAACTGAAAAGTCATGACTGAATATTACTTGAAGACTCCGGAAAGTTTATGTTCATAATATATTAGTCATCACTTTAAAGTAGCAAGTTGCATCATGTTATACTTATCTGCAATAACAAACTGGATAGGAAAATCTGAAAAATGATGCTAACCAATTTTTTTCGATGATCGTTCGTTGGTAATGAAGCACTCATCAATTGTGAGATTTCAACCAATTCCCAACACTACTAAGGATGTCTTCATGTGAACACTGAAGTACCTATTTGCTGAAGTACCATGTTACATTTGACAATGACAAGTGACACATGCATGTACTATCCACTATGATAGTGCAGCATTACTGACTGAGATAAACAACACATCTCAGCATATTACAATATGTTTAATAGATTTATTTACAGTGGCTTCTAGAGTGCTTGTTTTTTCTTCACGACAGGTAGAGGTATCTTGGTGTATTCCAAATAGGTCTCCAGGAGAAACATGGTGTTGTCCAGCTGAACTTCACAGCTATCCAGCCTGAAACAAACATCGACACTGAGTGAGTGGGTTGGGGTTTACGCCGCGTTTAGCAATATAACAGCAATATCATGGCGGTGTGCACAAGAAATGGGATTCACACATTGTCAACTTAGCCTCAGTATTATTCGTTACACTACTATACTGAGTCTAACAAAACCTTGTGGAAGGTCGCGTCAGGTAACCTTTGAGCGACCTATGACCGTCCAATCAAACGCGAGACAACAGAACGGATTTAACCAATCAGACAACGGCTACTACTTAGGGTTCGGCGGGACTTACAAAATGGATTTACTCTTCCCCGGTCGCCAACACTGATCTCACAACAAATGAAAACCCGCATAAAACAGAGATATATGACCTGCAGAATATATGCTTTTGGGTTTCTGTTGACATGGTTATCATTAGCTAATATTTCCGCAAGCTGGCATCCTTGAATACTGACAAAACGCTATTTTCAGCGACTGTTTACTCACTGTTGCGGCGTGCTCCATGTGCATCACTCGGAAGCGATCGTACGGAAAATAGCATTCGGAATCGTTCGGGTACAAAACTTTTTCGAGGTAAAAGTTCAGAAGGTATGTGCGAATGTGAACTTTTGCGATTTGGTAAGCTGTGTTCTGATTGGTCAATTGAAAAGGTTACCTGACACAACCTTCCACAAGGTTTTGTTAGACTCAGTATAGCAGTGTAACGAATAATACTGAGGCTAAGTTTACTTAGACTGACACATTGTACCCATGTGGGGGATCAAACCCGGGCCTTCGGCAGAGAGGAGCAAACGCTATAACCACTAGGCTACCCCACAACAACACTGACCACATTGATCTGCCAGGCCTCCAGGCTGACCTGTACATGTGAATACTGCATGGTTTCTTTACACGTAATGGTAGACTAGTTTTCATGGTCTGCTGCCTGATTTAGGTTCATGCTAAGTGCCTTACACAAAGGCTTCTAATGCAAAATTTAGCAGCTGTAAGATACCAGTGTCATTGAACTACATACAATGTGACATAGTCAACATTTACAGTTCATTCCGGGACGAGTTCAACAACGTTGGGTGTTAATACCCCAATAAAAACTATACAATCATCTCAAGCTAAGAAACATAGGTACATAATAAAAAACACTGTCCCCTTGATTTCCTGACCAGTAAAGAGGAAGCGATAGGCTATAAACTGATATATATGCAACATTGTTTCTCGTCTACATGTTTGCTACTTAATTGGTGCAAATTTGGCAGCATTTGTCAAGATATGAATAATATGATTAAATGTAGGTAAACCACAGATTCAATACAAACAATATATTCAGTAAATTAACGGGACAAATTCCAGTGTTGAGAAATTCCCACAGATTTTGTCACATCAAGCGTCTAAACTATGATAAATGCCATTATATGCATAAATCATACATTTCTACAGATCCTTGCCTTTGTTTCAGTGGGTTTTTTTATAGAAGAACCATACTTGGCCCTTGATTTTTTAACTCAATATGAGACACAATGCTTGAAGCTTGCCATAGATTATAGTTCCCAAAGTACAGCTTCAATTGTTTTCATCTGTGTGGTTTTATATCTTGAGATGTGTGTGTAGTTTAATAGGGCTATTTACAGTTAGCATCCTGTATTCATACTGACTAGGCATGTAGTTACATCCCTTTCCTTGTACCATGGCACTGGTACAGTAACTCTACCACCTGTCGGGCGGTTGGGTAGCCTAGTGGTTAAAGCGTTGGCTCGTCACGTCGAAGACCCGGGTTCGAATCCCCACATGGGTACAATGAGTGAAGCCCATTTCTGGTGTCCCCCGCCGTCATATTGCTGGAATATTGCTAAAAGCGGCGTAAAACCAAACTCAGTCAGTCAGTAACTCTACCACCTGTCATGTCACTACTGTGTTACAAGCTGCTGAGTCACCTTCCACCAAGCTTATGTTACTGGGGACCACAGCTAACCCAGAATCCCCATGAATAATACATATTAATGCTCTTCCAGATGCACCTCCTTGTAAAGTATTCAAAGTATAAAACTCTAAAGCTACTCATTTGTCTTATGAACTTGGACCCACGAAGAACTCTGTTAGAATTGGTCTTCAGCAACCCATGCTTGTCGTAAGAGGCGAATAACGTGATCAGGTGGTCAGACTCACTGGCTTGGTTGATACATGTCATCGTATCCCAATTGCGTAGATCGATGCTCATGCTGTTGATCACTGGATTGTCTGGTCCAGATTCAATTATTTACAGACCACCACATGGCTGGAATATTGCTGAGTGCGGCATTAAACATCTAACCAAACAATCTTATGACCTTTTAAAATGAAACACCTGAATCAAGTCCTTTCTTGCCTATATGAACTTGTTTTCAAAATTAGAATATTAAATATGGATAGAAAAACAGCAGATACTGTCACACTCAGTCTCTTTGGCTACATTACCTGTGGCTAATACACAAACAGTAACTGGGCGGTGAACAGCAGAGAGTGCTGAACTGTAAAGGACATGTTCATGAAGCAATCTACATACATGTTGACAGTTTTCTTGACTTTATCAAGCTGGGCCCGCTCTGGTGGTGTGATCATCTGTTCAATCTCTTCTTTCTGGGCTGCCTCTCCTCCCTCCTGCTCCAGAGATGCAATGATGGCCTCCACACGCTCCTGCTTGTCCAGCAGACGTCTGCACAACAGTAAATGGATGAGCACAACATTGAGGGGGTGACGTACAACATTGAGGGGTGATGTACAACAACATTGAGGGGTGATGTACAACAGTGGGTGGGTGGTGCACTACATTGAGTGGATGATAAACAGCAGTGGGTGGGTGATGGTGGGTGGTGCACAACTTTGAGTTGTTGATGCACATCATTGAGCGGATGATAAACTACATTGAGCGGGTGATAAACAACAGTTGGTGGGTGGTGCACAACATTGACTTGTTGATGCACAACATGATAGCCTGTACACAATCAAGTTTGAACCAGACATATCAGCGATGTTTTGAGCAACTTAACAACACAGTGTGATAGTTGACTCTTATAACAAGGATAGGTTATTTAGGACCAGGCTCCCCATTGTTGTGTATCTGCACAACAGATATATGCTAGACACAAGCGTGAGAGTGCTATGACAACTGACAAAACAAATGTCAAGGGAACAGATCAGTACACTTTCAAAGTTGTACAAGAAAAAGGGCTTTCTATCATGAAAGTAAGAATACTGTGATGACCAAAACAAACAAACATGACTTACTTGTGATCAGCTACCTCCATTTCTCTTCTCATCATTGCATTAGCGAGGGCCTGAAATAGTGTTGCAGCATGTCACTGATAAGACAACAAACTCTCTCAACCATTTAAATATAATAACACTAATAATTTTTTTTTTTATATTCTCGAGAAAGCAGTATACAATATATGTATAAATGTATACAATATATATACAGAGACTGGAATCACCGAGTTTTTTTGTTATTTTTTAACACATAGATACAACATTCGCTCACATATCCATACAAAAACAAAACAAAACAAAAATGCAGAACATAAATTAATTCGTATTGTCAATGTGTGCTAAATGTGGTATTCGATTTGTAAGTTTACATTTATAGATATGAAATTTAGCTAATAACACTAATAATTAGTATTTCACATTTTACTACTAAGAAGCTGTACTCAACTGTTCATCTTTGAGCATGGTCCATGTCTACCCCACTAGCCATCTTGTGGTCATTGCCTGTTCTACTATTCATGTTGTGCTACAAGTCTACCTTCCTATTTATCTTATGGTCAATGTGTACTCCACTATTCATCTTATGTCTACCCCACTATTAACCTTCAGGTCCATGTCTACCCCACCAGCCATCTTGTGGTCATTGCCTGTTCTACTATTCATGTTGTTGTACAAGTCTACCTTCCTATTTATCTTATGGTCAATGTGTACTCCACTATTCATCTTGTGTCTACCCCACTATTAACCTTCAGGTCCAGATTTAGCCCACTTTTTATCTCGTACAAACCTTGTAGCATCTCTCCAGCAACATGCGAGCCACCTGGTCGATGTCCACCTTAAACAGGTAGAATGTCCTGGATGGGGCATGGTCAGGAGTCTTTGAGATCTCCTGATGAAATAAATAAAGACTTGCTCAAAAGCCTACCTTCTCTCACAGTGAAAGGTGAAACATTTATATTCACGATGGTACATAAACCATGTAGTTTACATATGACAAAATTTGCTTCTTTGGTTTCACATTTTGGATGTTCAGGTTACAGGTTTAACATAGTGCACAAGAACATTATCAGGCATTAAGTGATGAAATCAGATTTGACATATATTTAAAGAGCTGTTTTCAAAGAATGGTAAGAAACTGGAAAAGAAAACGAAAAACTTGCTAGTCCACCAATAAAACATTTTCATCAATACTATTCATCAATAGTTATATCAAAATATCCACTATAATATGAGATATACACCAGTAGTTGTTTAGTGACATAGCAAAAAGGTATTTGTTCTTAGATCTTGAGCATTAAGTTCTGTATCTATCAAAATTAAATGGAAAAACAATTCCAACTGTTAATCATTAGTTTCTTCCTTGTTAGGTAGATTCCTGCTTCTGTCATGTTTCGTGTGCATCATGTTTTGAATGTGACAGACAAGCGTACTGAAGGCAGCACTTACCGTGATGGACACAAAGTTCTCAGCGAACATGCTGTACAGCAGCTCCTTGGCTTCCTTCGCAGGGATCATAGCACACTCCTCTATCTGAAGTTAGCATGCATTCAACTTGAACATCCTTCAATACAACTAGAAGGGTGCAAAGTGCCATAAATCCCCACATTTGCAAATATGCACTTTAATTGTTCTCAAAGCCGATTGGTCAGTTGAAACGACATGACCTTACACTGATACCTTGTTTGAGAACAGTAAATTCTGATATACCAGTAATCCATTATTGTTGATGTCATCCATTATTGTTGATGTCATCCATTATTGTTGATGTCATCCATTATTGTTGATGTCATCCATTATTGTTGATGTCATCCATTATTGTTGATGTCATCCATTATTCTGGATGTCCCATAAAGGAACATTATGTCATCTGAACAATAGGCTGACTTTAGCAGTTTAGCCAGTTTCATACCTCTTTCTGTAACACTATTCTGAAATTGACAATGAATAATACACAGAACAGCCACCTCGAACCCCATAATTAGGGGTTATCTGACCTTCATGAATCTGGCAAATTCCTTACAAATTGTGACAGAATAACCATACGTCCTTGAACCTCCATGGTTATTCTACTGCTACTCTACATGTCATACCACTGTAGTGCAGAATGAAGGCCCAGCGGTGGCACTGTACCCCAATGATGATCGTGGTTCAAAACCAACATGGGTATACTACGTGTAACAATCTCCCCATTCTCAACCAAATTTCTACATGCATTACCCGATGACAGAGTAGATCCAAATACCCAATGCTTGGGCTCAGGACTGACTTCAGTGGTGATCATTTGGTCGCATGGCTACCGAGTATAGACAGTACATTGTTGGATGGTCACTTGAAACTCCATTATGACTTGCTTCATCATGTCCATCACAACGATCATACCACCAATTGATAATTGCTTGACTCCAGGGGTTCAATATTTTTTTAAAAAGCCACTTGCCACAGGGCAAGTGACTTTAAGAAAGTAACTTGTCCTGACTAATTTTCCACTTGCCCTGATTTTATGCCATGATTATGATGATGTAATTATGAAAGAAGAAATCAACATGGTATTTGATGTTAATGTTTACTGGACTATTTATTGAAAAATGATAAATAGCAAAGAAAGATAACTCTACTTTATTATCATTGCGAAATTTAATAGCTACATTTTGAGCAGATATGAAATTAAATCAAAATTTATTTGCAGTTTGAAACCATAAGTGGAAATTATCTAGTAGCCCACGGACAAGTAAGATACTATTATTTGATTGCCCGAAATGAAAGCTGACTTGTCCCGGGCGTCGGGCGATGGGATTTTTGAACCCCTGGACTCGTCAAATATTTTACAATGTGAAAAAACATGTAGGGGTTATTCATTTTCAGACAGAGATGGAAATACAACAGTTGAAGGAATTCTCACCTGCTTCTGCTCCACGTGTTTCTTCAGAAGGAGAACTCGAAACAGTCTCAAACACTTGGAGCCAAACCTACAGATGAATGTGAGAAACTGTATCTATAATAGCATATCTGCATAGAATATAATTCATGGTACTGCTCTTGATACACCTACAGAATACAGAATACCTACCCGCCATATTGTTTAGTGTCACATCACCCTAAACCTAACCCTAAACTTACCCTAACAACCCTAACCAAAAGTAAACTCACATGCTTTCAAAGATGGTGGAAGGTATCCAGTATTCTGTAGTCTTACCCTGCTCTTCTCATCTGTTCACAGATAATACACTGTTTCATTCACATACCTTATCAACTGATGTTTTGTTGTAGCCGATTACATTTGTTCCCTTCAAGGACAAGACGATGCTCAAAGAAGACTTATATACATAAGGCTTTATTTCTGACTGAAGAAGATGACAACTCAACATACAAGTGAACAAAACAATATGACGGGAGAGTGAGAGGGTTCAGTCTCACGCCGCTTTTACCAATATCACAGCAGGGTACACCAGACATGGGCTTCACACATTGTACCCTTGTGGGGAATAGAACCCGGGTCTTCAGCGTGACGAGCTGACGTTTAAACCACTAGGCTACCCCACCGCCCCCCTTTTGAGTGAAGATGACATCAAACAAACCCCAGAACAAAGCTACAGTTCTCACCTTTCCTGCACCAAAGATTCAATGTGTGCCTTGCAGAGAGCTGTGAGAGACTTGAAGATGTCTTGCAATGGGTTAAGGACTGTAAGGACCGTGCTTCAATAATGGGTCATTGTAGTGATTATAACATTTATGTGCTAACTTCAAGTGAGTGTCAGAATCTTAATCATGAATTCTGACAAACCATTTGTAAGACCAATAGGAAGCATACCATCAGATAAATGTATTCAATGTTCAAACCATTTATTACACTGAATATTGATTTTGCCCAAGAGGATCAGCTACTTCAAAGAACCTGTGAATTCTATTCCAAAAACTCACCCAAGAAGTTTACACTTAGTTAGATGTGTCAGTCTGATGTCAACCATCAGTTGGGCATCCTTATTATAAAGTCAACAATGGTAAAAGAAGTCATATTAATCCTTGTGCTTTTTTTGGTGTATATTACTCATTTATCTTTGAAAATATTGGTAATAAGTGAAGGATCTGTAACAATGAAGGTTAGATATGTTAAGGGATACATTCTTTTCCGTAACCATGGTAACAAGTAACGATCTGTAACCATGGTACCAAGTATAATGATCTTTAACCATGGCAACAAGTGAAGGATACTGACGACATACATTCCCCCTCCACTGTCACCCACTTTGCTGACAAAGTCACACTGAAACAGACATGGAACTTCTTAGGAGTACTGACAACCAAGTGTCAACAAACCAGTGCCTGCAGCATGTTCAAAATCACATTCATTATGACAATAATGACAAATTATCATGCATGTATCTTCAAGACAATTACAGTGAAACACTGCTGATCTGGACAGTACTGTACACTATTGTGTGAGTATAACTGTTCAGGGGGCTTTCCTGACTCAGACGGTCAGCACTGATGAGCTGATAAGGTTTCATTGTGAGCAAATTTGCTGGGCATTTTCAGTGTTCTCTTTCATTGGCAGAAACAGCACAAATCACAGGATCAAGAAGAAAATTCCTTACGTTTGTCACAAGAATATATTTGGGTGACATCAGTTTAAAAAATTCTTTCCAAAGACAAAGAGGAAACAATTTAGTTTCATACAATAATGTGTGCATATAAGTGCATACATACAGAATCATCAGCGATAATGGACAGGTACTGTTCTAACACTCTCAAAGTCATCCCCTGGTCTTTGGGCAGAGCTTGGGAAATCTGAAACATAAACAGAGATAGGGAGCATTCATTTATGTCTTATTGCAAAACAATCATTGACTATGAACGCATCCATTATATTGTTCCTTTACCAAATCAGTTCTTCCTTTGTAAAACTGACAAGCATTGGTTGGTGCTGTCAAACCAAGAAATCAGGCAGAACTTGGATTCAAACTCACAATCAGAGGTTTCTGCATGCCCAAGGGACACAACTCTGCACCAAATTGCAGTGCCATAGACAACTGGAACACTCATACTTAGAGTTCTACAAACATTGGTGCTATCATTCGGCTGAAGAATGTACTCCTCTCAGGTTATCATTACCTCGTTGATTGACATCGGCATGGTAACAGGGGCTGACTGCTCCGTCCTCACTTCACTGAGACGAAGCATGGTCCGTACAATCTCACCAGCTTTCTGAAAATGGCAGAAGTCAAGGTATTTCCATATTCATTACAATAAACAGCAGCCAAAGTAAACTTAGGCTCAGTATGATTCGTTACACTGCTATACTGAGTCTAACAAAACCTTATAGAAGGTCGCATCAGCTAACCTTTTGGACTGACCAATCAGAACACAGCTTACTAAATCGCGATAGTTAACATTCGCATACTGTTTGAACCTTTACCTCAAAACCTCGAACGATTTCGAATGCTATTTTCCGCACGATCGCTTCCCAGTGATACACGCAATGAGTAAACAGTCGCTGAAAATAGCGTTTTTGTCAATATTCTAGAATGTCATCTTGCGAAAATATAAGCAAAAAGTAACCATGTCATTAAGAAAACCCATAAGCGTATATACTGCAGGTCAAATATATGTGTTTTATGTGGATTTTCGTCTGTTGATAGATCAGTGTCAGCAACCAAGAAAGAGAAAAGAGTTTTGTAAGTCCCGCCGAACCCTAACAAGTAGTCGTTGTCTGATTGGTTAAATCTGTTCGGCCGTCTCGCGTTTGATTGGACGGTCATAGGTCGCTCAAAGGTTAGCTGACATGACCTTCTATAAGATTTTGTTAGACTCAGTATAGCAGTGTAACGAATAATACTGAGCCTAAGTTTACTTTGACTGAATAAACAGTGGGTTCACATTTTGTATCAGGACATATAATCCTGTGGAAAATAAGATGACATTCATTTCATGACACATTTCTCACAAATTTGCCATTATATATGAATTTCTATCATTTCACAATCACCTAAAAGTTGGCATACAAATTCTATTTGTTTACAGCACCATAAACCATTCATTTCTGCTGATCTAACTCCTGAAACCTTTACTCCAGGAAGCTACCTCATAGACAAAGCCGTTCATCTGATCTGTTTGCAAAGTGAATTGTTGATTATCTAGTGTATTATATTTCTATTCTATTTTGATAACAAGAGGCTGAGACGAAATGCTGAAAAGCATGTATTCAACTAATATATTTACAGAAGCAAGAGTATTCTGTAATGCAACCCTCCAATTTTCCACTAGCAGTCTGTAAATAATCAACTTATTTAAGTAAATTATCAAGTATGGATCAGACTATCAAGTCATTGACTTGCTAATCACTGGCTCTGCTAATGGATGAAGCTCTGCACAAAAGTTGCAGTACCTTAGATCACTGTGCCTTCTATCGATATGCAACATATAAAAGAACTGTAGAATTTAGGAAAGAGAGAATTGTTATAAGTTTGTATCCCCAACCTTATCTATCTTGTTACAAACAGCATCAATGATGGCCTGGTCCCGGAAGTGCTGGTGGAAGCGGTCGAAGTTCACCTGCCAGTACAGACCATCATCAAATGGAACCTGAAATTAGAGGATGCCTTTATATTACCACACACACTTTTTCAGAAAACACTCTCCACTGACTTGACAAAAACATTACATTCTATCACAGATGGCCTTACAGTCTGCTAACACATGCTGTGATTTAGAATGTTGTTAACACCGCACTCTGCAATATTCCAGCTATATGGCGGTCTGTAAATAATTGAGTCTGGACCAGACAATCCAATGATCAACAGCATGAGCATCTGTGCAATTGGGATACAATATCAATGACATGTGTCAACCAAGTCAGCAAGCCTGACCACTGGATCCTGTTAGTCGCATCTTACGACAAGGATGGGTTGCTGAAGACCAGTTCTAACCCAGATCTTCACGGGTTGTTTACATTGCAATACTGTATACATATATTTCCAACATACACTTCGTCTGGACAAAAAGTGAAAAAACTAAGTGAAATGGATAGGTTTGTTGGTTGCCGCACACTGAGCACTAAAACTGAGATCCCGGTATCAGTAAACATGTGAAGTAAAACTACACAAACTAATATACAAACAACTGATGGTTATTGGAGAGCAGAATAATATTATGAAATTTCATCTCACCATGTCCTTTGGGGTTTTAATAAAAGAAATTGAATACTTGGTATAACCAATCAAAATGATTAAGAAAATGACCTCTTTCTCTCCTTCTTCAGTTCTGAGTTTCTTGGTTGGGTTGGAGTGGTCGTCAACTGACCGCTTCCTCTTGGGACCTGAAATTGCACCGCCATTTCTTCTATTCATGTCACCAATAATGCCATGTTATAATGGAAATGTGAAGATAATAACATTAATAATAAAATCTGTTTCAGTTATCTTAGCATACTTTCATTAACATCATTCCTTAATATTTTTCTGCTGCATTTTGGTTAGAGCAAACCATTATGTATCCAATCAAAACGTCTTTCTGTTGGCATTTTAAACATTTAAATAAAATTGACCATGAACCTTTTTGGCAAGAAGGCATTAATACCACCTGCCTGACAAATGATTATTCTCTGAAACAAAATTATTTTCACAGAAACAAACAATTTCATTTCAATTGAAAAGAAGCGGTAGTGACAGAGCATATTCAAAATCTGTGGAAAATCTAGACCATTAATCATTTGGCATTTATGTAAGATAAATGGCAAAATAATAAGGTTCAGGTCTTGTGAGGTCAACTAACCATCTGCCTCTGTTGGGGTTTGGAACAAGTCCTCTCTGTTCTGTGGCGACTGAAGGGAGATAACTCTGTCATTATCACCCTTCACAGGCTCCAAGCTTCTTTGCAGAAAGTGAGTTCTCACCAAACTTGAAAACTTGTCCTTAACCAAAGACATGTTGATCTTAGGATGACCTATGGAAATGAGATATAATTTTTGTTATAAAACACAAATAGGAACAAAAACCAATCATGACTGAATTCTTTTTGCACAGTCTTTACCATGTTTTAGTTGACACAGCATCAGCATGTAAGACTATCCCTTGACACAGAAACAGGGCACAGAGACAGGTAAATATCAATATGTTCATCATGATTATTACCTCACTATTAGGAATGGCAAGATTAACCAATTATTTTAATTATGCATCCCAAATTCACACCTGACAACATGAGACATGCATTTATCGATATATTTTTAACAGCTGCACTGTTTTCTTGAAAGATATATTTCAGGCTTCCGAAAGGATCTGATAATTGTTTGATAATTACTTGGGCTAGCATGACCTTACCATCACCAAGTCCAAATAAATGCATAGCTTTACTTTATTTAATATACTCTCCAGAATCTGATCTGTCTATCAGTGGCTGCAGATACTGGAAAAGATTCAAACATTCGTAATTCAACTGACTTTGTGTCATTCTTGGGATGTAAAAACAGTCTGTGGTTGGTTTTATAGTGCTAGCTCACTGAGATACCATGACGCAGTTAAGCATGAATACCCCTCTCAGACACATTATACTGACTCCGAGTCAACCAGTCCTTGTTTTACCCATTAATGCCGAGCACCAGGCAGAGACAAACAAGTACCATATTTTAACGTCTTTTGGTATGACACGGACAGGGATCTAACCTGCAACCTTCCGCTCTCCTGGCGGACGCTCTAACCACTACACCACAGAGGCGATCGTTCCATTGTAAAACATGCTTACTAGGGACTATGACCCACTGTCTGTTGCTCATTTTCAGTGTAGATCTACTACACAGTGTAACTGAGAGATATAATGTTAAGAGTTCACATGATTAAACAATACGTAAACAATCGAACCATTTTGCTGAACCTAGTCCTCCAAATATTCCCTCTAAAATCTGATGTTTTCACTAATTATACAAAGTAAAACAAATACTTCTGTAGTAACAGTTATCCCAATGGAGGTTCCTAATTAAAACTGATTTCCATCATCCTGGGCTGTTTTGGTCATAAGAAGCAAATAAATAGACTGGATTGTCTGTTCCAGACAGAATAAATTGCAAGCCACAGTCATATACAGTGAGACCTCGGATACCCGGACACCAGATATCCGGAAACCTCGCCTTCCGGTCAATTTTTAGAAAAAACCAATCTCTTACGTTATAAAAGTGACTGTCTATAATGGATATTCGGTTTCCGTTTCCGGACGGTACATTTTACAAACAAACCGGCTAAATCAACACAAAGTTGACTCACCTATCCGCACGAAGCTTTGATCTACCGCTAACCGTAGATAAATAATCTTGTCTAGTGATGTTTAATAGTAAATTTGACGTCTCTACTGACAAAGTCGTCTTCTGTTGTTTGTTCACGCGAAGTGATACGATGTTGTTTATTCAGTCAAAGCAATAAAAGTGCAGTGTGTCAATATTCAAGCCAGTTATGTTGTGATGCTGTTTTTGAATGTCTTTACATGTATAATAAACGCTTGATGATCATAAATATTTTAGATTTTCCTTGAGGTGTATGAAAACCAAAAATCCAGATATCTGGATATTCAATTATCTGGACGATTTACGTAAAAAACGAATGTGTCCGGATATCCGAGGTCTCACTGTAGCTGGAATATTGATGGAGTGTGGCATTAAAATACCATCAGCCCAAACTAATAGCTACATATCATTATGATCAAGATGATAACAACCAAATAAAACAAATGTCTCTACGCACCTGATGCTTCCAGTGCTTCATTGAGACGCTCTGTTACCTTAGAAACGACCCCACTCATGAGACCTTGACCTCCCTGTAGTAGTTCCTCCACCATGAGTTCTGCAGCATCTCCATACAGAGTCTTTGCACAGTATATGTACTTAGGGTATCTAACATGCCACAAAATTCTATCACAAGATATCCCATATTCAATGACAGATTTTTTGTTTTGCTCAAAGTTAACTATATTTTGATGACTCAGCACCCACAGGACTCTCTTTACCTGCAGACAAAAAATACAAATCATTACAACTCTGAATCATTATCTTTCAACAGGTTTACTCAATTTCTATCGGCATAAGTACATTCATCCACAAACAATTGTAGGTAACCATGTATCAGCACATAAAAGCCAGATAACTGCATGTAAACATTTTGAACTTTAGAACACTGTATTTCTTTACAAAACTCCACATGTATAATTCTTTGATACTTGAAAATGTTGATAAATGTATTATTAGCATGATCAGATTATATGCATGCTTTCAGATAGGGCATCACACTGACGTTAGAAATAGATAGATATATTTATGGTACATTAATGTACGTATTTTTGTATTTTAGTGCTATTGTTTTAGTGACATGTTTTACAAATGCCATAATCAAGAAAACAGAGCGTCTTTAGAGTCTGAAAGCCCATAATATGGGGATATAACTAATTAAAAGCACCAGTAAACATACCAACATTTAATACAATTTCCAATTCATGATAGTGTACATGAGGCGGGAAATCAAAATGCAGTTCTTAGATGTTTTGTTCCAATCTATATGGCCACTTGCGTTTGGCAAACCAAAAGCATAGTGACAACGAATCTGGGATTGTTGCCAAAACGTCTAGGCTAAATTAACACTTAAATAAAAAGGAGCCCAGTGATATGGCAAATTCAGAACCTATGGGAGAGTTGCTTCAACTGCCATGAATAGTGACATTGCTGTTAGAGCCATGCTACTGAACCTGTATCACCTCCGATTTTGCACTTACACTGTTGTGAGGAATTTTAGTGTCTGTAGTTATTAAACGGAGGGGGCACGCTCCCTTGGCCATTAGATATTTTCCTATTTTGTAAGGAAGTTCTCCATAAAGGTCTTTCAATATGCGAGCACATAAATCATTTTTACTGCGAGACATTTTGCAAGTTTCTCGGTGTCTCACGCCACACCGTGCAATTTGGAACCGGAAGTTTTCGTCTTGCAAGAACTCCTAACAGTAAAGTAGCGACGCCCACTCTACGGTATCTCTCCTATTGTATGACGATAGTGCATCGAAGCAGAGTTTGCAGATACTCGCGTCAAACGCGTGAAACTTCCGACATGTTCCTGTGTATTGTTCTGAAATATAGCGACGGCCGTTCTAAAAGGGCATCATTTCGTGTGTGTTTCTGTATGCAATAAATAGGAAACCTTGAACAATAATATTTATCACATTTGCAGTAAGTATTTCCGTAGTTTGAACTTGCCACTGGTGTTTCAATGGGCGATGCAGGATAGCTTTCATCACAAACGATCAGAGTCAGTGAGTGGCGATTCATTCTTGGCGAAGTGACAACAACACATTCAATTTACAGTGTTTAACAGGGTGACAATCGCAAAAAGTACAGCGAATAAACTATTGAAACGAGGGTACATAGTGTCTCTTTGGGTCAATAAGTTGGAAATTGTATGATTAAGTCAATAATTCTTAAGGGTTTGTTGATTGGCAGTTTAGAAGTTTATGAGTAATGAAAAAGTTAGGATATTTTATGGATGGTAGCTTCTTTATTAAACATGTATTGTGATGTGCTATTTCGGTACAGATGCTTATACTGTTGTGATGCAAGACTGTATCAAAATATCATATCATATTATAATAAAGAAGTTGTCATCCATAAGGTATCCTACCTTTCTTAATTCTCCTCCATATAGCTGGAATATTGCTGAGTGCAGCATAAAATAAAGCTAAACTCACTCACTCCTAATTCAAATGCATTGTTAAAATGCCTTTGCCAATTTCTAACATTGATGATGGGGGCGTTGGGGTAGCCTAGTGGTTAAAGCGGTGGCTTCAGCTGAAACAGGTTGATGGCACAATGTGTTAAGCCCATTTCTGGTGTCCCCCGCCGTGATATTGCTGGAATATTGCTAAAAGCGGCGTAAAACCAAACTCAGTCAGTCAGTCAGTCTAACATTGATGACATAATCCTTCAACTGGTCTGACTAGTCCTACATATCTCTGTCCTAGTTCCGAGCCCCAGGATGGATTAGATGCCAGACTGGAATAGGCACACAGAAATGTTTTGTTTGTAACAGTCTCATCTAAGAGTTGGATTTTGGAAGCTGTAGAGTCAGTGGAGATAGGAGTGACTTACGGATTTCATCTTACTCATCTTAGATCAGGTGGTCGGGTTGATGAATTGTTATTTTACACCAAAAGTGTGTTATGTTGATAATATCAACCACCTGTTTGTTTTGGCAAGTCTAAATTATATGCAAAGTACCATGATGTAAAACTTAAAACAAAAAATAAAAATTTGTAACCATGCTAAATAAAATGTGTTTCAGATTTTGTTGGAGAAAACCACAATAGGGCAATGTCTGTGAATTATGCTGCTGGCTTGTCTCCATACGACAATAAGGGCAAGTGTGGGATGCCAGAGAAGTATGACCCACCAGACATCTTAGAATCCAAAATCAGAGAGTTAGCTGACATGATAAGGACAAGTCGTCATTTTGTCGCTCACACAGGAGCTGGTATTAGCACTTCAGCTGGAATCCCAGACTTTAGAGGCCCCAAAGGTAATATGAATTTGTTTTTTGCTTCATTTCCAAATCTTCTGTAAGAATGTTGAATGAATACCTAACCACAAGTGCTGACTTGTACTTTTATACAATCCAGATGTTGGCAGCCTGATTCTGTGACATTTGTATTAAGTCAGTTATGTTTAATATATCATTCTATTTATTCCAGGTGTTTGGACACTTGAGAAGAAAGGTGAACAACCACACTTTAATGTGACATTTGAATCAGCTCGTCCCACTACTACACACATGGCACTTGTTGGTTTGGAGAAAAAGAGTGAGACACATTTTTCCCTAAATAACCAAGTAAACTTAAAACAAATCTCAAGAAGAAAAGTCTGAAAGCTATAGTAATAACAATAATAATAGTCACTTTGTATTGCACTTTTCCCTTCTCAATGTCAATGTACATGAATAATAAACAAAAAACTTGAGAACAATGTATTTTGTTTTTGAAGAAAATCATGTTTTGATCATGTGGCTTGAACTTTACATTTGTTGATATTTTCCTTCAGATATACTGAAGTACACAGTGAGCCAGAATGTGGATGGACTACAGATCCGCTCGGGGTATCCTGTTAATCGACTCTCCGAACTCCATGGCAACATGTTTGTGGAAGTGTGTAATAAATGTGGCACTCAGGTGACTATACAAAATTACATGGCACTCCTCTTGCAGTCTTTGTCACTGACACCAATCTCTTTATCATCATGATCATATACAGGTGTTGCGTTAATTAATAGTTACTCTTAAGTGTAGAAATTATTAAGAATTATGCAAGAGTTACTCTTAAGTCTGATAATTTTCTTAAGACATAGTTCAGACTTAAGAGCTTCTTCAGACTTAAGAGTACACTTAGAGTGACCAAAGTGTACTTATTGAGAAAAGTGGCAAAAGGAAAACTCACTGACAGCGGTAAGTTATTTTGAGAATGACAGTATGGGTCATGTGACACGGTCATGTGATGGCGAGGCGAGGCTCATGCATGTAGTGAGTGGGGCTCGTGCATGGAGAGAGAGATGTCAGCTGAGACCATGGCATGGTTAGCAGCATTACAGGATAGGGTCACATGGTTTTCAACCGTTTTACATGTGTTACACCGTTTTGCATAGTAAATAGGAGTTGTAACTGTAATGGACCTGAATAAAGAAGTGGACCAGTGCCCAGAGTTTGTGGAACCTACAGATAGTATATCATTATAAGATGTTGGATAAGCTTGTTTGCTTTTTTTGCATTATGTGCACAATGTTCCCATGACAACCCATGTTTGTTGTATAAGGGGTCTAATGGGATCGGGTGGTCTGGCTGGCTGGCTTGGTTGATGTATGCGATTGTATCCCCTTTGCATAGATCAAGGCACATTGTGTCAGTCACTGTATTGTCTGGTCAAGTTCCAAGTTATTTCCAGAATACAGTCATACAACAGGAATATTGCTGATTGTGGCATTAAACAAACAACAAATACACAAAACAAAACAATGAAAATGTGTCAGGTGTTCTGAATTTCCACCCAGTTACAAAATTATCATTGATGGTTGACAAAAATTGCCACATTTTTCACATTGTATTGAAAGTTGTACCATGGTGACCTATCTATATGATCTGATCCCCGATTGTTTGCAGTACATATTGAGCACCTGTACGCCAACCATGGGGCTGAAGCTGACTGGGAGGAGCTGTACTCAGTCTAAAACCAGGGGGCGCTGCAGGTAAATTATAAACATCTTCATGCTTGAGGGTGGTATTATAGCCCTATGGCTAAGTGTTCACTCATCAAAGAAAAGGCCAGGGTTCAGTCCTTCATGTTAGGCAATGCATGAGGCCTATTTCTAATGTCCCACTCCCACTGTGATATGTCTGATGCCTAAAAGCGGTGTAAAACAATTCTCACCGCATGTGTCTACAGCTGTCATATTTCAGTTTCTAAGTATAGATGTGTTGTCTGAAGTGGAATAAAATTCTTAAAACATAGTTATTAATATCATTACCCTGAATTTACTAAATAGTTCAACAAAGCTCTGGTAGGAGGCAATGGCTGCTTGTTCTGGTAAGACTTAATTTTCCTGTGTAATGATTTGATGGTAACAGTCATATTTCGTATTCCTGTATAGGGGTAAGCTGACGGATACCATCTTGGATTGGGAGGATTCACTCCCAGAGCAGGACCTCAAACAGGCAGAGATAGAATCCAAGTAAGCAGTCAACAGTTTGTACACATATCTTTGTATTTAGGATATCCTTCCTAATTGTTTGTCTCATGCTACCCACTCCAAATTATTGGTAAGATCGCTAAGATTGAACAATCATACTGTGTTCTTTCCATCTTTCTCTCATTTAGAGTTGATGCTTTTGTGACTCCGATAGCAAATATTTTCAGCGTTATGGCATGGGGTTTCTAGGCCAACTCTTGTGCGTGCTTGTCATAGGCCCGGAGAAAGTTTAGACCGGGGAAGAAATGGCCTGCTACACCGGCTAAGCATGTGTTTATTGATGTGACAGATGGAGGATGGTTTTGACAGAGTCTCATGTACAGGCCATAACTGTTGTGCAGGTACCCTGGTTTGTCTTTTTCAAGGAAACACATTGCAACAGACATCCCAATCTGGTAAGCGATGCTGTTATTGGTTGGATGGTTGGCATTACCCATAATGAGTGGTCCACGAAAGAGTGTATAGCAGTAATGCAAAATAATACCTGATTTTATTGAGATTGTTAATGTTACTTTTGTTTCTCATCATAGGAAGGCAGACCTCAGCTTGTGTTTGGGCACATCATTACAGATTGTCCCGAGTGGGAACCTACCTATGATGACAGTGGGTAGTGGAGGGAAGCTAGCTATCATCAATCTTCAGCCCACTAAACATGACAAATATGCCAAGCTAAGAATATGGGCATATGTGGATGAAGTCATGACCAGAGTGTGCAAGATTCTCAATGTGGATATTCCAGAATTTGAACGTCCGGTGGTTACATTAAGTTCAGAACACTCGAAAAGCAAAAAAATATCAAACTATGTTATTCTGGACAAAGAACTGTTTCCAGATTACAAAGGCTACATCAAAGGGTGGTCTGATCAAGGTTCAGAACAAAGCAATGATAATGGTAGCAAGGAACAAACAGAGGTGACAGAGAATAAAAAGTCAGTGAAAGGTGATTTGACTGGCAAGGACAGTGAGGTGAAGGATTTTAAATCATCTGGTTCTAAACTTACTGTCCGGCCTGAGGTATCTCCCCCTAAGCCTTCCACAACAAAACCAAGCCAGGATCCACAACCTCTCAAAGATTTCAGCCGGGAACGGGTTGTGCAGAAACTGATAGAGCAGCAGATATTGGATGAAGGAACTTCACAGCAGACTATAGCAGTAGTTGACCAATCAGGACAGGTGTTACAACCTAACCCCAGCTCATTACCCAATCAACAAGTGGTTTATCCTCCTGTGACACAGAACTGGACAAATACTCCGCCACCTGTTCAACCAGAAATGACATACACCCACAAACGGTTTGGAGAGTTACCACTGGACAGTGTACAGTATCAACAAACAGTGCCTTTGGGTTATGGACAGAGTAGCATCACTGTGCCGACGGTCCACCCATCGATGCAGGCTCCACAAGCCTTACAGGGAGTCCATCAGCCCCTGGTGCACACCACACAGCAGGCGCAGCTGCAGATGCCGCCACAGCAGCCCCATCTGCAGCCACACATGCAGGTTTCTGCATCTCTCCCTGCTGTACAGACACAGGGTGGACACGGACAGCTGCATGGGACACACTCTGAGGTGCAAGCTGCACAGGTTCAGGTGCTCAGCTCACAGACTCACACGCATCAAGGTCACAGTTCACACAACTTGACCTTGACCTCCAATACAGCACAGCATCATGTAGATCAAGCTGTCAGTTTGGGATCAGGGATCCCTGGATTTCACAACAGTCAGGATGACCAGTTTCACTCACCAGATGCAGGGGAACCTAGTGCCAAGACTCGCAGGATGAATGAAAAGACTTACATTAGCCTCTAAGATTGAACTAATGGGAACCTCTGATCCATTAGTAACGATCTG
This sequence comes from Haliotis rubra, assembly GCF_003918875.1. Lineage (NCBI taxonomy): Eukaryota > Metazoa > Mollusca > Gastropoda > Lepetellida > Haliotidae > Haliotis > Haliotis rubra. The sequence continues at coordinate 156,524 of NW_025766968.1, read as the reverse complement.
ATGAAACTGATCTGAGTAACAACAAAGCTGGTCCCAGGTACAAGGAGCAGCAAGACCCAGCACAACAGACATCTTGGTACAGCTTGGCGTAACACTGCTGCCATCTATCTTGGTCAGGGTGGCGGACTAGTCTAGTGGTTGTGGTGTTTGCTCATGATGCCCAATTCCCCACATGGGTACAATGTGTGAACCACTTTCTGAGTCCCTACCCCGGTAATTCTGGTGGAAAAGGGGGCATAAAACCATACATACTCACTCACTCCACCATGCTGGTCATGTTTATATGTCAGATTCATTTTGGTTGTTTAAAATTAAAGGTCAAATAGTTTTCATGTAGGATGTATGTTGTTGGGCGACCAGGTGTTGTGTTATTTCTACATTTCAGTATGTATCAAGTTATTTTTATTTGTACAATATGCCCAGTTGGGTTTGAAGTGTTCAGAATCAGTGTTGCTATGTTACCACATAGTAGGGAGATCCCATCTGATGCAGCACTGAGAATATCACCCCTGATGTAATCCTGTACTCGTAAACATAATGCATAATTGTATAATTACTTTAAACATGATAAACTATCAGTACTTTCCTTGTTTTTGTCTCGTCATGGAGTGTTGCCTTCACTCACTCACTTTGTGTGAAGCATATGTATAAATGTCGTTCAGTACTTCATCAGTGGAAATATTGTAGGAGACAATCTATTCCACATTTAGCTACATTACAATCATGCCTGTTTCACATAATTACCACAGATATTACTGGTCCAGACTTTACTTATGTGGCCTTATGATGTCATATTGACAACAGCAGCATAAAATAACTTTTCCTCATCATGTTCACTCACTCACTAAAGCTCCTCACCCAGCAGCCTGTAGACTCACTCACTCAAGCTCCTCACCCACCAGCCTGTAGACTCACTCACTCCAAGCTCCTCACCCACCAGCCTGTAGACTCACTCACTCAAGCTCCTCACCCACCAGCCTGTAGACTCACTCACTCAAGCTCCTCACCCACCAGCCTGTAGACTCACTCACTCAAGCTCCTCACCCAACAGCCTGTAGACTCACTCAAGTGTCTCCATTGATTTGTGGATGGAAGGTGAATGGAAGATAAGTGGTTTAGTAACTTTTCATAATGGCAGACATTGTTTGGCACTATGAAACGACCAGGTTGCAGACACTTGGCTATTCCCCAAATGTGGAACAGAACAAATTTAGATTTGGAGGTCTCATAATTCCTTCATCCGTGTCCATCTCTGCCACCATTGCCGTCTCTACCATTTCTTCTATTGTCATTGGCTCATTATCCACTAGAAAGGGCAATTCCAGTTCCACCTTCCTCTGTCCATCTTTCTGGTGTCCACTATTATATATGTACTGTCTTCTTCTTTCCGTTTCTTTCCTTTCCGTTCCTTCCCTCGTGTCCATTCCGTCATCTGTCAGGCTCTCTTCTTCCATATTTCATTTTCTCTTCTCTCATTTTCCTCATGTCTCATCCATCCATTGGGCTCGTTCTTCTTCTTATGGCTCCTCCTGCCGTTGCATTCGTGGCTTCATTTCAAATTTGTTCTCATTTCCTTGTGTCTCCTTCAAGCCTTGTATCATGTTTGTGTCCATCTTTGTCCATACTTCCTTTATTCCTTGGCTGTCTTGGCCTGTGTTCCTCCTTGGCCTCCACCTCCCATCACCTTCTCCTCCTGGGTCTGTACTCAGGCCTTGTGTCCTCCATCTCCGTTTCCACCACCTGTGCTCCATTCTCCTCCATTTCTTGGCCTCCATCCACCACCTGTGTTCGGTTGGTCCTCCACCTCTGTGGTCCTTCCATTTGCATTACTGGTGGCCTCCATCCTGCTGTGTGTCCTGTGTCCACCATGTGTCCTTTTTCTTCCTGGCTGTGTCCATCTGTGTGTGTGTGTGTGCCTCCACCTGTTCCTTGGCTGTCACTGTGTCCTTGTCTTCCTCCATGTCTGCCTCCACCTCCATACCTTCCTTGTGTGTACATCTTGTCTTCTGCCTCCATCTTCCCATCTAGCCACCTCCACCTGTACTAACCATGACTTTTACATTACATCTTGTACACTCCATACCTACTATAAGCCTATCAAACTGTGGCCTCCACTCTCCTGTCTAACCACATCCTACACCACCTGTACTAACCTTGACTTTAACATTACATCTATTGTGCATACAAACTACAAGCCTCTAAACACTGTGGCCTCCCTATCCTAAACAGTGGCCTCCACCTCCCCATCTAGCCACACCTACACCACCTGTACTAACCATGACTTTAACATTACATCTTGTACACTGTATACAAACTACAAGCCTATCCAAACAGTGACCTCCACCTCCCCATCTACATACACCTACACCACCTGTACTAACCATGACTTTAACATTACATCTTGTACACTGTATACAAACTACAAGCCTATCCAAACAGTGGCCTCCACCTCCCCATCTAGCCACACCTACACCACCTGTACTAACCATGACTTTAACATTACATCTTGTACACTGTATACAAACTACAAGCCTATCCAAACTGTGGCCTCCACCTCCCCATCTAGCCACACCTACACCACCTGTACTAACCATGACTTTAACATTACATCCTGTACACTGTATACAAACTACAAGCTCTATCCAAACAGTGGCCTCCACTTCCCCATCTAGCCACACCTACACACCACCTGTACTAACCATGACTTTAACATTACATCTTGTACACTGTATACAAACTACAAGCCTATCCAAACTGTGGCCTCCACCTCCCCCCATCTAGCTTTAACACCTACACCACCTGTACTAACCATGACTTTAACATTACATCTTGTACACTGTATACAAACTACAAGCCTATCCAAACAGTGGCCTCCACCTTCCCATCTAGCCACACCTACACCACCTGTACTAACCATGACTTTAACTTTGAACATTACATCTTGTACACTGTATACAAACTACAAGCCTGCTATCCAAACTGTGGCCTCCACCTCCCCATCTAGACACACCTACACCACCTGTACTAACCATGACTTTTAACATTACATCTTGTACACTGTATACAAACTACAAGCCTATCCAAACTGTGGCCTCCACTCTCCCATCTAGCACACCTACACCACCTGTACTAACCATGACTTTTACCATTACATCTTGTACACTGTATACAAACTACAAGCCTATCAAACTGTGGCCTCCATCTCCCATCTAGCTACACCTACACCACCTGTACTAACCATGACTTTAACATTACATCTTGTACACTGTATGCAAACTACAAGCCTATCCAAACAGTGGCCTCCACCTCCCCATCTAGCCACACCTACACCACCTGTACTAACCATGACTTTAACATTACATCTTGTACACTGTATACAAACTACAAGCCTATCCAAACAGTGGCCTCCACCTCCCCATCTAGCTACACCTACACCACCTGTACTAACCATGACTTTAACATTACATCTTGTACACTGTATACAAACTACAAGCCTATCCAAACAGTGGCCTCCACCTCCCCATCTAGCCACACCTACACCACCTGTACTAACCATGACTTTAACATTACATCTTGTACACTGTATACAAACTACAACACTGTATACAAACTACAAGCCTATCAAACAGTGACCTCCACCTCCCCATCTAGCCACACACCTACACCACCTGTACTAACCATGACTTTAACATTACATCTTGTACACTGTATACAAACTACAAGCCTATCCAAACAGTGGCCTCCCTCCCATCTAGCTACCCCATCTAGCCACACCTACACCACCTGTACTAACCATGACTTTAACATTACATCTTGTACACTGTATACAAACTACAAGCCTATCCAAACAGTGGCCTCCACCTCCCCATCTAGCCACACCTACACCACCTGTACAAACCATGACTTTAACATTACATCTTGTACACTGTATACAAACTACAAGCCTATCCAAACAGTGTCCTCCACCTCCCCATCGAGTCACAGCTAAACACCTGTTCTACTTATTTTGATATCACATAAGTGTTGGATAGAGAAGACATCTGGTGTCAAACAGAAATTGGTATATAACTTTTTGTCAAATGAAGCATAAGAGTTATTTTCATTGCACGGATTGTATTCCATCCAGTCAGTTTCAGACAATATATTATGATGAATCCACCTATTTTGAGGAGTTAAATAACCTTACAAGGACAATAAGATGTAATATGACAAGGTATTGTAGGATCAAAGTAGAACAAAGGGTTCAAATATAAGACACATCCATTCAGAGCAAAATATAGAAAACTGAAAGTGAGCAGTTAATGTTAGTAAAACAGATACATCAGACATTAACAAATATTTGACTACCATACTTATTGCCTGGCCCTCTTACAAACCTTCACCTCCACCTCATCATCCTCATCTCTCTTTCTCTTCCTATCCACCATCTTGTTCAGGGGTCCAGGTCTCCTGCTGGGGACTGGAAGTGACACTCCTTGGTGGCACAGGCTGGTCAGACTGCAGGACACATTGCACTCACTCAGGTTGTTGAAGCTGCTCACTGGGCTGACAGGAAGAGACATGGAGCTTGAGGACAGTAGTGGTCCATCCTGAAAAAGGTCATAGGTGTTACAGAACCAGATGTCTTTGTAAACTATATCTGAGAGGTTGATATCATCTGGCAAACCTGACATGTCTGATTCCATGGATCTGCTAAGTGTGGAACCATAGTTCAAGGAGGTGGTGCTGGAAGATGGGGAGGGAAAAAGATCATTGTAGAATTCCTCCGAATTCTGGAAAAGGGTAGAAGAGCTGGGGAAGGGGTCAGTAAGGCTGGTGGAACTCAGGCTGGAGCTGGTGCTGGCTGGGAGAGACTCATCACTGGGGCTGACAGACCAGATATCTGGATTGACTGATAGAAATGTTGGTGTTAGATCACTGGTGTCAAAGAATGAATTAAATCTGGGACATTCTGGATAAAGGAAGGATTCCTGGTTTTCTAGATACTTGCTGATGGGGCTGTCTGGGGTGTTACTGCCAAACATGGGTGATCTAGGGGTAGGGCTAGTGGTGTTGATGGGCCGAGTGGTGTTGGAGGGGATGGCAGCATCGGTCCAAGTTGTGTGGGGGTAGAGACAGGTACAGCGAGGCTGAAAGTCATCCAGGCTCACCCAACTCTCATTGGGACATAACATCTTGTGGCTCTGAAGTGTGTTAGGGAATAAGGTGTAAATTCTATGCATAATTTACACATGATATTTGTTATCATATATTTTCTTTTAAAGAAACATCAGATGAATGACATTGTCAGTTTTATAGATGTACAATGCCTAATACTAATGACTAGTTTACTTCAGTTACCTTCACAGTTTAGCTCTCTTGGACCAACTCAAGATTATACTAGAGCATCAACTCCAGACTCAAGTCTCACAAGAGAAATCTGTAAAATACAATACATGGACTTATGGATTCCATAAATTAGTCATTGAATAAACCAGATGAACAAATCAGAACCTGAATAAAGCCCACTGCTCAAGAACAACATTCATTGTGATGTGTATCATTATAGTATGCATAATGTACACAGGAAACGCAACTCTAAATTTTGATTCTACCAACAAAAATTGTTTCCACAACAGCAACATTTAACATTTAACCTGCATATCGCCTGTACTGTCTGGCAATTAAACTTACCATGAACATGATACCATGAACATTTTGAAAAGGGACTCACAACTGGTGTGTGTTGGTGTAAGTTAGTAACTGTAAGTCTAAAATTACACCAACAATGCCCTTATGAAGTAGTTTTGAGACGCCTTTTATGGACAGAGAGTATATATATATAAACTGGAACCTGGGCCAGAAATAGTTATAAACTTATGATATTAACTCATGTCATGGCAGGTGATATAAAGATGTAATATAATGACTTAAATTAGAACCAGATGTATTAAATTAGACTTCGAATAGAGCATTTTATTAAACAGTCTCCAAACCAAAAACCCTGACCATTCGAAGCTGCCCCAAACAGTCATATTCTGTGTACAGCAATTGTGAAAGAATGATATAAATGATATATATCATTAATCAAAGACAGATAATGATAGAGACATCAAACACTCTAGTGATATAGATATGTAACAGGAGGCCCTAGACACGTTTTTTCCTTTCATTATACAACTGGCAAAACTAAATAACATTCTTTCTGAATTCTGTTTTGGTACCTAGATTTTCGAAGCTCTCTAGCGCTAAGATAGTCGTATGTTAGTGTTAATGTACGGCCCTTACGACTATCTTAGTGCTAAGAGAGCTTCGAAAATCTAGGCCCAGATTCATATTTCTCTGATGTAGATTAAACACCCGGGCGTAGCGATACGGTCATAAACTTGGCCTATCCCTTACCGTACATATTGTACATTATCTGTGGAGGTTTACACTATAATCGTTACACTGTATGGTCATGTTAGATCTGGAAAGGCGAACATTTTGTCTGTTGTCAAGAATGACCTCTCATGTTTAATTGCTAACAAAAGTTAATCTGAGAATATTTCAGCAACAACAAGCTCTATCTGTACAGGAAATAAGTTTAATTACCTTACTGCAGTAGGCAGAAAGCGAAGGAGCTCAAATATGTCGTCGAACAAACTGTCAAAACAGCAGAAGTGTGATAGCAATGATACGCTTCGGTAAACGAAGATTCGTAATGGCCGGGCTTGAACTTGGCAACCGTTACCTTAGCAACACAGGTAAACATGCTTATTTTAAAAAAATACATCTTAGATGAATGACTGAAACATTAGATATCACAAAAAATAACTTTCCCAACAAATTAACTTACATGGAAAAAGTACTTTTCCTTACGGCAATTGTTAAAAGGGAGCCAACTCTGAAAGGTGTTTGTAGTTATCGCCCTTTGCAAAACGTAAAGATACCAAAGCCATGTAGACGTTTAGAACTAGTCTTGCGTTAAGGCTGTATTGAATGCTAAGCCCATGGATGCATAGTAATTATATCCTCTAAAGGGTCAAGTGGAGATAAGCGGACAGGACGCCAGACGCCAGTCATTTTATAAATTGTCATTTAAACTATTAATTATTACCATAAAGAGTTGTGCAAGTCTAGCCCAGCACAACATTGTTTGAAACTGATGGTTGGGTCAGATCTTTTCAGTTGGCTAGAGATTGTCGTGGCTGTCGAACACGGGGGACATGTCTGGGTAGCCTGTAGGCCACGCCAACACGTACGTTGTTTGCTACATGGGCGTTCTGACACTAGCGGGGCGGGTGGGGTAGCCTTGTGGTTTAAAGCGTTCGCTCGTCACGCTAAATACCCGGGTTCGATTCCCAGTATGGGTACTATGTGTGAAGCCCATTTCTGGTGTCCCCCGCCGCGATATTGCTAAAAAGCGGCGTAAAACCCAACTCGCTCACTCTTAGACAAACGCTTCGTCTCTGAATATATACTGATGGGCAAAAGAAACTTTCTCTTGCAAAAGGTTTCATAATATTAACATAAGAAAATATAATCAAATGCAAATTGCCCCATAGTTATTGCCAACAACAAGGGTTCGATTCTGACCAACATCAGCGCTCAAACGCACCTCTTGACAACTTTGCATTGGAAACTGCAAAGTGCACGTGTTTTGCAAGTAAAGGTAAAATGCCCGTGCATGCATGGTATAAAACCACCTCACAGCACAGAGCAGATCGTAATTCAGCAGAAACCACTTTACAATGCCGGGGTTAACTGACGCAGAGCGAGAGAGGGCCATCGGAATGCTGCAAATGGGCGCTACAACGGGTCACGTTGCAAGAACCTTCTATTATTCCGTTGTGACCGTCTGGAACCTTCGTCGGCGTTACCAACAGACTGGTCAGACCTCAGACAGGCCCCAGACAGGCAGACCCCGGGTGACAACTGCGCAGGAAGACCGCCACCTGAGGACGTTGTATACACCTTAGTTACCGCTTTCTGACGGTAACGTCATCAGCGTCAACAGCATTCAGTCACCCAGTGAGTCGAAGGATAGTGTCAAGGAGACTACGGGCCTATGGTATCAGGGCCTACCGACCGTACCGAGGAACGCTGCTGACAGACAGACATGGCCGCTCGAGTTGTCCAGAACTTCTTTCACGCCAACAACGTCAACGTCCTGCCATGGCCTGCACGCTCTCCTGACATGTCGCCAATCGAGCACGTATGGGACCACCTTGATAGAGTTATTCAACGGAGACAGAATCCACCAGTTATAGTACAGCATATGACTCAACCCCTTGTCGAAGAATGGAGGCGAATCCCAGCTGACGTCATCAGACGCCTCACAACTTCAGTCAGAAGACGTGTGTTTGCATGTATTCTATCCAGAGATGGATAAATTCGCTATTAGAGACTTCTGTTCACGCTTTGATATGTTTCCCGAATGGACCCACTGATCGTGAATTCTCTAGTTTGACCCCATGTCGACCATAACCTGTTCAATAAGCTATCAGCCTTGTTAAATATCGAACGTTTGTACTTAGCACGTGCCTATATGACATTGCTTCACAAATTATAAATTGCAAACTTCGATTTGTTGTTGTTGTTTTTAAGTGAGATCTAATTGAACGAGGAAAGTCAGTATATGATTTCGATAGAAACAAACAAACCCATTTAAACTGAAAAGCAGCCTAGTGAGATGGGAGAACCTGGGGAAATCTATATTTGCTTCATTGAGTCATTTAGCATTGCAGGGAGGAATGGGCAGTTGGGAAAATAATGTGGTTCAGGGACTGTGAGACAGACAAGGACGTCCTGTATAATTCTGGCGCTATGGGTGCCTGGCGTTGTCATTCTGATAAGGGACACCACGTGGCAGTTGTAGAAATGGCTGGACAACTGGACCAACGATGTCACCCAGGTAACGCTGAGTTGGCACATTACTGTTATCGATGATCGCTGGTCTCCAGTCCACCCTGTAACACCCTTAAATTCCGCCATACGGCATGATATCCTACACAAATGATGTCTAGTACTATAGTACTGTCGGAAATAGAAAAAAAACTGTATTTTCTCATTTATCTCTACAATTTATGTAGTTGATATGTGACAGTGTGAAATATCTGTTAAACTAAGTTCGGCCTAACTACAGTCTCAGTGGTAGAGAGATAGGAAACGGAGAAAAAGGACTTTACTGAGGGAAATTAGTGCAGAAATGAGCAATGCAATTTTTTTGTAAGTCCAAAAAGACTTATTTGGAACAGACCATGGCTTTATGCAAATTAGTGTGCGACGATATTGTATTACAAAGGACACTTTTTAAATGCCCAATTTGAAATTAGACGTAGATTCATTATTAACGATAGCTGACGTAAAAAATAATAACTTTTATGCCGAAACTATTAAGGATGTAGCTACCATGTAGTCTCACTGTCACTATAAAAAGAAACAGATAGGAAGGGTCGCCTCAAAAGCAAAACCTGGGGTCGGGCTTGGGGATAGAGATATCAGCTAAGATAAGATAATCCTTTAGGGCAATTATACTGGGGAGGTACACGGCACGTCATAACAATTTACAAATAATATCCAGTCCTGTCGATCTTCGGGTGGTCATGCCACCTATATACTACGATGCGTTTCTATGGTTTTCGGGTATCATACTCTCTTACATATCTCAACATATTTTTATGAAAGAAGGACACGTAAGATGTTAATCAGTAGATGAGACATAGTCAACACACATGAAAAAGCACAAAATATCTTTGAGATGACCCCTTGTGCCTGTAGGCAGCACGTGCATTTCATGCCAGGTGAGTCGACGGTCCGTCGTCATACCTGGCTGAACGACCTAATTGCCATCTATCGTCTGATCTATTGTTTTCAGCAGCTATTCGTATTTTTCCTAAGTTTTGCCCGATTTTACGAGTAAACATGCTTTTCTGGATATCGTATTACGCATCCCACTGAACGCACAGTTAGGCCGAAGTGGGTTATTTCGACATATGCTATTTGCAATTGTGTCAATTTTAGGGATACAGAGCAACAGCCTCAAAACAGTTTTTTTCTATTTCCGACATGTTCTTTATGTTCTACACAGCTATATTGTTAAGTGCATTTTGTCATTTTCTCTGTGAATGCTTTAAAGTACTGTCGTTCATAACAAAAAAAACTGGATTTTTTTCACATTTATGTCAACAATTTATGTAGTTAATATGTGAATGTGTGAAATATCTGTTAGGCCGTTACTGAGGAGAGATTAGTGCAAAAATGGGCAATGCGGTTTTAATGGAACTTATAGCGACTTATTTGGAACATACCATGGCTTCATGCAAATTAGTGTGCGATAATATTGTATTACAAAGGACACTTTTTAAATGCCTATTTTGAAATTAGACTTAGCTTCATTATAAACGATAGCTGCCGTAAAAACTACTAACTTTAATACTGGAGCTATAAGGATGTAGCAACCATGGAGTCTCACTGTCTAAGATATACAACTTTAATACTGGAACTATAAGGATGTAGCAACCATGGAGTCTCACTGTCTAAGATATACAACTTTAATACTGGAACTATAAGGATGTAGCAACCATGGAGTCTCACTGTCTAAGATATACAACTTTAATACTGGACTATAAGGATGTAGCAACCATGGAGTCTCACTATCTAAGATATACAACTTTAATACTGGAACTATAAGGATGTAGCAACCATGGAGTCTCACTATCTGAGATATACAACTTTAATACTGGAACTATAAGGATGTAGCAACCATGGAGTCTCACTGTCTAAGATATACAACTTTAATACTGGAACTATAAGGATGTAGCAACCATGGAGTCTCACTGTCTAAGATATACAACTTTAATACTGGAACTATAAGGATGTAGCAACCATGGAGTCTCACTATCTAAGATATACAACTTTAATACTGGAACTATAAGGATGTAGCAACCATGGAGTCTCACTGTCTGAGATATACAACTTTAATACTGGAACTATAAGGATGTAGCAACCATGGAGTCTCACTGTCTAAGATATACAACTTTAATACTGGAACTATAAGGATGTAGCAACCATGGAGTCTCACTATCTAAGATATACAACTAAGTGTGACCTTAAACAACAAACAAATAACAGATTTCTTCCAAAATTCAGTGTGGCTGCAATGGGTTTAATAGGGAAATCAGTGGTTGATAGCCTGAGCAAAGGTCCACCACATCTGAGGATGAAAGCACCATAAACACCGTGTTTTAGTCTGCATAGGCGGATCCAAGAATCTTTAAAGGGGCGTGTGCGCTTTGAGCAGGATATCTAGCCTGGAAAAGGCGCGTTATAGACGTTCTCATTAATTTTTACAGATTAACATTCTTGTGGAGCAGAGAGGGTTATTAGGCTCATCACCAGCACAGGGCCCTTGCCTCCTCTACACGCAGCCCAGACAGTAGACTAACAACTAGTCTCTGAAATGAACATATTTTACTGAAAAAAGTTCATAGTAAAAGAAAATATATATAATGAAAAGGAGCCCTGAGACTTCCTTCATTTTCAGAAGCTGAGGAAATCTAGACTTGCCACATTTTCTAGACTTGTGTGGGCTTTCTTGGATATATTTGCTTCAGGGTCTGTACGAGAGACTACCCAGACAGCGAATGGGACTTCTCCCAGGAAACGCTGCCTAGCCCACCAAGAACTTTCCGGAGAATATGTAGAGTCTTCTGCATTACCCAGAGTGTCAGAAGGGCTGTGCTCCCGGTGGAGAACCCGGGCACTCTCCTGATCTGCGCCCAAAACTCAGGAGGTACCAAACCAAGGGCACCAGAGACCATATAATAGATTATATGGTCTCTGAGGGCACCGAGAACAAAAGGGAGCCTGACGACAGTGTACTTGGTATTATTCCACACCACACGGCTTCTCTTAGATGACGGAATGGGACGAGTGTGCCATTCGTCAATGTGTCCGTAGATTAAAATAACGAGAACCAAGTCTACCCGTAACCTTCGTAATTGTCCGTTATCTATTCGACGGTTTCCGTTCATTTCCGTAACGTCGCAGAATGACTTGATATGCACCTTGTGCATGTTGTGTAACAGTGTGGACGTAGCTCATTCGGTTAGCTGTCGGGCTAACAGTCCGAAGGTCGCGGGTTCGCGTCCGACGGATGACCTCAATACTGACAGCAGGGTCATGCCCGGCTGTCGGTTTCAAAACATCGTGCGTGTGCACAAACTTATCGCTGTACGAATAAGGTCAGTCTGTATCTGTTGATTTTGCTTGTAGTGAAGTAACTATTATTAGATGTAGTTTGCGATCATACATTGTCACTGTTGTGGGTGTTGTCATCAGCCGGTCACTGACTGTCGATCGCAGCTGGGCGGTCACTTGTGAAGTTTCATTCATCGAACTTTATTTAAGTTGTATTTTCTCAGATCCCATCTATCTCATTTCTAGTCAGAGCCCCCAGTCCATCTGGGATTGTCATTGGATATTAATTCCTGCATTTCCCATAAGGCCGTTCAAAATTTAAGAAACTACTCATTCAGTACCTTGTGTCTGCCAGAATTCGTTGTTTATGGGATGGGGTAGCCCGGGGATTAAAGCATTCGCTCGTCACACCAGAGACTGAGGTTGATTCCCCACATGGGTTCTATGTTTGAAGCCCATTTATAATGTCCCCTGGTATGATAATGCTGGAATATTGCAAAAAGCGACATAAAACCCAACTCACTCACTTGTATCATTGTAACCCAACAGAAGTGTAACATTTACATGACAGAAAGCAATATACTGAGCCACTTGTACATTCTTCAGTGTGTTCACTAACTGACTGAATTAAATCAGTGTTCTGTCAGGGCTATAAATTTAGCCAAGAGCATTAATTACTAGTCTAAATAGTGATTACATGTATCTATACCACACTTAGAAATTCTTCTAGCCATTATGATACCTTCAATATTAACAAAACCGGTCTGAGTTAGCTTGATTGTTTATTTCAATCCCTGTAAAAATAGTTTTGATATAAATAAGTAGGCATTATGGTATTACATAATCCCTCAGTAATCTGTATAAAGTAACAAGTTTCTGATTCCATGCATTGTTTTTTTAAGCTACACTGGCTTGAAGTACAGTTTTGATTATGGTGATTATAATTTAGTGATTACATGTAACAATACCACATTTAGAAATTCTTCATGCGCTTATGATACCTTCAATATTAACAAACCTGGCCTGAGCTAGTTTGATTGTGCTTATTTCAGTCCCTGTAAGAATAGTTTTGATATAAATAAGTTGGCATTATGGTATTACATAATCCCTCAGTAATGTATAAAGTATTGTTTATTTATGTACACTTGCTTGGAGTACAGTTTTGATAATGGTGATTTTAGTCCTTCCTATTTACTGGAGGCTATGATTTGTATCACCACGGAATCAGGCGTTAAATGACAAACAAAATCAGCTGATTAGGAACATTCATATCCTCAGGTGCTCATTGTGCATGTGACAAGTGGAGTGTGCCGGCCTGTGTCATTTCATAAATCTGCCTTTCTATGGCTAAGTGTAGGATACTGAAAGATTACTATTCTGACCAACATTCTGATGTTATTGTCACTGTATATATGTCAGCAAGAGCTTTAATCTGCACTAGCTGCTCCATGAATTAATGTTGGCAGTGGAACATTGAAATAAAAATAACCAGCCACGTAGGCATGAAATTAGCCCAGCTGATGTAAGATCATGGAATGTTTTGTTGGGATATATAGTACTTGAGTTCTTTTGAAAAGAAAAGATTAAAATTGTGTGATATCCCCTCGGTAAGATTAATACGTTGTGGTCCCTCGAGTACAAAGTCTATACACCTATTTACAAAAGTAAATTTTCTCATTTTTCTTGCAATGGCAAAGTGGGGCTAATTTGTTTATGGATTAAAAAAAATTAAATGTGTGTTTCTAGCAATATGGGTGAATGGACATCACATTGTTAGAACCTATTGTTTAGCTTGAAGAAATTCTGTCAAGGTAGACCGCTGCCCAGTCCCCGTGTCCGTCATTGTTGATAGAGCAGGAACTGGCCGCCTGGCAGCTACATCACGTAATAGGACTGGTGGTGCGAAAAATTATTTGCTCTGGATCAGTGCCCCTTTAAACAATCAGGAAGTATTGTTTTACAGTCAATTTCAACCAATATGTTTGTATTGATACATGATCGCAGCATGGTCCCATAGCATGAGTCAATACAATACACACCTATCTAATACTGCATGAAGCACCATCATGATCCATGTGCTCCTTCTTCTTCCAGGCGACCTGTTATGTGAGAGCAGACGTGAACTGATACAGTTGGCAGCATGTTGGACAAGGTTGTGTACGGTGTTGCTGGAGCAGCAGGAGCGTCTGTTGTGGCCTGGAAAACCATGTTTCCTTGGATAAATCATGACCTCAAGATCATCAAGGTCGGGAAGCGCCTCAAAACTGAAATGGACAAAGATTTGGAAAGTGGAGAGTTCCTGATAGACAGATTTGAGAAACATGTCTACAATCAACCAAGGAAGCCGTTTATTATTTTTGAAGGCAATGTTTTCACTTATGAATACATTGACCAGCAAGCCAATAGAGTAGCAAATGTTGTGAGGACATGGGGCTGTCGGTGGGGGACACAGTGGCCATGATGATCTACAATGAACCAGCTTTTGTGTGGACATTTCTTGGTGAGATATTTTTTAAATATTTGCTGTAATATTTTGTGTACTAATGCCTTATACAGTGTTTTATTTGAAACAGAAGGGTATGAACATTTACAATGTATGTAGTGATAAAATACTATCCTTGTCTGAACTTTAGTGATATAACACTTTATGACCATGATCATCATTTATTTCAGTCACGTTTAGTGACAAAATGATAATGCGTTTTGTTCATTTGCCTTGTCAAATCACATTTTTCTTCAAAACGTGAACTTATCGAAACATTCATGGCTGAAAAGTTAAGAAAATGTCACACAATCTAAGTATCTTACCAGTATTATTACCCAAACGGGAAGAGATGTGGGTTGAGTTTACTATCCATTAATACAGATGTCAGAGTAATGATTAATGTAGTTTGATCATGTTGAATAGTGTGGGGCGTTATTGGGGCATTTGTTTCCTTTCTTGTACAAATCTACAAATCTGATTGGTGTTTTGCTATGGCCAGAGATTAACAAAATCAAATGTTGGAAGAATGTACGCAGATAATCAAAGATGTTTCTCTGGTCTCCGTCAAATCTTTTACAAAAATATACCTACCAATATCTCTTTGGAAACTTGTTGGTTGTCACTGGTATAAGTCTGCCCAATTAAGTCATGTCAGACCATATTTGTGCAAAGTTTGACAGTTAATACATAGCAGTAGTCCTTGCAGTAAATTAATTGCACAAACCTGCATTACCTTTCAACATTTTACAGTCTTTCTTCAAATGACCATCTGACTTTCAGAGTTTAGACATACTGTATTCACAAAATGAGACGGATTGGGACAAGTTCTTACAATCTATAAAAATCCCTTCTAGACTATTCACTGTAACAAATTACATCAAGAGTAACTATTAGAAACAGACACACAGGACGACTGACAGTAAAGGGGACATGTTATAATACAAAAGGTGCCGTGAAAGAAAACTACTGGAATCTTTTTTATTTGTTTACATAAAGATGTACATTTTAATTGTAGGAACTCTAAAGGTGTGCATCTCATACCTTGTTTATGCAATTTCTTAATTTTGTCACTTTTACAGATGTTTGAACTTAGTTGAGTTTTGTTCTATTCAGCCTGTTTGTTCCATCCAACAGGGGGTGTACGTTATCCACTTCTCCTCGAAAACTGCTTTATGGAATTCATTTAGATTACACATGTGCTTTATAGGGACTCTAAAGGCGTGCATCTCATATTTTGATTTTGTATTTTATTTATTTTTCCAATTTTAATGCCGTTTGAACTTAGATAAATTCTGTTGAATTTCTCTCTGGATATAGTGTTATAGGGGATGAAGTCTATCCACTTCTCCACAAAAGCTGCTCAACAGAATTGATTGAGCTTCTACTTGTGTTTCATTGGAACTCTAAAGGTGTGCATCTCATACCTTGTTCATCCAATTTCTTAATTTTGTCACTTCTACAGATGTTTGAACTTACTTGAATTTGGTTCTATTCATCCTGTTCGTCCCATACAACAGGGGGTGTACTTTTTCCACTTCTCCTCAAAAACCACTGCACAAAACTCATTTAGCTTACATATGTCTTTTATAGAGACTCTAAAGGTGTGCATCTCATATTTTGTTTTTGTATTTTATATTTTTTTGTATGTTTAGAGACATTTGAACTTAGATAAATTTTGTTGAATTTCTCTCTGATGATAGTGAAATAGGGGATTAGGTCTATCCACTTCTCCACAAAAACTGCTCAACAGAATTGATTAAGCTTATATGTGTGTTTCATTGGGACTCGAAAGGTGTGCATCTCATAGTTGCATAGATGTTTATTGAACTTGTTCGTGAATTTTGTTCAAGTATTGATCTTTATATGATAATAGGTTGTGTTTTCTAACCCCTCAACACATTGTTTTTAGTGTTTTGAAGTACTTCAGTGGGACCCTGAATGTGTGAACTCTTCCTACAGCAGCGGGGGCATTCGTGTCCCTGGACACAATTTTTTCTTGTTAATATTGTTTCATTTTTATGATTAGTTCAGATCTGCAATACCATTTAAAAGAACAGTTAACGTAACCACAGCATAACAATCACAAACATTTTCGATAGTTTTAAACATGATATTTTCACTGCTGTTTAGGGACCGTTCATAATTTATGGCTACGGTGGGTGATGATGATTTTAAGGGGGGTCACCCATTTTGTTCTGGGGAGCTAGGGGGCTTTATCAATTTTGTACACACATACTGGGAGGGGTCAGCAATTTTGTACATAAAAATATGTTTAAAATTATGCTTAGAAATTATGGGAAGGAAAGGGAGGGGTCATTGATTTTGTACAAGACATGTGGGGGGTTCACTTACTTTGTACATAAATTTGGGGGGGGGGAGGCATTCACATTGTACATGCTTCTCCATAAAAATCATCATCACCCCCCAGCCATAAATTATGAATGGTCCCTTAACTCAACGCTCAATGAAATATTGATAAGCATTTTCACATGGTGAAGGAGTGGTAGAAGGTGCATGTTGATGTGAAAACCAAGTTGCAACAGACAGGGCCACATTACACCATGGTCCCATGAATTTGTCAGTGTTGAACACAGACTGATATGCTGTCAGGGTAATGTAATAGGCGTGGTTCTCAGTAGACAATCACGGCCAGTGACAGCTGAGTTAAGTTACGTAGTGTGTAGGAACATGATGTTTAATCAACCTTGTTTGGACTTTGCGTTGTGTACTTTTCTTTTTATAGGTGTGCGTTCGGGTTAATCTGTTCTCTACTCAAAACTCAGTGACCAGTTCGTAAATCGGGCATAAAGCCTATTGGGAAATAACAGACACAAAATAACACTGATAATAATTTATTACAAAAGACAAACAAAACCTTAACAGTCTGTAAACTACACTTCTCTCTCACTCACATAATTAAGTTTAAGAAAACCAGCTTCGTGAGGAAAAACACCAAACCCCTATAACCTCTTCAAAATAGAACCTCCCGAAACCAACCCCGTCTAACTGGACATTACCCAAAGTCTATAACCTAATTCCTATTCCGTTTCCTACTTCTACTTTTCCCCAACCCGACCTAACACGAATATACAGAACTTAGCATCCCCCTACATAAAACCTAACATTCCACTCTGCAAACGGGGAGGGAATGATCCTGAAACAGGACCTCGGGACAGAGATATTACCTGATGCTCGGATGACCGAAAGCTAGACACTGAATCCAGAGAGCCAGGTCACTTATATAGTGCTCTAGAACGACCTCTGACATGGGTCAAAGTTCACCTACTGATGACGGACGTCTCCGCCAATCAGAGCCTACCCAACATATTTAGCACCAACCACGTGGCCTACCCAATGTATCTAGCGCTACGATGAACGGTAACCCCGGTCAAGAAGTTGTCCCGTAGTAGAGCAAGTGAAACAATGTGCTACAAGACTATCTGGTAGACAGTTATTCTATATGTGGTACGTATAGTTTGAATATCCCGTTATGAAGCCCCTGCCCCCATGCTTACGCTATAATTTAACCCAGTTTTCCTACAGTAACATAGATTAACATGATTAATGACCCATCAGTGTAACACGCAACAAGACAATGTTCACATAATCTTGAAGTACCCATGTGAAGCATGACAAGCTACAAGTAACACAGGGGTTTGTGATACATTATGGTAAATAAACTATTGAGTGTGTTTAGAGATCAGTTTTGTGTAAAACATTGAAATTGTGGTTGTAAGGAAAGCAAACGATATCATTCATCAGCTCAGACCCCTTTCTGTGTCATAGGGTTCTGAGTCGTTTGTCATTTGATGTTCCAAATGATAATTCTACCATAGCAGAAGTGTGGTAACCTTGGTAACTTCCATATATTATGTTACAGGTCTCCAGAAAATAGGAATTGCAGCAGCCCTGATCAACTTTAACCTGGCGTCAGAAACAGCTGAGTCATTCTGTCAATGTTAGCGGAGCCAAGGCATTCATCGTTGGACCAGGTGATTTGATACTTTCAAGTATTTCCTTATTATGCTATATACTTCTGTTTATTATGGTTTTAACATTTGTTGCCCAATAATGGCTGCCTTCTTCATCTTGTTTAAGGGATGTCAAGGTTGTCACTTGAAGCAACTGGAGTGAGTGAGTGTTTGGAGTTTTACTGTTGAAAGACCAACCTTGCTTACTAAGTGCATTGTATCTCCATTCTGTTTCTAAAAATACCCCGGACAGACAGACAAAGTTGTTTTTGTAGGAGATATCACCATTACCATTCTTCTTACTAATGAATTACTGTCACTCTTGAGCTTAAAATCAACAACCATTCTGAATGGACCTTCTATACTAGAGTTTGGTATAAATATCCATATTATTGCAGTGTAGTATGACAATGCACTCAAAATATCTAATCAAGATTGTGGTATACAGTCAGGCCGCGGTAATCCGGTCCTCGTTAATCCGAATCCACCGACTTCCCAACGCTACTCACTGGGCACCAAATCATCTCCCTATATATTGTATATAATTGACACCTCGTTAGTCCGATGATTCAGTTTCCGCCTCCGAACGCTGGTCAGTCGGAACGGATTGGACTAATTAAGTTGTAAACAGCTGCGTTAATCCGAACGATTGAAGTTGACCGCGCTGCTGACTGGTCCACTCAAAGTGACACATTGTTTGTTTAGCGACTTAGCGACTCATCCCTTTGATCCCTTTATCATAAGTGATAGGGAAATTTTGACAACCACGCAGTTTTGGGAAAGACTTCAATCCAGAAATCTATGCTCGGTACCGTTTCAACACGAAGGCGTGGATGACCTCTGACATGTTCTGTGATTGGCTGAGAACTTTTGATAGACAGTCAAATGTCAAAGTTCACTTTCTTCCTCCCAACACTACATCCCGGATTCAGCCACTTGATGCTGGTATTATTCGGACATTCAAAGCTTATTACAAGAGATAATTAGTGAGACATTTCATCGCATGTGCTGAAGACGACAAAGCCCAGTGTATAAACTTAAGAGAAGCCTTGCGATTCGTGAAATCTGCATGGACAGATGTTTCCTGTCAGAGGATCAAGAACTGTTTCAAGCATGTCGAAATTCTGCCAAGTCAAGAATCGCAGATTGGTGAAAAAACAACCTTTGCAGCAGCCCACCATTAAAGACTACTTTTGTAAGTAAAATGTGTGAGTGAAACAATGTGTAATAAATCCAGTGATTGTCTTTGATGTTTTGTTTTGATTTCTTCACGTATCGATAGTAAGGAAAGATATCAAGGGGAAGTAACTCGGTGCATATACTGTGGTTTCAGCAGTACGAACGTTTCACTATCAGAACGGTTTTTTTTAAAAACCAAAGTGTTCATATTAACGAGGTCTGACTGTATTATACTTCATATGAAAAAAGT
Organism: Haliotis rubra; assembly: GCF_003918875.1. Classification (NCBI taxonomy): domain Eukaryota; kingdom Metazoa; phylum Mollusca; class Gastropoda; order Lepetellida; family Haliotidae; genus Haliotis; species Haliotis rubra. The sequence goes on along the minus strand of NW_025766968.1, from coordinate 136,477 downwards.
TGTTTCCAGTGTATTACAGTTGTGGAAGGGAAGTGGTTTGCCTGTTGTATTTGAGACAGTGAATAAGAAAAATGAAGTACTGGGGATATCATGGCTTACCACGCTGAAGACCTGGGTCAATTCCCTACGTGTAAAGCCCATTTCTGGTAGGGCTTCAACGAGTCCATTTTCTTGGGCTCGAGTACTCGAGGGGCGACTCGACTCGGACTCGAGTACTCGAAATTCATACCTTTCAAGCAAACGATAACGTAACCGGCATCACGTGTTCCCGGTCACAAAGTGAACACTTACATCATTCCGACTATATCGTCGTGTGACTAAAATTTCCTGTTGGTAAGAATCAGTACTTGGATGTTTACTTGCCAAATGTTGTTGTTTTTCATCGTACTGGTTGTACTGGCTGCATAACGCAGTGATATACCGCACAGGCGGCATTTGGTTATTTTCTCTTTTCACTGTCCAGATCAAGATACGCCCATACATTTGATTTTTTATCGTACGTTCTCCATGTCTGTTAAGATAGTTACCTAATCATTTTAAGAAGTGAAATCTAACAAGATGCATAATATTTACTCTCATCTGCAGACTTGTAACAACTAATACCATACAGCCACACCTTATGAGGGGTAAACTATTTAATCTAGGTGTTAATAAAAACATTATCATATGGGTTAAAGAATTCAGGGTACATAGAACTCAGTATGTCAGTGTCAATGGCTATCAATCTACTTTTCTCTCAACGTCTACTAGAACTCCACAGGGCTGTGTTCCTTCATCCGTACTTTTCGTTTTGTATACCAATGATTGTTACTTGTCAATAAATGACTTGTTTACAGTGAAATTCGCAGATCACACCACTGTTACTGGCCTAATTTCCCATTCTGAACATTATTATCGTCAAGGCATTGGCAAAACCGTAATGACAGTTTTTTATCAAATCTTTATTCAAAGTGTGTTGTGCTACAATTTTCTATGTTGGTATGGGGGTCTGTCTGATCGCAACAAAAACAAATTTTTCAAAATTGTTAATACTGCCAGCAAAATTGCTTGAGTGTCTTTCGGTATATTCCCTTTATCTATGAGCGCCAGATTGTCAAAACGCAACTAAAATTAGATTTGATAGTTAACACATTTTATCTCACCATTTTGAACTACTTCTTTCTGGACGCTGCTGTCGATTACCTTCCCTCAGAACAGAGCTCGACAGTCTTTCATACTATCAAGTATTCGTGAATGCAACAAATATTTTTAATTGTCATTATGTGATTACAACTAGAATTATTCAGCCTCTTTACCTTTATGGTTAATTGAATTATATCATGTCAGTTTAATTGTGTAAATAGCTTCGTTTTGTGCATGTAATTATTGTGTATATTTTTGTGAACTGTGTACATATTCATTTTGAGACAGTATTCCTTCGGGATAATAAAGTTATATCTTATCTAATATCAGACGTTAACGGCCGCTCATGCTTTGCACATGGCAGACAGACTATCTCTCAACGTAACCCAATAATTCGAGTTATCTCCCCTTTTCGAGTCTTCGAGTCCTGGAAAATGGACTCGAGTCCAGCTAAACCCGACTCGTCCTCGAGTACTCGAGTACCCGTGGAACCCCTAATTTCTGGTGTCCCCTGCTGCGATATTGCTGGAATATTGCTAAAAGTGGCGTAAAAATGAACTCACTCACTCACTCTTCCAGCTAATGAAATTGTTCCCTAGTGTCATAAACACAATGTTATCTAAATTCCTGCAGGAGCGGAACTCTTTGATGCAGTCCATGCCAAGGAAGGAGAGTTTGGCGGCATGCCAATATATATCCCAAGGATGTTCAGCCAATCAGATGCCTACTGGCTACGTCTCATTCGATGATCTCATGGCAGCATCGTCTCCTGCTGGAGTTGACGCCAGCGTCCGTGCAGGTTTAACTCCAATGTGCCCATCTTGTTATATTTACACATCTGGAACTACAGGTACTACAGTCATACCTTCTGGGTTTGTTTATGAATAGATATGAATTCTTTATTGACAAGAGAGGATTCACACAGATCTGATAACAATGCCCAAAGTTAACAATGTCAAGCAATTTTTCAGTTTTACCAGCACATTGGTGGAAAAGTCAGGCCTACCAAAGAAAACTTTCCCACTGTGCAGAAAAATGCAGAAAAGCCCACATTAAGTCGTGGAAATAGCAACATAAACATAATACCTCGCTACTGAAACAGTAGAAACGGCAACTTTAAATCGCTATCACTGCATCATAAAACGAGGAGCCCGCAACTCCGATTTTGCGTGTGCGCACATGGAAGAGGAAGTCTCGACCGCATGTTGACATTTTCCAGCTTGGACAAAAGTTACATTCCTTTTTATGTATTTCTGTTGTGTTATTTGGCATTTATCATCATGATACTTGTGTGTACACTTGTTTAGTTTACCTTCCATTCGTATGAAACGATTGACAGTGTCTATTTCGACATATTTAATACTTTTTCTACGCGAGTTGATTCACGGTTGCTCGGAAATTGGAAAGAAGCCCGGATCGTAATGCGCATGCGCAGTAGAGGTCAAAGTTCGCTGATATAAAAATGTTGCAGTTTCATAGTTTTTCGTTGCCGTTTTTACTGTTTCAGTAGCGAGGTAATGTGATTATGTTGCTATTTCCACGATTAATGTGGGCTTCTCTGCGTTTTTCTGCACAGTGGGAAAGTTTTCTTTGGTAGGCCTGAAAGTGCAGGAATCTTATTCACAGTTCTTGAAAAGGACTTGAATGTGAATACAATTAGTCTTAATGTCAAAATATCTAATGAAGATTATTGTCATCTGAGTTTCAGTGTGTTGACTTCCTGTTGCCTGCAACTTGAAAAGGATTTCCATATTTTCTTGTGTATAGTGCTCTATTTTGTTTCCTGAAGCATGTTTTAGCTCATATTTCAAACATTTATTGACCAAATTTGTTAGTATTTGTCTGTTTATGAATGAATGAATGAATGAATACTCTTCAGGTCCCCCTATGAATCATCATTGATAATCTACAGGGTATACGTTACGATCACTCTCCACTATACCCTGGATGCATCCACGGCTTGGCTCGATAATTTTATTACCTCTCTTGGCTGGCTTTTATCCAATCAGGTGTCTATGCTGGGAAGTTGAGCGAACCAATCACAACTCACTTTCGCTACTTAAATTATCTAACCGTTCACACAATTGATGCAGAGGGTACTCTGAAAGATGTGGAAGGAGTTCTTTTATATATTTTTTGAAAGTTTCAAATTTGTCAATTTGTCTGTATTATTTCTCCAAACATCTGAGTGGTACTGCGAACAAACCTTCGCGACTGCGCCCACAATCTTTGTTGACACTGGCAAGTTCGGATGTAACGGTGGCTTAGCTGATTGGCTACTGTGACAATGCAGAGCCAGCAAAGGGAGTAATATAATTATGGGGCCAAGCCGTGGATGCATCCAGGGTATAGTGGAGAGTGATCGTAATGTATACCCTGGAGATTATTGAGGATGCCTATGAATTGGAGAGTACATGCAATGTCATTACATTACTTGTCAATCTCAAATGGCAGTAGATATATAAATAAGTTCAACAGAGTTGGCAGACATGAGGTGAAACGCAAAGAACTGTATTTACATGGTGTGTGACATAATTTCACAAATATAATATCCATGTTGAATTGTCTAAGCTAACATGCTTAGCCACAATACTCATGAATGTTGCCCAGCTCTCAAGTGTCATGTCATGGACCACATCTGTAATGGCACCGAGATATCTCAGGACCTTCCAGAGATGAGTATGAACCCTGTGGAAGTCTGGCGATCTTTATATTATTTGGGTTGTTTCATATGACACCTTATACTGTCTTATCCATACCACATAATGTAATGTCCTGTTTGTTTTGTTTTTGATAAAAGAGGGTGATCTATAACATGATATAAGACTTTGTCATGTCACAGTAGATGTATAAATAAGATATTCCTGCTATATATTTCCAGCATGCCACAAATCTGATAATCTGCTATTGATTTGAATATATGCTATGCTGTAAATGTAATCTTATCATCCTCATTTGGCTCTCAGGAATGCCCAAACCAGCACCTATTATTCACTTGAGGGCAATGAACATCGGCCTTGCAATTGCCAACGTCACCAGCAGTGACATCGTGTACACGTACTCCCACTTTTTCACAGCTCAGGAGACCTGGGATTGATGGGTGCAATCAAACCTGGTATGTCGAGGATGCAATACATTTCTAATCCATTTTAAGAAATGCTTTTATACTTAATTCAGAGGTGTCCAAACCAGTGTTTATAAGGCATAATCAAACTCACATCACTCAGTGGTGGTTTCTTGTTGGTGGACTTCAAGAAGGATAACGTGTTGTACCTGACGTTGCCGCTGTACCACAGCGAACGTGGTGGGCTGGGCCTCTACGGGTCTATACGTGCTGGTATGATGTCAAATGCCTGTCTTGTTTGTTAAACCTTAAGGGCTCCCCTGATGTGTTTTATCTATTCAAGCATACAACAACTCAGTAATTTCTTTGCACATTAAAGACCGCCTCCGTGGTGTAGTGGTTAGAGCGTCCACCCGGAGAGCGGAAGGTCGCAGGTTCGATCCCCGACCGCGTCATACCAAACAACGTTAAAATATGGTACTTGTTGGTCCCTGTGTGACGCTCGGCATTAATGGGTACAACAAGGACTGGTCGGCTCGGAGTCAGTATAATGTGTCTGAGTGGGGTATTCATGCTTCACTGCGACATGGTATCTCAGTGAGCTAGCACTATAAAACCAGCTTCAGTCTGGGCTAGTACAAGCAGCCGCACATAACATACACACGCATGCACGTCATCATATGAGCGAAATATTCTCAAGCACGACGTTAAACCCAATTTCACCTCACCTCACCTTTGCACATTAAAGTGCAAATGACCTAATCGTAAAATAAACAACAACAAAATTTTCTCAGTTACAACTCAAATACTCTTCCTTCGTATTTAACTGATGACGTAGTCCTGAAAAGTCGTTAGAAGTTAATATATATATCCTGTTGTAATGTTTTTCCACTCGGATAAGACACAGTTGCTAGTAAATTGTTTGATATGAAAGTTTATGAAGCTAAAGTTTGTATCCAAAGTTCTGAGAGCGGTCTTGATACTTTGCACTGTGTTGCTTCTTGTATGTCATGGCTGACTGCAGTCATTTTGTAACACTGGTGGAGGAGACTTTGTACTGCATGCATCTTTGCAATGTTGTGTCTGTTTGTAGTGTATGTGACATCTACATGAACAATTAGAACAATTACTTTACATGCTAGCTGTGTAAAACAGACTGAAGGACCTAAGATTGTAAGCTGTTGTGTTGCTATGAGTTATTAATCAGAAGTCATTTAGCTTCAAGAGTGTCACTCTAAATATTTTTGTTATTTTTCCGTATCCTGACTTATATTACTTGTCTCTCTCTCTCTCTCTATGTTTAAATCAAATCCGGTTACTGGTAAACATTGTGTTCTAGATCATTGCACATTGCAATACATAGTAATGTGTATGATATCTCTCTCTCTCTCACTGACTCACTCACTCACTCACTCACTCGGTCACTCACTCACTCACTCACTCACTCACTCACTCACTCACTCACTCACTCACTCACTCACTCACTCACTCACTCACTCACTCACTCACTCACTCACTCACTCACTCACTCACTCACTCACTCACTCAGCCTGATATACAGTGGAAACATCTGTCTCTGCGTTCCCAAGTACAATCTCACCCAAGCGCATTACCTCCTGAGAGGTCTGACTTTGGATTGAGACAACAGAGTAATTTTATCCCAACGGTCCTTGGGGGAAAATAGAGTGATGAGTCATTGCATGGTCACGGGGTTGCTGATGCATATGTGCAGGAGGTGGTGCGTTCGGGTTAGATGTTTTTACTGTTCTTGGGGAACATAGACACAGAGGTTTCCACTGTATATCGGGCTGAAAGAGAGAGAAGCAAATAATATGAGTCAGTATAAGTATAAAATATGATTTTTATCCAAAAATTCATTTTGATATTATTATTTTGTTTTTTTATCTGATTTTTTCTTTGAGAAAAAAGAGAACCATTAATGGATTTGAATTATCTAAAGAAACACATATGGGTAGAACATGTGCAGTAAGGAAAAGCAAGGTAATTCAATCATATCAACAAAGATTTAAAGAATATGGCTGTCCAACTTTGTAGGTGCAACTATGGTTCTGCGAAGGAAATTTTCAGCATCTCACTTCTGGGAGGACTGCTGTCGCTACAGGGTCACCATTATACAGTATATTGGTGAACTGTTCCGGTACCTTCTTTCACAACCAGAAGTGAGTGTCTTACAGCATATTGGTAGTTCCCTCATATATACCTCCCAACATGCTCTTGTTTTGGCTACAGACTCTCTCTCTTAACTGTAAACAACTGGTTCACCTCATCCAATATTCAGAAATAGGACAGACGACTCTGGACTCATTGACTACTTCACTGCATGGTAGTACTGTTTTCCTTTCAGAGCCCTGAAGAGAAGAGTCATCAAATTCGAGCAGCATTTGGCAATGGTCTGCGCAGAGACATTTGGGAGCAGGTGCAGGCGAGATTTAGAATACCCCAAATAATTGAGTTCTTTGGGGCAACAGAAGGAAACACAATATTGTTCAACCTGAGTAACAAACCTGGGGCTATTGGAAGACTCTCTCCATTGTTGGTGAGTTCAGTACGTGGACAGTTTTGATGGTCACAGTCCCACTTTCATAAATATTTTTAGAAAGAACTACTAACAATAAATACAGTCTGGACTTCGACAGGGCTGAAAACTGACAACAGCATCACACAACATTCAGTCATTGCCCTTGACCATTTGTTCTTGTTTTTTGACGATGATTGAAACATTATCCAGAAGTGGCTAACTTGTTATGGCAGTGACTATGATTCCTGTACACATTAAATGATTATACAAATAATGTTGTTTCAAATTTTCTTTTGTCCTAATTATTTATTGATATTATTTTAACAGCAGAGGTTGAATCCAAATTACCAAACCTTGGTCAAATATGACATTGCAACGGCGGAACCAATCAGAGACAGTAACGGACATTGTATAGAAGTTAAACCAGGTTAGCTTTACTTCCACATTCAATATACCAATATATGTCTATCCATTCAGTGAATTAGCTCTTTTTTGTTGGTATTCTGGTAATGGCATAAAAATTACCCTGAGAGACAAAGGAATCAGTTTTTTCATTAGATTATAGATTTCTATTTATATCATTAGCCATTTCCTACAAACACCAGTGTTAAAATCCTGTGTGTGATGGGGGTCTTTTTCATTTCACCCAATTGTACATTGTGTTTATGCCTTTCTGTTTGTATTTCTGCCTTCATTTGTTATCAGTCTTGTGAACTTGGTGGCAGTTTGGTCTTGAAAATAACTAACAAGAATGAATATCAAACACTGAGGTTGGGAAAACATCAATAATTTTGAGTTAGCATACAGTGGATGACTCACACTTGTTGAACTTGCATGATTTGGGGTTTTGTTGTCAGTAAACAAGTATTACGAATCTATGAGGATTTGCACAGTGTGTATGCTTGTGTTTATGTTGGTAATATCAAAACTTGGGCCCTTATTCTCAAAATGTTCGTAGCCCTAAGAATTCTTAGCTTTGATCGTAGCCAATGTGTTATGAATGGGCTTATGAAGTTCGTAGGGCTACGAACATTCGAGAATAGCAAGCCTGGTTCTTATAAATAATTCTACCATGACAACGTGAAATACTTAGTTTGATTGACAATCAATAAAATTAGGCACTCTCAATTTAGATTGAACGAATGTGTCTGATTTTATGACTGCTTCACTGAGTATGTATACAGCAGTGTCGCACTACTTCCACTTGGCCCCCCAACATGGCTGATGTCAATATATAGGCTCAGCCATAAACAAACAATGTTTAACTTACCAGAAAGCCTTTAAAAAATACATCTATATGTATGCAAAACATTAGTAAGATTTGTCTACCTGGTACATGGTAATTTTGTGTCTATTTATAATGGTTTACTCAACATGAGATATCCAGGAAGTTAAAGCACTAAACAACTGGCATCACACCTTTGACAATTTTATGCAGAACTTTGTGAGTGTTGGGTCAGGTGAACCCCCCAAATTTATGCAACTCATACTCCCACGTGACCTGTTGTGTTGTTAAATAAGTACATGTCAAAAATTGAACCACCAGAATTCTGCATTTTGCCGCTTTCCTACAAGACTATTATTGCTTGTAATCCATGTTCGTACACTTTCAAACCGCTAGGCCACAGTCCTGTCCCAAATGATGAAAAAATTATCCAAAATCCCATGTCCTAAATAAGTCATCAATAATAAATTCTCCATATTTAAGAATTGACAGTGCAAAATAAACAGCCCAGAAGACTACCATATAAAAATTGTCTCACTGTGCAGTAATGCAACACAAGCACCGCTCACTCTCTCAGCTAATAAATTGTATATGTAGCCAGTCGATTGCCATGAAATCACTTGTAATTTCTTTATTGAGACTGAACTGTCACTACTGAAAACAAAATATATTCTTCTGATGAAGATGCCAACTGTGATTATAACCAGTGTATGAATTAATTTTGAAAGTCACTCGCCAGGAGGGCGAGTTAAGTGAAAATGTTGCTAGCCCATATATGGTGTGATGTTTGGTAATTGAAGATGTTAAACGTTACATTTGTATTGTAATGGTTCCTCACCTCTTGTGCAAGGCTATTAACATTTTGTATATAGCGATCTTTGTGTGACGAGAGATAACAAATGTCATGAAACTTTTGTGGGCAGACTTTTAACACCTTAATAATTGACATCATTATATCCATTTGCATTAAATAAAGAACAAATTATCTGAGATTTTCAGCTAATCAGGTAGCTTTAACAACTTTACTGACCTGATTCACAATCAGCTAGCATTTGGCTAGCGGGCCAGTAGCTATTTCGAGCGCAGATTTGAACATTTTTATTGAGTACTTTGTGTGTTTTATGTAGGAGAGAAGGGCCTGTTCATTTCGGCCTTTGCTCCTGAGTTGAAAGAAGTCAACTTCTATAAGGCATCACAGGAAGCCAATGAAAAGAAGCGTGTCCGTAATGTTTTCAAGAAAGGCGACTCTTACTTCAACTACAGTGACCTCTTCTACCTCGACCGAGACTACTTTGTGTACTTTGTTGATAGAATTGGTGATACTTTCAGGTTGGTAGCCAAATGTGATAAAACTAAGTCTGAAGCATTTTCTTAAATATCAGATTGTGTAACCGGATGCAATACCTCTTTACAGGTAGGGACATCGTAGGGGTCATGGCAGGTCAACTTTCAAATCAACCAATCACATTAGGCTTCTAATGAATAATTTCTGAATTTAATCAAGGAAATTTGAATTTGAAAAAATAGTAATAAACAATAATATTGCTATGATATGTTGTATATACTGTTGTTTGTGAGTTTGTGACATTTACTAACTGAAAGGCTTTCCAGGGTGGTATTTGTTGTGTGGTGGTTTCTTTGGCAGAGATTGAAAATTTCCGATTCAAGGTGTTAAAGAATTTAAGCCATCTTGTTTTTGAAATTTGCACCCACACATCCTTTATTTTAATTGACTGGTCAAAGTTTGTGGGCCTTCTATGGAGGCAGTGGGCTAGCCCAGTGGTTAATGCACTCACTCATCACGCTGAAGACATGGGTTTGATTCCCCACATGGGTACAATGTGTGAAGCCCATTTCTGGTGTACCCTGCAGTGATATTGCTGGAATATTGCTAAAAGCAGTGTAAAACTAAACTCACTCACTCATTTCTATGGAAGTGTTGTCAAATCTTGACAGGCATGCAGTTAAATCATGGAAGTTCTGATTCTTTAACAAGATTGTGTTTGATTCTTAAAATAAAACAAAAACATTTAACTAGATTTAATGAGTTTCTGCAATATTTATCAGAGCAAAGATATCCTCTTTTCATCACTGGTTTGATGGCTTGTCCTGCAGCAATTACCATTCAAAATGTTCAGTGCCTCAGAATGTATCTAAAATATATGTTGTTGTAGTTCTCACTGTTATGTTATTACACCAACTAATACTGTCAACTCTGCTGTTGGTTTCTAGATGGAAGGGTGAGAACGTATCAACAACGGAGGTGGCCAACATTTTGACTTCCCTAGATTTCATCCATGATGCCAATGTCTATGGCGTCACTATTCCAGGTGGTGTTTTCATGTCTGTGGAAGACATTTGCTGTAAATTGATGGAAAACCTGAGGGTGTTTTTCTGTTTAGGATGCTTATTTCATTTTGATCTGAGACTTGCAGTAGGCTCCTGCACTTTCATGAAGATCAGATCTGTTACACCAGCATAACTTCCTGCATTATGATCTGACGAGACTCCATCAGAGGTCCTGACCTGTCAAGATGACCAATGTGTTGAGCCAATCAAATGTTACCTCTGTAAAGTAATAGTTTCATTTGTGTACCATTTCGGCTATTTTGATCCTAACAATAGAAACTCACAATGACACAAATATTTCATTGTGTTCCCTTTTGTATGTACATGCCATGGTGCCACGTACTGCAACTTTTAAATATTTAGATTCATAACAACCATTTTTGTGTGCTGAAATTCAGATGTCTGCTGTTCTGCTCAAATAATTCACTTGCTTGTACTAAGAAGTTTTGACTGTTTTCACTCAACTGGACTGCCTAAACACTTTCACATAAAAGTGATATATTGAGGAAAAATGTAAAAAAATCTGTGTATTGTTATTGTTTACTTCACAAAATGATGATGATGTTTATGTCTTGTGCCAGCTAGTTTTGTTATCAGCTGATTAGTTGAGCATCTTGTGTATTTCAGGGCAAGATGGTCGAGCCGGCATGGCAGCCCTGACACTCTACGATGATAAACCCTTGACCCCCGAGCTCCTGCGAAAAATCTGGAAACACTGTGAGGAAAATCTAGCTATATATGCCCGTCCAATGTTTCTGCGTCTTCAAAAGGAGGCTACGCTGACAGCTACATTCAAACAGAGGAAGGTTGAGCTGGTCAAGGAGGGATTTGACATCAACCTTGTGGACGATCCTCTCTATTTTGCTGACCAGGTCACTAAGTCCTACATTCCCTTAAAACAGGACACATACTCCCGAATCTTGACCACATCCAAGTTGTAGCTGTGGCAGGGGTAGCCAGTCCAAATTGTAGGTGTCAGCACCTGTACCATGAACCACTGTTGCCTTGTAACTGACCAGGGGAACCTTATATCCTCAGTATTATGACATAAGTAAACTCCAGGTGTAAAGTCAAAGGAATATTGTTATTAGTTGTTACTATCTGTGTTTTCATGCGAACACTGTGCTTTGTTATCAGTTTATATCTGGAGTAGTCAGTTTACTTCTTCATCTTCTATCCAAAAGATACTTACTGTAATCAAGAACCGATCCACAATGTCTGTCCATTTTTATATTGTAATTAATGATTGTCCATTCATAGCATCATCTCAATATTGATGAGGGATATGTTCAAGCACATAGCTTATTATTATTATTATTATTGTATTATCAAGGGAGTAAACAAAAATCAATCTGAGTCTTTCTTAAGGTAATGGAATTAACTATTATTATACGGACCTAGCGATATTATTCAGTGCGCTTTTCATGGAAGCTTCCAAAATATATGTCCCTGGTCCCAATCCACAAAGGATTCGTAGCGTTATCTTAAGTATAATATTTCATTGTAGGTTTATGAATATCAAAGTGCTATGAACACTTTGTGGAATGGGCACCTTGATTTTGACAAATATTTTGTGACCTGTGCCTGAAATTTACAATTACACAAAAGCAGGATATATGTATGTGCCAGTCAGTGATTTTTGTCTTGTTTCAGATAAACTAAAGACACTGTTTTACATGCTACTTTTTTGTGTCATGGCATGAAATCCATTTTAGAGGAACTCTGTAGACGATAGAGGATGTGAGACTTTTCTTGTCAAAAGACAAAATAGACATTATCATGTGTGAAACTGCCAACTTTTCAATTTCAGGAGATGAGATAAATGTTTTCCTTGATAAGAAATGGTAAATGTTCCATTTGTTTTGCATTTTCTTACAGATCTTACTGAAACAGACTGCAAGTAGTTCCTTCATAGACTCATTTTATTGAAATGAGCTGTAGAGAATCGCACCCTTATGTCTTTTGATATCAACACTGATTGATAGAAACTGAAGGTCTCTGGTAAATAGCATCCCACCACATGGAGGCTTGTAAAATACCTAAGTTCTGTAGACAAGGTTTGATGAATATTTGGTATGAAAACACACACACAAGGGGGATACTCTCTTAATCGTCTCAAATCATTCTTCATAATTGTAGGGGGCACTGGGGTAGCTTAATGGTTAAAGCGTTCGCTCGTCACGCTGAAGACCCAGGTTCGATTCCCCACATGGGTACAATGTGTGAAGCCCATTTCTGGTGTTCCCCGTCGTGATATTGCTGTAATATTGCTAAAAGCAGCGTAAAATCATACTCACTCACTCACTCACTTACTCATAATTGTACATTAGTAGAATTCACGTTGCCTGCAAACAGTGTGATGCAATTTGATGGCGGTACTGTAGTAATTCATCACTAAAACATTAGTCTGTATATGTTTGATTGGCTGCAAGAAGTAAAGGATTGTACAGAGCCCAGAGGGAAGAAGATCATTGTAATTCCTCCAAATTCTAGAAAAGGGTAGAAGAGCTGGGGAAGGGGTCATTAAGACTGGTGGAGCTCAGGCTGGTCAGGCTGGAGCTGGTGCTGGCTGGGAGAGACTCATCACTTGGGCTGACAGACCAGATATCTGGATTGACTGATAGAAATGTTGGTGTTAGATGACTGGTGTCATAGAATGAATTAAATCTGGGACATTCTGGATAAAGGAAGGAGTCCTGGTTTTCTAGATACTTGCTGATGGGACTGTCTGGGGTGTTACTGCCAAACATGGGTGATCTAGGGATAGGGCTAGTGGGGCTGATGGACCTAGTGGTGTTGGAGGGGATGGCAGCATCGGTCCAAGTTGTGTGGGGGTAGAGACAAGTACAGCGAGGCTGAAAGTCATCCAGGCTCACCCAACTCTCGTTGGGACACAACATTTTGTGGTTCTGAAAAGTACAATTCAAGAGACATCAAAAGACTTGTATTAAAACATGCTTTTTAATTTAATGGATAGTGTTTATATACACTTCATCTTAATGTTTGTGAATGTTCATGCCTTAAGTTACAAATTTTAAGAATCGCTATGTTGAACAGTGCATCTGTCTTCCAACTCGAGAATATTCCAGTGAATGAAACTCCAGACTCAAGTCTCACAGGAGAAATCTGTAAGAAGTAGTACACGTATGATCATGCATGAAGTGTATATACATTCAGGCAATGACTCCGTGTTAAATGAAACAATCTGGATATTTTGGACAAAACATTTATATCCACCTAGTTATTTCTGTTCTGTGTCTCAATGTAGCACTTGAAAACAGGAAACTCAACAAGTGTAAAATTATCCAAACCAAGCCCCAAAAGCCAAGCAAAAGTAGCCTATCCGGTGTATCTGTTGACACTGATAACTGTAACTGATGTACTCCGACCATAGTGAGTGAGTGAGTGAGTCTAGTTTTACGCCGCTTTTAGCAATATTCCAGCAATATTACGGCGGGGGACACCAGAAATGGGCTTCACACATTTTACCCATGTAGGGAATCGAACCGGGTCTTCGGCGTGACGAGCGAACGCTTTAACCACTAGGCTACCCCACCGCCCCCTCCGACCATAGACCTTTTGTAAGGGGACTTATTCTTATTCTTACATTCCTGTTCACTAACGATACCTTGTGAGGCAATGGTTTACAGATAGTAGCAAACACCTAAAAAAACATGAGTTCACACCCAAGACAAAGAGTTTTGAGAATGACCGAATCTTGTTTATCATGACAATCTTCCCGAATGGGAAAGGACGGAAAAAAGTACATTCTCTCCAGGAAGTCCTTGGTGAATACATGATAGTGGATTACTACTTTGAACAATGTCTAGGTCGTAGATTCATATTTGTATCAAACTGTTGGCGTGTCCCTTACCATAGAGGATAGCTGTGTACGTTAACACAATCTGGATACTTCGTCACTACAGTGAAGACTTCTGGGGATTTAGAAAGGAGGACATTAAAAAATGTCTGTTGTCATGGAGGATCTCTCCTGTTTAAATTGCCAACAAAAGTACACCTGAGAATGCTTACAGGTCACATGCAACGTAAAACACAACTTTGCAGATTCTGATACCATTTCGGTATGGACTTACGAGGGGATATAAACAAGTTATAATTATCACCAAGACTTATTCAGGGAACAAACTTTATTTTGCTTTCTTGTCCATATGATTTCTCTACATAGTCACTATCCCGAGTTACACATTTCTGCCACCGTTTCTTGACCTTGCGCAGACCGGCTGAATAGAAGTGCCCTGATTTCATGCACCTTGGCCTTTTTCGGAGGTGATGACGTGGCATGTTTCCACTCTTTACTCATCTCTTTTGTCTCAGGATCACACAAATAGTCCCAACATTCGTCCATGGTTACAAGACATCTGAAGAAATCCTCTTCACCCTGCTACAGAAGCTCCAATGGCTGTCGTGACATGTCCCGTCGAGTCTGTCTTTGAAGATGAGTCAGTAAGCGAGGGACCCAGCGTGCGGACACTTTGGACATGTGCAGTTGGTTATGAATGATGTTTCATACACTGCCATAACTCAAGTCGGTCTCATGCATAGCCATTTGTATTGTTACACGGCGATCTTCCTGAACCAGCGCCTCGACTTTGTTCACGGTGTCCAAATCATCAGTAAGTGAGGGGCGTCCACTTCTTGGCTCATCTGTGAGGGACATGTGACCAGTTTGGAAATTCCTTTTCGATGTCACAACAGTGTCATAGGATGGGCTATCATCACCTTAAACAGATTTTATCTCATCGTGAATTTGTCATGCAGTGCAGCCCATCAAGTGCAAGAACCTCAATATTCTCCATACTTGGGAGTACTGGTGTGTATGATCAACTAACACAAGACTGAATATAGGGAAGTAGATAGTACTTGGTCCAGTAACTAGATAAGGATCACTGATGTTACAGTCAAAATTTTATCCTGATTGCTCAATAATTGGAACTTTTTGATACCCCCTCGTACAGTAACAAATTATCAAAAATGCAAATTCAACTTATAAAGTTGAAAAATAACGCGATGAATAAAACCTCGCGAAATCGGAGTTCAAACGATTCACCAATTTCACCCCAGCGCTGAGGTGAAAAGTGGTTACAACAGCTGTGATTAGGTTCGCTCGGCTTGAACCAGGAAGGCGACTCAGCAAGTGATGCGTGCAATGATTATCGCTGTGGTCGAAGTTGGACAACAAAAGATGTTTCTTGTGATTGCAAGGATTTGGTCTGCAGTAATGAAAATACACTGGTCCCATACTTTTTCTTGTATGTTTTCACATCTTTCTTTTTAGGGGTTGGCAGATTTGCAAACCAAGTTTTCAAGAAAGTGTAGCATTAGAAATACTAATTTCATTGTTAAAAAATGCTTAGCTTGAAAACTGAAATGTTTTAATACATGTCTCTGGAAACATAGAAAAATATGTTGATTGTGAAAAGCAGTCTCTGTCAGACAAAACTCAATGTCTGTTCTATTGACACCTATGTGTCTAACTGCGTGTCTGCTAATGACAATATGCAATACACAACTTCAATCATTGACCACATGCAATTTGAACTTGAAACGTATCAGGCTATACACCATAAACAAAATACATTGATTTATGGCTCATGCACCTGAGTTCTGTCTCTGTCACATAATGTAATTACAGAGATAGGCAGGTGTGATACTTGTACACATGACATGTTACTATGTCTGTGGGTTGCAAACAAACTGCATCCATTTTTCTCGGATGACTGGATCGGACGGAAACCGGTGCAAACGCAGATAGTCGGTTTCAAGTCCTGCTTTGTACTTGCTTTGTACTTTGTACGACAGTTTCCAGCCACGCAGTAGTACACCATCTCAATATTTGTTGATTGGATCGAAAAATGAGCATGTATTTACAAAACCCAACATCTCTATATGCACACACACGCTAAGCCCTCACCGTATCGGCAAACGAACCAGCCAATGAAAGTCCTCGTTGCACTTGAGTGCACACCCACCCGCACTCTAGAAGACCATGTCCAGACAGTAAATAAGTTTAATTACCTTACTGCAGTAAGAATAAATCACAGGAACTCAAATATATTGAAGAAACGTTCAAAAGAGCAAAGATATGATTGCAATGCTGCGTTTCTGCAAACGAGGAATCGTGGGAACGGGGCTTTGAACTTGGCAACCGTTATCTCAGCAACACCGGAAATGTCTTTTATACAAATATCCCCCAAAAATAATTGAAATATTTAATTACAGTTATATACTGAGTCAAAGTAGAAACTTCACAATCGTATATAATATATTAAAGACAAGACACAAGAATGTGGTATAGAGGTTATCCTTTATTTGTTAAGGTCGATAGGATGAACTGAGGATAATCACATTGCCAAAAACCGGTTACAGAATTTATCAATAAAAGGCGTAAACAAAGTGTCAAGTCACAAGAAACTAACTCTAATGTTTCAAACGTTCAGTAGCGTGTACGGCCACCCCGTCCGTTCACAATTGCCAAGCAACGCCTCTTCATGGACTGTCTGATGCGTGTAAACACATTCTTGGGGAGTCGGCGCCATTGTTCCTGCAAAGCAGCGCCATCATCCTGCGATTCTGGGGTTGGTTCCTGAGAGTGCTCAGACCTCTACCAAGAGCATCCAAGATGTGCTCGATTGGATTGAGATCAGGTGACCTTGATGGCCAGTCAAGAAGATTGATCCCTGCGTTCTGCAGGTAATTCCTGGTCAAGTTGACTGTATGGGGTCTGGCATTGTCATGTTGAAAGTGCAGACCTTGACCATGTGCTGCCATGAATGGAATAAGTCCAAGGCTAGCACCTGGTCATTTACAAATATGAATTGTGAAGTTTTTATTTTGACTCAATATATTCGACTCACTAGTGTAAATATAGCCACTTTCTTCAGGGAACTGGTCTAAACTAAATTTGGCAAAATAGTCCATACTGTTTACACATGAACCGATGTATTGTAAAACAAATTCGTAACGTTGAAAGGATTATTGTCATGAGTTCAATAAATGATAAAAATCATATTGGTACATTGATAAAGCGGCACACAAATCTTGAATCTCACCAAAATTGCTTCGAAAAATGCAGCAACTACAACAAGGTCTCCAAAAGGTTGATTAAACTTCCAAAATTTTTCACAACGTTTCGAGACCATTCCAGGTCCCTTCATCAGGTGAACTGATGGTCTCGAAACGTTGTGAGAGAAATTAAAAAGAAGTTTAATCCATAAAATATCTTGGACATCACTGTACAACTTCTAAATGCCACTGAAAGACATCATACAAAAAGGTTGCTTCTCACGTTCAAGACGATATTTGTACGCAACTGTCAAGTAGCCACAAAGCAACTGTTGCTAAAAACCATTCACTTCTGAAAACACTCGTGTGGAAAACAAAATATTGCAATTAGGGGGCACACAGAGGACAAAGTAACTTCGTTAGTCTCTTGCAATTCAGGACGCAATATGGTGTCATCCTGAAAGACCAGATGGACGTCTTACCCTAACGTCGTTGCTCATAATATCGAACACAAGATTGTCTGGTCCAGGCTGTGTTGTATCAGGTTGCTGGGACATAGATTGAATATTGGCGACGTTATACAACAAATAAACAAACAGCAGTTCTGAAGGAGAATAACCCAGAGGTTTCACGTTTTTTTGTATTTACACGTTTGTTATATGCCAGCCTCGGCTTGTGCAAAATACGTGGAAGTTGCAATGAAACACGGTCTGCTAAAACAATGGACATAAAACTGGTATCAATCACCATAATAAAAATATCCCTGTTCAGTATTACAAACGTAACAAATGCATTATGATTTGTATGGGTGCACATTAGAGCCACAGCTTATTTGCTTCATCCTAAAAGTAGATGTAGGTTTGATACTTACATTTACGTAGAAGATTCCTTCAACTATGTAGATGTTACTCACATCTATATAAAAGATACTGACTTCTACGTAAATGATCCTTACATATCCTTTCATGATATTGTAATCGTGTTTATCGTTACTCTGGCTGTGATATTGTCTTCTGAACTTGCGACCCTAGTACGATATATTTTATGAACATGAATTTCATGTTAAGTAGCATGTTGGTAGCCCATTTGGCGTTTTACGTATTTTAACAACTTACTGTAATCGTTTCAAATCGTCAAACTATCAGCGTTAACATATAAACCTCAAATAAATTGATTCAAGTAAATGAAGAGTTATTGTGTTCGACGTTCTGATTGTACCTCAATAAAGACAAGGTCAAGTTTAAAAGTGAAAAAGATCAGTCAAGTTAGAGGCCACATAGAAAAGACCCGGAAATATTGTCAATTACTCGAGAAAATATGTTTGCTTAAGTCGATAATTCGAAAGTAGATGTTACTTTCTCTTTCTCCTTAGTCATATGAGTAAGTGTATCATCTACGTAGACAGAAGTACCTTGTGGGTAGGTGAAGTATCTTCTACACAAATAGCCTAGTGGGGTAGCCTAGTGGTTAAAGCGTTCGCTCGTCACGCCGAAGGCCCGGTTCGCTTCACCACATGGGTACAATGTGTGAAGCCCGCTTCTGATGTCCCCTGCCCTCATATTGCTGGAATATTGCTAAAAATGGCCTAAAACAATACTCCCTCCCTCACTTCTACACATGTGATTGTATGGTCTTCGTAGATGGTATATTTTAGACTATGGCACTAATACGATTCCATACATCTGCAAATAAATCACTTTCCTCTTCCTCTTACGCCTATTTAAACCAAAGTCTTGCGGAAACGAGATTTGATATTAGTTATTGACACGTTTCCCTCAAGATGATGGCGCAACATGCAAGCGAAGGGTGGTTCTCTATGGCCATATGAAAATATTCACTTGGAGGAGAGGTGTCTCAGTGAACTCGACATGATGATATCACACAGTTGGTCCGAGTGCAGCCGCGTAAAAGAAATTTTATTTGTCGTTTTATTTTTCCATCGGGAGGGAAATAATTGTTTACTTGAAATAAATATCAGCAATTACATCCAATTATACTTTAGCAATGTAAAAACGGACCAGCCCATTTGCGCCAATGGTTTTTTAGCTGAAACAAGTGTATGGTTTTCGTTTTTAGCGGTTTTGCAAAGGGAGATTATTTTGAATAACGTTAAGAGTAGGCTCCCTTCTAGGAATTAACGTTAGAAAAAGTTTTCTATATTTAACGTGTGAATTTCAGGGAAATTATTTTGTTAGGCGGATTATTATCTTGAATATTTCACTCATTTACTTAAGATGTATTTTAAAAGAATAAACATCTTTTCCGGTGTTGCTAAGGTAACAGTTGCCAAGTTCAAGCCCGGCCATTACGAATCTTCGTTTATCGAAGCGTATCATTGCTATCACACCTCTGGTCTTTTGAAAGTTTGTTGGACATATTTGAGTTCCTAAGCTTTCTGCTAGCTGCAGTAAGGTATTCAATGTATATTATGTGCAGATACAGTCTTCTGTTGGTCAATTATTCTCACAATTGGCGCACCTGCAGTTTACGGGTCCCCAAACCCGGAAGTAGAAATGTATTCTTTATAGCTCGCATTTTGCGCGAGCACGCGCCGAAGGCGCATTTGCTGCCTTCGGCAGTAAGTGACGCGCGCAGCGCGTCTTATATATAGAGAAGCACGCGAGAGCGGGCTGATCTCCGTTAGGAGACATTTTAGACGAAATTAGAGGTCATTTTCGTGTTTACTGGCAAAAGTTTAATTTGAAAGACGATAGTTTTAAACACGAATTTTAGTAATGCTCCAAAACATCAATCCAATCGTTAGTAATCAAGGGGAAATCCCGATGACGTTCCTTTTATTTGATTGGTCAATTGTGGACGCACGTGTCGAATGTTCCAAATAAGGTAGTGGGTTACTACGACTGCCACAACTTTAACGCGCACGGTTGGTGAGTTGTATTTTGCTTGTCGCTTGATTTCAATCTTGTTTATTTGACTTGCTTAGCTATGGCTGTAAGGAGAATGGTGTATGATGATTTGTATGAGCTGTGTAGAGATGAGAGAAAGTTGATGGATTGGTTGGAAGCGTTTGGTTTGATTGGAAATTTCAGTGGGAAGTGTGAAGTGTGACAGTGGGAGTATAGGAAAGCGAAAGGATTCGAGTCGGAGTGAGGGTTATGTGTGGCGTTGTTCAAATAAAAAATGCAATCATAAAATTGTAGCAAGGCGTGATTCTTGGTTTTTAAGTCTCATTTGTCCGTTAGTGAAATTATGAAATTGACATTTTATTGGGTTTATCAAGTGAGAGAGAATTTTGTGAGAGTGCAGTTGCGTCTGGGGTCTGATCACACTTTGGTTGACTGGTTTAATTATTGTAGAGATGTGTGTTTGTTTGTGATGGAAGAGGAGAATGAGATGATAGGTGGGCCAGGGATTGAAGTTGAGATTGATGAGAGTAAGTTTGGGAAGCGTAAGTTTCACCGAGGAAGGCGAGTGGATGGTGTGTGGGTGTTTGGGGGTATCGAGAAAGAAAGTAACAGGATGTTTTTGGAAGTTGTGGAGAAGCGTGATGCAGATACCCTTTTGAGTGTGCTGAGAAAGTGGGTGAGACCGGGATCGATAATTCATTCTGATTGTTGGAAGGCGTATGCTAGGCTGAATGAGATGGGATACGAGCATGTGACAGTGAATCATAGTAAGGAATTTGTGAATGCAGAGAATGGTGCGTGCACTAATAAAATTGAGAGTACGTGGAGAGCGGTGAAAGCGTCCCTGCCCAGGTATGGAACTACGAAAGGATTGTATGATAGTTATTTTGTGGAGTACATTGTGAGGAAGAAATATTTACGTTGTTCTGATGATCCTTTCGTTACATTTCTTACTTTTATCCGCCGTGTATTTGACCCCCCCAAACCCCATCAATATTTTAAAATGGTTGAAACTGAAAATAAAGAAAATGCCATCCAAAATGAAAGCACAGATGATGAATTTAATTCAAGTGCGGATTTGTTCTTGTGAGGTAAGTCAATTCAATTCAGGCGCAGATTTGTTCTTGTAATATAAGGTAAGTGAAGCGTTTCGATATTTGTTTTCTTGCTGTGCTACACATCATGTAAACTTACCTGTTTTGTTTATTGTAAATGAAAATGGAAAAAGAAGGATACATTGAAGCATCTAAGGGCTAAAATGTTTCATTTCAACGAAACAATACATTAACGGGGTATTTTTATGTCAGCGTCTTTTTAAAATATGAATAAACATTGCAATTGACAAACCCAGAAAAAAATACATTGTTGAGGAACGAAGGGCTAGAGAACATTATCGATAAGTATCCAAGGGTAATTTAATGGGCCCAAACAAGGCCAAAACAGCGATGTTGTTATTCGCTGGAGCAAACAAAAAATGGCGTCAGCGTTAGTGCTCGCTTCGATGTAAATATGGCTTCTGCGCATGTCTGTAGCGAAACTTCCGGGGACCCGTAAAGTGCAGTTTACCCACACAACTTCCCAAGGGAAACGTCAGTTTCAAAGTAATTTTATTAGGTCAAAGTATACTGAATATGTTTGACTGTACATAGAGAGGCGGTACTAAAGTACAGGAACCATATCTGTTGTCGACCATGGCAGATAGATCTGACCTTTACGGTTTTTACCGCCGCATTTCTCAATACTAGTATCCCAACTACAGTGTAGACAGATAACTGAATAACAGAGCAGCAGGAGAAGATCGAGTCTGCAATAGTCAAACCAGAGACAGAATGCTTAAGCAGCTAATTTGTATTAAGCGACCGTTCATTATTTATGGCTGGGGGGGGGGTGGGTTTGCTATATACACATCTTTGTACAAAGTAAGTGACCTCCACCTGCATGTCATGTACAAAATACCCCCCCCCCCTTCCAATGATATGTATTGCATAATATTTGTACGTACAAAATTGCTGAAAGCCCCCCCCCCCATTCCTTTTAAAAATCAAAAAAATCATGACCCCACTACCTCCCTAGAACAAGGCATCATCACCCCACCCACAGATCACCCCCTACCTATAAATTATGAACGGTCCCTAACCTACCTTTCAAGTTGTCAAACAGCACTGAGGCTATCAACGATAAGCCTGCTATTAGATGAAAGGCCTGGCATGTCCAAATCTGAGAAAAAAACCCAAACACTTTATCAAACAGATTGCATTGATGGGAGCAACCCGTAAAATTCTAGGTTATAACTGGTCTTCAGCAGCCCATACCTTTTGTAAGAGGCGACTAACGTGATCGGGTGGTCAGGCTCGCTGACTTGTATCCCAATTGCGTAGATCGATGCTTCTGCTGTTGATCACTGGATTGTCTGGTCCAGATTCGATTATTTACAGACCGCCGCCATATAGCTGGAATATTGCTGAGGGCAACGTACAACTAAACTCACTCACTTGAGTCTATTCTGCAAGTCAGGAACCTATGACGACGAATCCCGTTTTGACCTGTATTTTCTTTCTTGGTTTATCAGCTGCATACCCGTGCTCGAGGGTTGCACCAAACTGCTAAACGTCCGAGACCTGCACCAAGGTTCCCTCCAACGTCGTGCCGACAAGCAGTGGTGGAACTTAACACCCTTCAAAGTGCCGATAACGCCAAAGGAACTGAATACCAATCTTGACATCAGCTTCGACATCATAATATCATCATGCTCGTGATGTCGATCACTGGATTGTCTAAACCAGACTCGATTATTTACAAACCGCCGTCATATAGTTGGAATAATGCTGAATACTGCGTCAAACAACAAACACAGTCTAACGAGACCTACATGGCCATGTGTCCACTGTTTTCTAAATGTTTTACACTGCATATCATGGTGGTATAAGAAGCGATTTATTGAGATTGAGAGTGAACCATATCATTACCGGTCAACTGTGAGCCAAAATGCGATTACGCTTAAAACATCCGTGATGCAGTTCAAGCCGAAACCGATGTATTTGTCACTGTGGAAGGTTGTTGAGTTCAGATAAAGTCCATAGTAAGTGAGGCTGTCAGTTAACCTAAAATACAAAACAGAGAAATAATAGAAACACATTCATTTTGTGTGTTGGGTTAACGTCGAACAGAGCACTATTCCAGCAATACAAGGGGGAATTATGAGTGATAGTTGGAGGAACAATCTACGCAGTTCGGGCATGATGGCATGCAATCAACAAATCACGAAGCCTTACCTACCTTTCGCCGTTATTGATGATTGATAATTGATTATTAAAACATTTATAGGTGTTCGAACAACTAGGCCCATTTACACCTTGCCCTTCATAAAGGTTTGCTAATTTTCTAAACCTTTATAATGTAGTAAATCTGCCACACGCTTTAATATAATTAAGAATGATATTCTGAACTTCATGGCGAACGGTGTTCCTTAAGCGCGATAGTCCAGCCAATGAGATGTAAATATTGAGAGCTGTTAGAGATTCCGCCATCGCCAAGTAGGTTGATTTAGATATTTTTGGCAATGCAGTAAATACTGAGCCACATTATCTAGCTGATTACACACTGTACAATGTGCAGAAATATCTCTATTACTAATATTAAGACATGCACCAACACCACAATGCTCAAGACAACGTCTGGTTAAAAGAGCCTCTTCTGTACGATTGTTTCGAGACAATTTTGATTTAGTCACAAAATGCTCGATGCCATAGAGATGGCGTTCTTTTAAGAATGAAGTCCATCTGTTGCCTTTTCGTATGAGCATGGATCTTACTGACGGTGCTTAGTTCTGCAGGAGAGGCCAATATCGTCTCATCCTGTTCTGATCCATCAAAGTCTAATGCAGCTTTCGTCAATTTATCAGCCTTCCCATTTCCAAGTAGTCCAACATGAGCAGGTATCCATGAAAATTCAACATCCAAAAGATCTTTACTTAATTCATTTCAATGTGGTCAGCCGCCACAGTCCTCACGCTGTCCGTTGCTGTGCGAGTTACGCCCCTTTCCTCCTAAACTAAGCTGACAATAATGTTTAAAGCGCCGTAAAATGTAAATAACTTACACCCAGTGGAGGTTGCTTAAAATCTTACTGGGTTGGCTCCCTTTAAAGCAAGAGTTTTCGTGATATGACAGACTGACTGACTGACTGAGTTTAGTTTTACGCCGCTTTTAGCAATATTCCAGCAATATCACGGCGGGGGACACCAGAAATGGGCTTAACACATTGTGCCCATGTGGGGAATCGAACCCGGGTCTTCGGCGTGACGAGCCAACGCTTTAACCACTAGGCTACCCCACCGCCCCTGATATGACAGAAACGCTGTTCAAAACATTTTAAGATGGTGAACAGACCTCTCCATATTAGTCAATGCAAAGAAAGTGTTTCCGGATATCTACGCGGTTTCGTGAAAATATTCAATTTCTGAATAATGCAGAATGGTTGACAATGTTTCTGTTATACTATGACCAATTGGCGTAATGCGAAGGAATGCCAGTCGTAGACGTCATCACTGATTTGAAATCCACAGGATGTGATGGATCAGATAACAAAATCCTTGTACTACCACGGGGCATAACTCTTACAAGGCACGGCCAAATGTACCCTTATGTATACAGCAATGTGTCAATAATAATGGTGAATGATTTCAAATAATATTCATGAAACATAACATAAAGATAAATACATATAGATAGAAATAATAAATATAAATGCCATAATATGAATATCATAATATAAATATGATATAAACATAATTAATGCTGAGGTATATAACATATAGCATAAAATATAAAAATACATTTAAAAATCAAATATGTATACAAAATAAATATAATAAATATATATAATTAAATGCACATAAATAATGCTGTGGTTATGTCAGATATTACCGTTCGCTGACTTGGTTGACACATGTCATCGGTTCCCAATTGCGTAGATCGATGCTCATGCTGTTGATCGCTGGATTGTCTGGTCCAGACTCGATTATTTACAGACCGCCGCCATATTGCTGGAATATTGCTGAGAGTGGCGTAAAACTAAACTCACTCACTCACTGTGTATACTTGTAGAGGGATTCAGCCAAAGGGACACCGTTTCGTCTCCAGGTGTTGTTGTTAGGACACTGAACTTGTTGCGAGGATCTGGTATCATCATTACTTGATAGCGATTCATATAGAGTCGAAATAGTGCAAGGGATTCTGCTTTTAGCAGAACTTTCTCGTGATTCTGAAATGGTGTTTGTCGCTTGTATTTCACAGATAAAAAGTATACCCCTCGAAAAACCCAATTTCATCCCCAAAATAAAATGACTGATTAGTAGCCTACCACATAAACCACGTGATCGCGGACACCAGAAGTAGCTGTCTATCCTTGAAGATCTGCAGAATTAGCTTCTCTTCCGTTCTTTCACATTGAATGTTTCCGTTGTTTGCAGACTTGTCAAGACCACGGTTGGAGTCTTTATCAAGGAGTGAGTGATGTTCCTGTACATTGTGCGGCATCACTTTCTCTCTGAAGAGAGCTATGATAACATTCTCATCCACACGGTTAATTCGGCAAGCCTTCTTCAAATTGCGCTCAATGAGATGGTATTTCCTTTTTGCTGCTAGCCACCTGTTGCTTTCGTCCAATATCCTGTAGCATAGAACAGTGATTGATGAGGGAGTAGTCTGGGTTGAAAACGCGTTGAACAGAATTGCATTGCTAACACACGTGTGTACTGTAAATGAGAGGATAACCCGGTCACTGAGAATGAGTCAAGAAATTAATGCAGCTAATGTCTAGAAAGATGTGATGGGTCTAGATTTCCTCAGATTTAGTTTTGCCTTAGCACTGTTCAGGACTCCTTTGGATTTCATTTTGTATTTGACCCGTGAAGATCCGGGGTAGAATAGGTCTTCAGCAACCCATGCTTGCCACAAAAGGCGACTATGCTTGTCGTAAGAGGCGACTAACGGGGTCGGGTTGTCAGGTTCGCTGACTTGGTTGACACATCCCAGTTGCACAGATCGATGTTGATGATGTTGATCAGTGGCTTGTCTGGTCCAGACTCGATTATTTACAGACCGCCGCCATATAGCTGGAATATTGCTGAGTGTGGCGTAAAACTAAACTCACTCACTCACTCATTTTGCATTTTATAGATATATGCTTATAAATGCGAAGCATTACTTTCTGGGTCTAAATGTTAGTCCATCCAATATATATCATAGATGTTTACAACTCATCAGGTGTTGGGATCGAAGGTTGAATTGGAACCCACTATTAATAGAGTTTGGAATTAGAAAGACGCAGTGAATACCAGCGCCTCAGAAACTAACCGATCAATACTCATTGTTATGCAACAACATCATATAATTCTGTCTATTTGATATAATTCCTAACCTTGTCTACCCTTAAAATGTTTATAATATCTTCCGCAAATCACTACACTCGGTCAATAACAGTCATACTGCGTCCTGTATTGATCAGCGAGATACCATTATATACCCAACGGATGCAATATATATTTGACACTGAACATATTCCGGGGCGGTGTGGTAGCCTAGTGGTTAAAGCGTTCGCTCGTCACGTCGAAGGCCCGGGTTCGATTCCCCACATGGGTTTAATGTGTGAAGCCCATTTCTGGCGTAAAACCCTACTCACTCACTCACTCATTTATTCACTGAACATACTCCGATTTTGAAACAAATTCAACGTGTCTCGATATCACTAACAAGTGATGTGTTTTGGTTATATGTTATTGACATTAGAATTGTTTAAACTATCTAAAGTAACCGAGGTTTCTGCCAACAAGAAAATACTGGCCCTGACGTCGATTTGAGGACAAATCAGAATGTAAGATTCTGAAATAGCAAGGTAAAATTGTAATTGTCAGTATGCCAACCCCCCTGTTATCAGACAAGATTAGACAAACCAGATTTAAATCTTGAAGTCAAACTCCAGAGTTGTATGGCCGGCCAAGTCGTCAATTCGCAGTACATACTGGAGTTTATTGGGCACTCCAGGAACCTATGACGACAGGTTCGAATCCCGTTTTGGATTTTCTTTCTTGAATTGTCAGCTGCATACAGTCATACGTGCGGACCGGTGAAATGATCTTCAGTAACCCATGCTTGTCGTAAGAGGCGACTAACATGATCGGGTGGTCAGGCTCGCTGGTTTGGTTGACACATATCATCGTATCCCAATTGCGTAGATCGATGCTCCTGCTTTTGATCAATGGATTGTCTGGTCCAGACTCGATTATTTACAGACCGCCGCCATATAGCTGGAATATTGCTGAGTGCGACGTAAACCTAAACCCACTCACTCATTGTACCAAGCCAAAACAATAGTTACATGACAGTCTCGTTTCCTGCTGACTGGGTTCCGTCCTATTGCGCAGCTTAGTACAATAACCAGTCCAGAATTTTGAGACCAAATCATTCAACTGGATACATAAATATTAATCAGTATTATTTGATACATCTAATCACTTGCAACACTCCGCTCCTAATCCTTGCAAACACGTCGTGTAGCGTGCTCTGACAAACGGAAATCTGGAAATCGTGGAAATCTCAAAACGAGGCTCGGCCGCTAGAAAAGTTTGGCGGTCTGGTACGAACTTGATGTTATATCAATCACATTGTACGTTACAACATTTTTTGAACTAAGCGGAAAGAACACATAACAGGTGTAACCAGTAAGCAAAGTGAATTGTGAATCATTGTACGACCTCTTCAAACAGGGGCAGTCTGTTACATGTTGCCTAAACCTCGACATAAAATATAGAAATACGATATTTTTAAACTTTAGAATTAAAATTAATTTGTAAATACCATTTATTATGAAACAAGGAATTGGAATTTAGTGTAACCACAATTGTTTGTAGTGTCTCTTTTCACTTTCACATGAGAAAATTCGGATCGGCTGAAAAGTAGATCATTGTCTGAAATGGTGAATGAGACTCATGTTTTGGTTTGCAGTTGAGTCTATTCTGCTCGCCATGAACCTATGACGACGAATCCCGTTTTGACCTGTATTTTCTTCTTGGTTTATCAGCTGCATACCCGTGCTCCTGGTTGCACCAAAGTGCTAAACGTCTGATACCTGCACCAAGGTTCCCTCCAAGATCGTGCTGACAAGCAGTGGTGGAACTTAAAGGTCACATGCAACCAAAAAATCAAACATAATTAAAACACAAATATCACTTATTCATGACATATAATATACATTGCTGGTTATGAAAAAACATATAAACAAAATTATAAGCGTACAATCGTAAATCAAAAGTGCAATATTGTGTACTTCGGTTTACTTCCCAAGAAACGAAGCAGCCGGGATACCGAACCCAGTCAGAGCGGGTGGGTGTGCACTCAAGTGTAACGGCTGGTTCATTTGCAGATGCCCTCACGGGTCATTGTGTGTGTATGTATAGAGATGTTGGGTTTTGTAAATACATGCTCATTTTTTGTGTATAACATTTTGCAATCAACAGACATCATAACATGTCATGTGTTCAAGTATCACACCTGCCTGTCTGTGTATTACATAATGTGACAGAGACCGAACTCGGGCCATAAATCAATGCATTTTGTTTATGGTGTATAGCCTGACTGGTGTTAAGTTCAAATTGCATGTGGTCAGTGATAGCAGCTGTGTATTATAGAATATTGTCATTAGCAGACAGGCAGGCAGACACATAGGTGTCAATAAAACAAGACATTGAGTTTAGTCTGTGACAACGACATATCTATATCACAGTTGGAAATTCTGTCAACGCTAAATAATGGCATTGCTTTTAAGTATCGAACTGAGAAAGTTACTCGGTAAGAAGAACGTGTGGTGAAATAGACAAATGAAATTATATAAACAGTTAATTTACTGTCATAACATATAAAAAGCTCGCGCCTGTGAGATATCAACAAAACATTAGAAAAATAGCTCAGACCAAAGCCTTCACCGAGTATTCACCGGACAACCGCTTCCAAGCTGCGCGAACCTACTTCACTGCGCACGTGCTATAAGCGCAGCCCAGCTGTTGAAACCCGTTTTCCCCAGAAAAGTCGGGGGAAAATTAGTGAAACGTTTGAACTCCGATTTCGCGCGTTTTTTTTCATCGCGTTATTTTTCAACTTTATAAGTTGAATTTGCATTTTTGATGATTTGTTTCGGTAAGTCCATACCGAAAGGTATCAGAATCTGCAAAGTTGTGTTTTACGTTGCATGTGACCTTTAACACCCTTCAAAGTGCCGTTAACGCCAAAGCAACTGAATACCAATCTTGACATCAGCTACGATCAGATCAATTTGTCTTCAATCAGCAACAATCGGGGCGGTGGGGTAACCTAGTGGTCAAAGCGTCCTCTCGTCACGCCAAGACCCGGGTTCGATTTCCCACATGGGCACAATGTGTGAAGCCCATTTCTTGTGTCCCCCGCCGTGATATTGCTGGAATATTGCTAAGAGCGGCGTAAAACTAAACTCACTCACTCTCTTTGGGGGTTAATTATTTTTAATAGAGCAACACTAAAAATGGTCACATTGCTGAAACGCAATGCTACGAAATAAACCAAGGCAAGATATACTTACCAGGGTAGAAATACAAAGTAAGAGGCCGAGAGTCCCACTGCTAACTGATGAATCCTCCAGCTTACGTCCCTGGTGAGGTAGGCAAATACAGCATACAGCACCATGGAGACCGACCAGACCCCACTGCATACTACAGAGATGGTAGACCTCTGTTTAGTTGGGACAAGCTCCAGACTGAGGGATGTTGCTGTAATACTGAGACCCTGCAATAATCGCGCGCGTTTTTTTCATGAAACTCGAGCGTAGTAGAATTTAGAGGTAAGGTGGATGGTTTGAAAGTATTACAGTGATCAGGAAGGAAGGAAAACAGAAGGTCCTGTTCTAGAGTATACACTGTAAAGCATAAAGGCCATTGGATACACGTGTGTGTGTGTGTGTGTGTGTGTGTGTGTGCATGTGTGTGTGTGATGACGGCTTTAAGCTTTAAGGGAGGGGGGGGGATACCATTTTGTTCACAATGAATCTGTTGTAAACTTCATAACCAATCATAACATTGAGTGCTGTGTTAGTTGTGATAATACCTTTTTATTATCTGATCCAATTTCACAAGGCGAGATTATGAAAGCTCTGCTGGCGTAGATGGCATCCCTCCTGAGTTCGTCAAAAAGGCAGTAGTCTTTGTTCCATATTTTGAAATTTTATTTAAATTCAGTTTTGGATAGTGGGGTTTTCCCAGATAGTTGGAATATTGGTATGGTTGTCACTATATTTAAAAAGGGAGCAGCTTCGGATCCTAATAACGCTTCGGATCCTAATAATTATCGTGGCATATCTTTTTTAAATATTTTAGGAAAAGTTTTTACTTCAATTGTGGAAGATAGAGTCAGGAAGTGGATCGAAATAAATGGTATTATTTATGAATCGCCGGCTGGCTTTAGAAGTAATTATTCTACAGTGGATAACATATTTATTTTACAGGCACTATGTCAGAAATATTTGAGGAAACCAAAACATCTTATGTAGCCTTCATCGACTCCCGATTTAGTAAATCGACCAAAGCTTATGTATGTTCTTCATGAAAGGGGTATAGGGGGCACATTATTTAATGTCCTTCACGATATGTACTCAAAGGTCAAGGCTTGTGTCAAGGCGAAAGAAGGTAGAGCAGATATTTAGTACTTCTGATGGTGTTCGACAGGGATGCATGTTAAGCCGAGTTCTCTTTATCCTCTTTATTAACGAGCTAGTGGCAAAATTTGAACAGAGCGAGTTGAGGGGGATATTTGTCCAAGAAAACTTGAAGGACATTTTGTTACTTTTATTTGCCGATGATCTTGCTTTGGTCGATGATACAAGTTTTAGATTACAAAGGAAATTAGACTTTCTTGAGAAAGCTTGTATTAAATTGGGCTTTGAAGTAAATTTGGATAAGTCAAATGTAGTAACATTTAGAAATGGCGGCCCGTTAAAAAGGACAGAGCGGTGGTCTTATGCTGGTACAGAATTGAAGTGTGTTTCGTATTATAAATATTTAGGACTCATATTTTCCTCAAGATTGATTTGGTCCAGGGCGTGTGAAACTCTGGCTATTCAGGCACTGTTTCCTGTTTACAGATTAATGACATATCTCCCCTCGTTACCATTTCATTCTGTAACTATTTGATTCAAAAGTTTCTCCAATCCTCTTATACGGCTCAAAGATATGAGGCCATACATTCAGGCAGTCAACAGAAAAGATTCAAACTGATTTTTTAAAGAAGTGTCTTGGGGTCTCCAGAAGAACATCAAGCAATGCAATTCAGAATGCAATTCAGCAATGCAATTCAGAAGTTATTTGTGTGTTAATTATTATAGTCGTTGTATTAGATACTGGTACAGATTTATTCGAATGGATAGATCAAGGTATCCCAGGGCTAGTTATGAAATGCTGAAACATTTTGATGAATAGGACAAAGTATGTTGGGTTTCTCGCATTCGAATACTAGTATTATTGTTTGAAACTGGCTTTTCGTACGTATGGTTCACTCAAGATTGCGGTAGTATTAATGTTTTCATGAATTTGTTTTCAAAAGATTGTTTTCCAAAATTCGCATCGTAAGATCTCAGGGTCATCATTTCTAAAACATTACAGTGGTTTTAAATCTGTTTTGGATGTTGAAAAGTATATTCTTGAATTGTTTCCCGAAAAAGACCTGTTGAAGGTATATTGTTAGTTTCGCTGTGCATCTCATAAATTGAAAGTTCAGTTAGATAGATTTAAATGTTATGATAACCCAAATGCGTTACTATGTACCAAATGTCTCCTTGGCTGTATTGAAAACGAATTTCACTTTTTTTTAATTTGCCCTTACTATAAGATAAGCAGACAACTGTTTTTACCTGAATATTATTATAAGAATCCGTCTGCTTCAAAAATGTATCAGCTGCTAGCATCCACTGACACAAAACTTATCAAATCTTTGTCGTTGTATTTGAAAAGAAACTTACCAATTTGATATTATTTGTGAATGAATGATATACCGGTATGTGCACTGTGTGCAGTTATTATGTATTAGTAATATGGGTCACGTGGCCCCAAATACTAATCAACTTGTCACTTGTCATTAAATGCTTTACATACAAATTATCATCACCCCTCCTAGCCATAAATTATGAAGGGTCTCTTAGGTGTAAGAAGTTTGATTTTCCTAATTAATCCAAAATGAGAGTGTGAGTTGGGTTTTAACTCTGCTTGTAGCAGGTTGTCCTGTTGTTACATCACGACGTGTGGGAGGAAGTAATACAGGTCCCAGGCGTTCAGTTCTTTGTATTGGAGTATGTGGGTGTATAGGACAAGTGAATATGTGGGTGTATCAGAAAAGTGAGTGAGGTGAAGTGAGGTGAAATTGGGTTTAACGTCGTGCTTGAGAACATTTCGCTCATATGACGACATGCATGCGTGTGTATGTGTATGTATACTCCTTTTTTCCCTTAAGATTGATTTGGTCCAGGGCGTGTGAAACTCTGGCTATTCAGGCGCTGTTTCCTGTTTACAGATTAATGACATATCTCCCCTCGTTACCATTTCATTCTGTAACCAAAATATTTGATTCAAAAGTTTCTCCAATCCTCTTATACGGCTCAGAGATATGGGGCCATACATTCAGGCAGTCAACAGAAAAGGTTCAAACTGATTTTTTAAAGAAGTGTCTTGGGGTCTCCAGAAGAACATCAAGCAATGCAATTCAGAATGCAATTCAGCAATGCAATGCAGAAGTTATTTGTGTGTTAATTATTATAGTCGTTGTATTAGATACTGGTACAGATTTATTCGAATGGATAGACCAAGGTATCCCAGGGCTAGTTATGAAATGCTGAAACATTTTGATGAATAGGACAAAGTATGTTGGGTTTCTCGCATTCGAATACTAGTATTATTGTTTGAAACTGGCTTTTCGTAAGTATGGTTCACTCAAGATTTCCCAATTGATTTGAATTGTTTCCCGAAAAAGACCTGTTGAAGGTATATTGTAAGTTTCGCTGTGCATCTCATAAATTGAAAGTTCAGTTAGATAGATTTAAACGTTTTGATAACCCAAATGCGTTACTATGTACCAAATGTCTCCTTGGCTGTATTGAAGACAAATTTCACTTTTTATTTATTTGCCCTTACTATAAGATAAGCAGACAACTGTTTTTACCTGAATATTATTATAAGAATCCGTCTGCTTCAAAAATGTATCAGCTGCTAGCATCCACTGATACAAAACTTATCAAATCTTTGTCGTTGTATTTGAAAAAAAACTTACCAATTTGATATTATTTGTGAATCAATGATATACCGGTATGTGCACTGTGTGCAGTTATTATGTATTAGTAATATGGGTCACGTGGCCCCAAATACTAATAACTTGTAATACTTGTCACTAAATGCTTTAACATACAAATTATCATCACCCCTCCTAGCCATAAATCATGAAGGGTCTCTTAGGTGTAGGAAAATTTATTTTCCCAATTAATCCAAAATGAGAGTGTGAGTTGGGTTTTAACTCTGCTTGCAGCAGGTTGTCCTGTTTTTACATTACGACGTTTGGGAGGAAGTAATACGGGCCCCAGGCGTTCAGCTCTTTGTATCGGAGTATGTGGGTGTATAGGACAAGTGAATATGTGGGTGTATCAGACAAGTGAGTGAGGTGAGGTGAGGTGAGGTGAAATTGGGTTTAACGTCATGCTTGAGAATATTTCGCTCATATGACGACGTGCATGCGTGTGTATGTGTATGTGCGGCTGCTTGTACTAGCCCAGACTGAAGCTGGTTTTATAGTGCTAGCTCACTGAGATACCATGCCGCAGTGAAACATGAATACCCCACTCAGACACATTATACTGACTCCGTGTCGACCAGTCCTTGTTGTACCCATTAATGCCGAGCGCCAGGCAGGGACCAACAAGTACCATATTTTAACATCTTTTGGTATCGAACCCGCGACCTTTGCTCTCCGGGCGGACGCTCTAACCACTACACCACAGAGGCGGTCGAAAGTGTGGATGTTATGGCCGGGTGACAACCTAGGGTTTGGTATAGCAACAAAGAACTGTATGGTGAGATGCCATGGGAATGTTGGCCGGTTTAACTTTGGTCTTATAAGGTATGAGAGTGTCAAGAGAGTGAAACTAGGTGCCCGTTTCCTGTAGATATGTTACCATCAGTGCTGCTGCTTACAGCATCTTCATGGCAGCGAAGACAGCATATTGAGGAACAAAAGACATGCCAACGCCAGCTGCTAAGGATATGATACCGGCCGTGACAGCGGAGAACTTGCGCCCATACATATCAGCTAGGGCTGAGAACACAACGGCCCCCACACCCATACCAAGCATATAGAATGTTTGGAGCAGATCACCAAGGCTTTCCTTTTCACAGACCAGGTCCCACTGTGGAATAAACAACACGCATGATTACACCACAATACAAGATTTGCGAAGTTTGAAAGTGCTGCTGATACTACTTCTACCACCACCACCACCACCATCACTACTACTACAACTACAACCTCTACTTCTCCTCCTCCTACTACCACAACGTCTAGAAAAAGGATGTGCGGTTTCAGAATTATTACAGATCTACACAGACTGAACACCTAGGGGTGTTATTTTGTTTGGAGGGGCGGTGGGGTAGCCTAGTGGTTAAAGCGTCCGCTCGTCACGCCGAAGACCCGGGTTCGATTCCCCACATGGGTACAATGTGTGAAGCTCATTTCTGGTGTCCCCCGCCGTGATATTGCTGGAATATTGCTAGAAGCGGCGTAAAACCAACGCTTTAACCACTAGGCTACCCCACCGCCCTCACAAAAATGAAAATGAAGTGATAAAACCACAGTGAGCCATGTCTCACACATACAGACACATCTTTTGCGGGAACAAACGGCGAAACAAGTTAACGCCTACACGTCACAAGAAATCCAAATCGACATTTTCTGATATAACACGAACAGCACGTGCATACTGACGGTATAAAACAGACTCCGCTACACGTGAGAAACACAGCAGTAAAAGGAACATAAAAAAATATGCCACGTTTGAGGCAAATCGTCATTGCCAGAAAATAGGCTGCACCCGTGCACCTGTCATGAGACTGATCAGTCTGATGCAACGACTAAGACAAACAGGCAATACGTCAGACAGGCCTAGGAGTGATCGACCACGTGTGACAACGCCCGGTGATGATCGACACATCCGGACATTTCTTGACTATAGAGTGAGTGAGTTTAGTTTTACGCCGCACACAGCAATGTTCCAGCTATATGGCGGCGGTCTGTAAATAATGTGACCAACAGCATGAGCATTGATCTGCGCAATTGGGAACCGATGACATGTGCCAACCAAGCCAGCGAGCCTGACCGCCCGATCCCGTTAGTCGCCTCTTACAACAAGCATGGGTTACTGAAGGTTCATTCTGACCTGGACCTTCACGGGTCTAGATCTTGACTATAGGTGAGGTGAGGTGAAATTGGGTTTAACGTCGTGCTTGAGAATATTTCGCTCATATGACGACGTGCATGCGTGTGTATGTGTATGTGCGGCTGCTTGTACTAGCCCAGACTTAAGCTGGTTTTATAGTGCTAGCCCACTGAGATACCATGCCGCAGTGAAGCATGAATACACCACTCAGACACATTATACTGACTCCGAGTCGACAAGTCCTTGTTGTACCCATTAATGCCGAGCGCCAGGCAGGGACCAACAAGTACCATATTTTAACGTCGGGGATCGAAACCGCGACCTTCCGCTCTCCGGGCGGACGCTCTAACCACTACACCACGGAGGTGGTCCTTGATTATAGAGCCAAAAGATATATATTGACTTAATTGTATTTTTGCAACCTTAAACTATGCCGCCATGCTACACCTAGTCATTCTTGCTTCTTATGCTCACTTACCAACATTCGACGTCTCTTTGTATTTCTGTAATCATCTTTTATTTTCGAATATACCTTCTGGTTTAGAGTGTATATCAATTTTAGACATATATACCTTAAACTTCAATCTAAACAATTAAATAATTCGTCTGCTCATATGCCAGTCTAAGTAAACTTAGGCTCAGTATTATTCGTTACACTGCATATCAGTGAAACGAAAAATACTGAGCCTAAGTTACTTAAACTGGCTCATATGCAAACCAAACACTGTATCTATAACATTGTGTCAAACGTGAGGGCATCATTTTTTTCTATGTGTTGCACGTAGCCACCAAGTTCTGAACATGGATCGGTCGGTAGGGAATTTTTTTAATATAGACCAAATTATCTGAATAATATTCTTGATTCTCATTTATTGTAATTCTTATTACAATTTCTCGCGTTCTTTGGCTGTGGCAGCGACTGATTACAAATATATGTTTTATATGACGAGGCGGTACGTTTTACGTTCGAGTCGGCGGTGTCGGAATGAAAAAAATCTTTTTGGGGGGTCGGCAATAAAATTAGAAGGGTCGGTCGGGCGATGAGAAACACAAAAAATAAAAATGCTGCCTTAATCTGCAAAAGCAAAAGTGAAACTTTCTTCATAATAATTTTACCTCTGACACAAGAGATAATTCTCTTGCTTGTTCATATTCATAACCCTCAATGCAGGTCAGTCCCTTGCTTTCCAAGTGGTCCGACATGTTGGTTATGATGGTGATGTCACATTCATGGTATGTGATGTTTAATCCGGTGCCAACGTCTCCAAGAACGTCTTCCACGGAGGTACGGTTAAGCTCTTTGCAACGGAATGGGACATAAAACCCTGAATATGAAACGTAAACGACATTTTAAACATCATTTAGACTGCGTACTAGAAGTTTCTCGATAAATGGTATCTCTAGTGAGGGAGTGAGTTTTGGTTTTACGCCGCTTTTAGCAATATTCCAGCAATATCACGGCGGGGGACACCAGAAATGGGCTTCACACATTGTACCCATGTGGGGAATCGAACCCGGGCTTCAGCGTGACGAGCGAACGCTTTAATCGCTAGGCTACCCCACCGCCCCAATCTAAATTCCTGCAAACAATCTGTCTTCCAAAAGCGTGTTACGGATGCGAACTCTGGTCCTGCCTCACCAAAAGTGAAATATTGGCCCTTGAAAGAGCACAACGTTTCTGCATTAAAGTGATTCAAGATCTCCCCAAAACAACCAGGACTGACGTGTGTAATGCTCTGCTAGGATGGTTACCCATAGAAGCCCACATCAACAAAAGCAAACTCTTGTTCTTGGAAGGCTGTGCCACACCTCTTCCAGGAATACAAGCTACAAGCTACTTATGACACGAATCTTTGCCTTGAGAAACAACTGTGTGGTTGACCCAGGCGGATTCATCTCAGACATACTTCGTATCCTAACGAAGTATAACTTGTGTGACTATCTGAAAGAAGTGTACTACTCTGGACGTCTCTGCCAATACACACGATGGAAGCAGATTGTCAAGAAGGCAATATTTGATGCTGAAACTGTAGCATGGAACCAACGTGTCGACGCCGACCCTGAAATGAGACATTTCTTGAAAATCCATCCTGTGCTGGCCCCACACAGAGCCTGGTTCATTGCCCGACAATTCCCACATCTTAAGCAGCAATGCAAATTTGTGGTCAAGCTATGTGCATCATGGCGCCCAGGAGGTGCACAAGGCATATGTGAGCTGTGTCAGTCACGCTTCAAAGACTTACTCATCCATGCCATCTGTCATTGTACAGATAAGATGAGTGAACAAGATAAACTGTGGCTTGAAATCTCAAGCATTGGTCCAATAGAGCTGGGAGTGAACCTGCTCAACCAACCTGACGAGGATGTGGTATGCTGTCTTCTATCATGCACTCCATGTGTCCCTTTGGATGACACTGACAACACCATCTACTCTTCTCTGGTCGTTCAAGGATTATATAGACTGTGTAAATACACCAGATTTACCTTATCGTAAAGTGACTTAAAACCAAACTCATCTAATCTAGTGCTGCTCCAATGACTCTAATGTATTCTTCTTTTTAAATACCTCTCCTACTTAATGTACGTTTTCTGCCTGTCCGTGTTATTGTACTCTCCGATGGAGGAATAAAGAATATTATTATTATTATGAGGCAGTGTTATACCTTTTGCAACAGTGTTTCAATTGTTTATACATTGTACCAGTAGAGGCCGTAGTGTGCTATATTTAGACTACAACGTTCCAGCCATCTCCAGTGACCACTGACAACACTGTAGAATTATTTGGAAAAATCTAGAATGTACTCTTTCCTGACGCATCTGCCTTACAGAGGTATAGAAAGGGAGACAAGTCTTTCCTGTCATCTCGCACCACAACTTTGGATACTCACTGCCTAGCCCATTCTTTGAAGTTGGATTACTTTTGCTGAAAGGTGTATATAACCGTCATCGTCCTTATTGCTACCATCACTTGTATTATATTACCTCTGAAATAGTACTGTTATAGGGATGCCTTTGTACAGATTTGTGTTCCTTTGATGTTTGTGGTTTCACACATCGATCTCTTGTGTACCGATTCCCTGTTTGTTATTTAGTTTCAGCTCACGAAATTCAGGGATTCGGAAGTCAATATCGATATGTAGGTGATGTAACATTAGTAACGTGACTGACAAACGTGTGACCTGATTGTATAAACACTACAACTTCGACATTCGTTTTGTGTATTTTTAAAACATTCTCAGCGATTCTAGGGTCATCGATGACGTTTCAGAATAATCATTGCGGATTTGATGAAAATATCCCGTGATCACAATAATGTGTGTATGGAAATTAAATTCTCCAAGTACAAATTCGATATTTATATTAAAACAAACACTAAACTACGCAAAACGCCGGGAATGGTGATTTAGTAATGTGAATTTCCAACAGAAATCAAAACAGCTAAGTGCACTTATCTTCGTGATGTAATGGATATTGTTTCATGTATATGCCATAATCATTTGCGTATTAAGAGAGCATACTGTTATCCTTCGGAGAGTTGTTACAAGATTTAAATAGGAAATGTTGCGCTAAACTATCAAAGGCGCCAACAGTAGCTTACCGAGTGATATCGAGTGATGAAATAGACTTTTCGCATTACCTCAAACTGAGTGAGTGTGAGTGAGTTTAGTTTTACGCCACTTTTAGCAATATTTCAGCAATATCACGACGGGGGACACCAGAAATGGGTGTCACACATTGTACCCATGTGGGGAAGCGAACCCGGGTCTTCGGTGTGACCAGGGAACGCTTTAACCACTAGGGTAACCACCGCCCCGTTTCGATACCAAAGTGACTGTCGAAGAGGAGGAACATATATTGCACGATTTATGTAGAAAAGTAGCAACATAAAATACAGGCGCATATACGGATGGCTAGCTAGATGTAGTGCACGTATGTTTTGGATTTGATAGAAAGAAGATACTGTTGAAAAGACGAGCGACTGAAGTTGAATGTTATACAATTTGGTTACAATGTATACAGAAATAAGTGGTAACACAGTTTGTACAGTGCATATGCATTTTGAAACCACATCGTGGTGGAAGCGATCGGTACACAAATCCAGCTGACGGCCAGGTAACAAGATGCTTAACGCTATTACTGTAGTCTGCGCATCAAGAACCAAGAACCACCCGCCTTCACCTACACCACGTGAAATATGTCCACTAATGTCTAATGGCGTCATTCGTCCATCAGTTAGAATCAATGACGTCATTCGTCTATCAGTTAGAACCAATCACCTCATTCGTCCATCAGTTAGAACCAATGACGGCATTCGTCCATCAGTTAGAACCAATGACCTCATTCGTCCATCAGTTAGAACCAATGTATTCATTATGGTAAGTCACCACTATGAACATCCAAATAATTCAGTAATCACATGATTTTAGTTTCTCAAGAAAAGACGGTGAAAGAATTTTCTTGTGATTAAAGTTCAGTTAGACACATTTTTACTTTTATGATCTGAGTGAACAATGTCTACTCCGGAAAGATGACACGTAGGACAAGGGTCTATGTACTAGTATTGATATGAACAGCTGCTCACTGACTTGCCTGTGAATATGATGCAGGACACTGCTAATGCAGAAGGTAATAGTTGAAGGGCCAGTGCCGTTAGTTGATAAATCTGATACAATCCTCTCCATTTCAAGGCCAGCAGTATGCTGTCGAAACTTTCGTCGCTATTTGAGGCGTCCATCTTTCTGGTATGTTATGTACAAGGTACTATAGTGGAGAAAAGGTATCAGACATTAACCCTCAATGTGAGTTAACATGCTAATATGCGCCACTGACGGATGAAGATACAAATGGTTAAACTGTACATTGCTTCTAGATATATGTATGTGTGCATGTCCATATAAAACGTTACACAATTAATGCACATGACCATACATGTATCATACCTTGATATTGTCATCCCACAGGTATATGCATGCTAGCCTGGAGGTGACTATAATTGACATAGGTATATTATACTTTGAGTTTGAAATGCGTGTTTTTCACATTAGTTTCTGCTCACGATTCTAAATGCTGATGAATATGTATATTTTCTT
Source organism: Haliotis rubra (assembly GCF_003918875.1). NCBI lineage: Eukaryota > Metazoa > Mollusca > Gastropoda > Lepetellida > Haliotidae > Haliotis > Haliotis rubra. Next base: position 95,709 of record NW_025766968.1, on the reverse strand, counting down.
TTTGACCTGAATCTATTGAATTTTTGTTTTGGATTGCACCCATGAGGACATTGAACTCTGCCAATTTGCCTGACAGGCTATAGCTTAGCTTTTAGTATACCCTATCATTTCCTGCCTTTACTATATTGGAAGTTCATCAATATCATTTTTGAAGACCATTCATTTCCAAAATACACATACACGAATGAGTGTACTTTGGACTCTCGTTAAAACACCAATGTCAATATTTGAATTCCGCATTAAGAGAATCAACGACAATATGAGTTTCCACCTTAAATTACCATCCAGATGGATGTTTTGGCGTCTTATCCATCAATGACACCCACCCACCATCTCAAACACAAACGCACACGCACACATATATACTAGTACTCAAAGGCAAAAGTAAGTGTGCTTGACTTGAAGTGAGATATGTGAATTAACTACTTATATTTTTATGATGATACTTTTTTTAACATTGCAAGAGAATCATTTCACAATAGGATTGCAAAGCGCACATTTTGAACTTTTCAGGCGGACACATGCTAGTGAGGTCACAGTGATCACCATGAGTATTGATGCATGCTTGACACTTGCGCCTCATAGAAAACCAATCAAACGTCGCAAGACGTCTTGTAGAATGCTATCCCCTATCTGTGAAAGCACTTGGCGGAGTTTGGACAACGTCTCAATATCCTCTCCATTTCGTCCCAGACGTGTTTGATAGGGGACAGATCTTGGGATTTAGCAAGAACTGCTGAACCACCCTGGCGACACGTAGTCTGGCATTGTCCTGCTGGAAGATAATTCCTGGACCATTCTGCTGGAGAAACGGCATGACGACTGGATTAGCAATTTCGTCTCTGTACCTGAGACCCGTTACATTTCCATTGATGACAAGCAGTTAGCCGTGGCATAGAGAAATGCACGCATAATTTTCAAAATTTCCTAAACAATGATTTGGGTGACAATGATTCGATGTTTGGAGCCATACCTTACTCTATGCTTGTTTGATTGGCATCGTGAACAACGACTTTCTATATACCATTATTTTTGGTTTATTGCAAAGAGGGGAGTTTCAATGTTTTTTCTTACACCCAGTATCAAGATAAAAGTTAGTACAGCCAGGCGATGAGAATTCTAGATGCATAGTGTGTAGTGACAAGGAGCAGATTAACAACAACAGATAAATGAGTCCAAGTTGCACATGATTAGATGAGACCGGGTAGAGAGTAAGATCAACGCGTAGCACACGTCTTGAAGCTATTGTACAGAAAGTATTTACATCTAAACAGGCCAACTGGGTGCTAATTGAATAGCTGATTGCTTGAATCTCTCAATCAACTTCAGTATAACAAAGTCTAAATCCACTCCATCTGTCAAGTGATGGAATCTTTCAGTCATCATCCAATCAGCTTGTTAATCCTTAACGAGGTACATAGAAACCTTGCTCGATGCAATAAACAATAATTTGTTATAATAATAATAATAGTGGGTATTTGTAACCACGCCTATATCCGTGCCCTGAAATCGTAAGCATGCTTATCTTTCGCCAAACTGTTTACTGAAGTATATTCGAAATCTGCTTGAGAATGTTCATTTTTTCAATTTGTGAATAACTTATCTTTTGAAATTGTATCATCTTGTAGATCTTTCTTTTATCTCAAGTTTCCCAAGTTGCCTCACGAAAGTTCTGCTGTTTTCGTGCAACTTTATTCAACTGATATGTTCCAGTGCAATCTCAGATTTAAAAAAAAGCTGTGTTACGATTTCGTGTACATCTCTTTAAGTTACTTGGAAATATTCAATCTTTACATGGAAACTGCTGTCTTGGTGTATTCTTTTTTTCTATGACATTTAATGAACCACTACCTTTGGTTTAACTTGAGTTTACCTATGTGTGCACATTGAAATACCAATGAGGCTGATATTTCTATATACATATACCCGTTTATTCCTCCATAGGAGATCATCAATGATTAAACTGAAATTGGTAATGAAAAGTTAAAAACGCACAAGAACTTGTGCATGTAATTCTCAGTTTCCCAAATATTTTGTAACACAATTTTCATGAAAATAATATCTTCACTAACTTGATTCTTGAGATAAGGGGACTCAATTCTAACTTTCTGTAAGTAATGTTATGCAAAAATGGCAAATGATCCTCAGATCGTAGAAGACTACTGAATTTAATGAAATTAATCAAAACATAGGCTTAAGGCTTTGTACAAACATCTTACCACACGTTCTCATGACCCTGAAGAAATGTGAACCAAACAAATTAGAGAGTAAGTTCATACTATTGAACATTTTAACAAACAATCTGACATGTAATCTCTAAGTTTCTCAACAAGTGTCAACATGAATGACTAGAGTTTACACAGTTCAATCCGAATTGGATTCAGTGTCAGTTCAAGTCAAGTCAAAGTGTTTATTGTATTTAAGGCCTCCGGCCCACATACAAGGAGAATACATGATATACATATATAAATACACACAATAATACAAGGATGAAAGGAATAAAGTTAATCAATGCTTAACAGTTCATTTCTTAAAGATAAAGCATGTTTTACATATAAGGCAAGTTGGAGAATAACGTTTTCATTATCTGAGGATAAAATTGTTCCAAAGGCAGTTTCGGGATATTTTGACTGATATTGTACTGGTATATATTTGGTTCTTAGATCAACATAAAATGGACAGAAAAATGTAAACTGGATTTCATTTTCCATGGCTGAATGACAAAAAGGACATAATCTTAAACATTTCTCTATTGACAATCTTCTACCCTTATTTATGAATAGGTCTGAAAGACCAAGTCGATATAGAATAAAATTGAGTCTGAGATATTTGGATGTTAGCACAGATGGGTATTTTTCTGGTTGAATGAGATTCTTGAAGGATCTACCGTATACCGGGAAATTTTCGAGGTATTAAAATTTCGAGGTTTGAGACCCCCGGAGCTTTCGAGGTGATTTAAATTTCGAGGTTTGGGGACCTAAAGTATATAAATATTTTAAACAATGTTAATTTCGAGGTTAGAAGAAAGTGGCCAGAAACATCACTTACCGGACCAATACTCACTGAGCTATCGGCAAAACTCCTAGTAGCCAGTGATAACTGCTGTCTGACTGTTATAACAACCGGGATACCAGTCCATGGCAGCAATAATAGTAATGAAAACAAACGTTTGATCCTTTGTTGTGATAAATGGCCCATGAAAAACTCTGTCGGCAGAGTTCAAACATGACGCCATTTTTTCTCAGACGATATTGTTTTCTTAACAACTAATTATAAGCATGTATGCATGGGTCTCTGTTGAAACTATGTTGTTGTTAGAAAGCTGAGAAGTTGAACTCTTTTGTTTACGATAGTTTATACATGTGAGTAGCTTGACTCAAACGTGCCATCGCACGTATAAAAGTTTGTTTCAGTCGATGTCGTTACATTTTGACGAGACAAAATGAGTCTAATAGCGTGGTTAAAGAAGTCTGTTGATGAACCTGAAACGTTCCTTCCTAGCCCTACCAAGGCCCAATCCATGAAAATGACGGCAACTACCGTGGCTGCAGCCAACAAAGAGGTTCTTACTGCACTGTCCACACCCAAGAAAAGGAAACGCGAATCCACCTACAACTTTTATGACGACGAAACATCAGCGAAGATTGCACGTTATGCTCTAGAACATGGTGTTGCCAGTTGCAGTCGAAAGTTCACCAAAGAGCTGCAAAAGCCCATTAGTGAATCTACCGCTCGCTCAATTAGAGACAGATACAAACGACGTTTAGTCAAGGCTCGCAAGACAAGGGTCAGTGGTCATGAGTTAAAGAAGATTGAAACAACGCTTCCCAAAGAAAACCGAGGTAGACCATTGCTACTAAACGACTTTGATGAACAAATACAGACCTACATCAGAGCTCTTCGTGATGCCGGTGCAGTAGTGAACACAACAATCGTCATAGCCGGAGCAACTGGGATTATCAACAGCGTGAATCCAGGACTTCTTGATACCAACGGCGGATCAATCACCTTGACTAAAGCCTGGGCTTTGTCATTATTGAACAGAATGGGATTTTCTTATCGAAAGGCAACCACAAGTGCACGCACCCTACCAGAAAACTTCTCCGACATTAAAGAAGAATTCCTCGGGCGTATCGGTACAAACATCAAAGAGAAGAAAATCCCTGATGAGCTTATCATTAACTTTGACCAAACAGGACTTAAGTACGTACCGTGTGGGCAATGGACCATGGCAGAGAAAGGGTCAAAACGTGTAGCGATAGGGGGACCCACTGACAAGCGAATGATCACAGGTGTAGTCGGATCAACAATGAGTGGCGATCTCTTACCTCTGCAGCTGATTTATGATGGAAAGACGGAGCGTTGTCATCCACAAGGTGTGTAGTTCCCGAGTGATTGGCATATCACACACTCAGAAAACCACTGGTCAACAGATGAAACAATGAATGCGTACTGTCACAACATCCTAGTCCCTTATGTCAACAAAGTGAAGAAGGATCTCGGACTACCCAAGCGTCAAAAGTCCCTTGTCATCCTTGACATGTTCAAGTGTCACCAAAATAAAAACTTCCTCGCACAACTGAAGAGGAACTATATCGATGTTGTTTTTGTACCCCCCAACCGCACGGATGCCCTACAGCCCCAGGATGTTTGTATAAACAAGCCCCTTAAAGACGCGCTGAAGTCTAAGTTCATAACGTGAACTTGTTTCTAATGTGAAATGCCATTCTTGATGGTACATGTTGATTGATTGTTCTCGAAATTGGTTAAGAAATAGGGGAACATTGCCAACTGTTTGATTTAACCAGACAAACCCCAAACCGTGAGAAAATAGAAGGTTTCTTATATGTTACGCCCATGTTGTTTTACCAATATTATCTAAATTGAGAAGCATATTATAAGCTAATTTTGGAATTTGTTGTTCGTGCATTCCGAGAATCTTAAACCAATACTTTAAGCATCTTATTTGTGAGTTCATAAAAAGAGGATATCTACCACACTCGCCATATATCATGCAATTTGGCGTTTATTTACCAACGGATAACAATCTTTTACAAGCTAAAAGATGCAATTTCTCAATACAATCATGTTTTTGGAACCCCCAAATTTCTGAGGCATATAACATTATGGGTTGAATTTCAGACTCAAACAATTTAAAGTATATACTATGTGTTAAAACGCCTAAGTTCTGAGATGCAGCCATGAGGTTGATTAATGCTTTCTTGGCTCGTGATGTCAAATCAGTAACACTTTTCGTGAAATTCATTGAATGAGTGAACAGTACACTCAGATAAGTATAGTGATTAGCAATAGTAATCAACTTTCCATTTAGGGACCATTTCTCAAATTTGTGCAACTGGGCGTCCTCTTCTAAAAAATGACAACATTTGTTTTGTCAAAATTACAGTTTCCAATCATGAGTATAACGTTCTAGGATGTTAAGCTGATTTTGTAACCAACAATAGTATCTGATACTAGGATAACATCATCGGCAAATAGCAAAATCAAGATTTCAATCATGTCGGGAAACATTTGTATTCCATGTTTACAAAATACAATTTCCTTCTCAAGAAAGGGAACAAAATTGGACTTAAAATACAGCCTTGTCGAAGTCCAACTGGGCAATCAAAATAGTCGGTGGTATCATCCCCACAACGTACCCGTGATTTTATATGGGAATACATAGATTTTAGAATATTTGACATTTTGCCTTTAAAACCAGCCTTTCGCAAACATAACCATAATTTATGACGATCAACAGAATCAAACGCTTTTTTAAAATCAACAAAAGCCACATACAATTTATGTTTACGGCGCATTAAGCATTTTTGGATAATTGCGTATAAGGTGAATATATGGTCACGGCTCACAAGTAGAATAGTTTCTTCTGAAGCCATCCAGAGCCTCTGGAAGTAGATCATGCAGATTGGACCATTTTGTAATTCTGGTATTCAGTATTGATGTAAATATTTTTTCCAAGGATGCTCATTAAAGAGGTACCTCTATAATTATCTAGATTATCAAAACAGCCTTTCTTGTGTATTGGAATTATAATTGAACACGGCCAGCTCAGTGTCAGGCCTTGAGATTCTTTTTCAAAAATATCATCTGGTCAACATGCTTCCAGTTCAGACTTTCTCTCTGTGCTGTTACAACATCACCGGCAGTTAAAAGTACCCGCTCTGAGGGTACTGATGTAGCGGGGATACACAAATGGAGTTAGCGTAATGGGAAAGCAAAGGATAGAAGCTTTGGTGTGAGCGCCACCACTCAGGAGAATCTCCATCTATTCTCAAAGGTTTGCCCTTTCTGTATCTCTCAATTTCTTCTTTGGCCACGGATAATGATGACTTTGCTCCAATACGACAATCTATACCAGATTCAACCTTGACAACACACCCATCTCCAAACAGTTTCAATAGACATCCTACAGAGTTGACCGAGCTGCTTTCATGGAGCGGCTCCTCTGAAACATCTGTCGTCTGACTCTTCTCGATGGTGGTGTCTGGGTCAGGTAGGTCTGGAAGTGGTGGGTCCTGGTCAGTCAGTAAGGTTTTAGACCCGTGGAATGCCGCTGCCGATCGAGTCTAGCCCTACATAGGTGCTGTCAACGTGGCTTGAATTAATAAACGAATTTAAAAGGTGAGTTTTCGCTGTCTTGGGTGATCCATGATTTTGACTTGGAATTGCGGAGGTAGCTGTTTTCGGTGAGTCGTGGCGTATAACTTTTGAAATAATGATCCGATTGTGACCATTTATAGCTCATTTTGTAGGGAAATCATCTCGCTTTTGATCCGTAGGCCTCGACGGGGCCTTAAAAATAGTTTACGTAGTGAAATCTAACTTAGATTGACAGCTGGTTTTTCTCCAAAACCATCGGCAATCATACTCACTTGTCGGCCATAGATGGCCTTGACATTCAAGTGATCTGAGCAGATCCACAGAAACGAAATTGGGCCATCCGATTGGTGGAAAGTATAATATACTGTAAGATTTTGACGGTTTGCTAATGGGCGCGAAATATGAACTTTGCAATAATCCTTTATTTTGGACGGTGCACGGAACAGTAAATTGTTAAGAATAGTTTTAGAGGTTGTAAAATGCATTCGATATTGATTCATTTTTAGGATATTATATTTATAAATATTTAACCTCTAAAATTATTCTTACAAATTTACTGCTCAGGTCATTTAAATGTCAAGGCCATCTATGGCCGACAAGTGAGTATGATTGCCGATGGTTTTGGAGAAAATGCCTGCTTACTGTCGAGGAAATGATTTGTAGATGTTGCAATAAGTTTTTAGACCCGTGGAATGCCGCTGCCGATCGAGTCTAGCCCAACATAGGTGCTGTCAACGTGGCTGGAATTAATAAACGAATTTAAAAGGTGAGTTTTCGCTGTCTTGGGTGATCCATGATTTTGACTTTGAATTGCGGAGGTAGCTGTTTTCGGTGAGTCGTGGCGTATAACTTTTGAAATAATGATCCGATTGTGACCATTTATAGCTCATTTTGTAGGGAAATTATCTCGCTTTTGATCCGTAGGCCTCGACGGGGCCTTAAAAATAGTTTACGTAGTGAAATCTAACTTAGATTAAGGAGGGGGTGGTTCCGTCGTTACATCCCTTTCCTTTTATATAGTACTAGGGTAGGGTCTATGTACCTATATGTCTTTCTAACGCTGTTTCTAAGCGTGACACGTCCCTGTGTTATTTTCTTCAACTGAAAAATGCCTCAGATCTTTTATGATATACATTGCGATTGACTGCGTAATAGATTTGGCTCTGTGGCTACTGGGCGCACTTGCTAAAAAACTTAGGTACACTAGGAGAATATCCGCTAATCTTGTCAACACATTGCGCAAGCTTTACGTTCTTCGCGCAAGTCAACTTTCCACTCGTACTGGTAGTAGGGTGGTGGTGACGTTTGATATGCGTTTGCATATTCGTAGTATTGCCGTTATGGATGGAAACGTGGTTACAGAACGTGCACTTGACACTTTTGCTATTTTTCGATAGCAGGGAATGTCGCCACATAAAACTCTTGAACGCGGCAGGCGCCTTAACAAATTCAATGTCGTCAACCTGACCCGAGTCGGCCATTTCCCCCGTTCTCGTTAGCTGCGAGTTTTCCCTGTTGCATAGCAACAAGTAAAGATGGCGCCACTCGTAATGGACATTTACGTTTCGTTTTCTAGGTTCGTTTTGCGCTATAGTTTCTCTTTATTTATTATTAATGAGGACAAGTATGTTATGTATCGTATCTGTATGGATACACTAGAAAACGTATCGATATATTTATCGTCATTAATGGTATCACGATGCTGTCAGTATCTATATATCTGTACAAAATGATTAGATTGAATTAAAGCATTTCATTACGTTCGAAAGGAAGGCATGTGCACACAGATAGGTCACTGTTTGAAGTCATCACCGTCCACAGACAAAGTATTCTGTGGATGAGGTGCATGTATTATAAGCCTGTGATAGCGCATACGTAGAAGTACAATAGTCATAATCAATATACCACATTCTCCATACACCATTGTATTCATCGTATTGGATTTAACATCAAGAAATCTTTTACATGCTTTCAATTGAACTCTTTCAATATCATTGTAATAATTCAAACCCCATATTTCGGCTCCATACAATAAAATTGGCTTAATTTTGGCATCAAATATTTGAGAGTATGAACTTATATCTATGTCTCCAAGTACATTTAATTGTTTAAAGATGCCTATCATGACCTTTTGTGCTTGCAAACAAGCGTAATTAACATGTGCCGTCCAAGATAAAGAATTACTGAAGAACCTTCCCAAATATTTGTACGAATTGGTGCATTCTAATTCTTTACCTTTATACAACAGTACTATTTCTCGTTTTTTGATAAACGTCCCCCTTTCTTTTAGAAACTATTACTTTAGTTTTATTTCTATTTACTGTTAATTTGAATTGGTCACAATAACTCTCAAGTTCTTGTATAAGTCTTTGTAAACCTGCAGTGCTTGAGAATAGCATGATGTCGTCTGCAAAAAGCAGAAGAAAAATATATACTAGGTCAGGGTGTAACTGTTTTCCATACTTACAATTGCTTTCAATTTGGTTTGCCAGATTATTTATGAAAAATGAGAATGAAAAAGGGCTTAGTATACAGCCTTGTCTTACCCGAGAATTCATTGTTAATCTTAACACAAGCTTTAACATTTTCATACATATTATGAATCAATGTTTTTATTTTAGGACTTAGACCATGGGTATTAAAAATAGACCATAGCTTTTGTCTGTCAACTGAATCAAATGCTTTTTCGAAATCAACGAAAAGTGTATAGAGTTTACCACCTCTGGTGTTGAGGTATCTCTGTATAATACTTTGTAATATAAACATATTGCCAGTAGTCGTATATCTATGTCTAAATCCTGTCTGGGATTCATTTATTTTATTTCAGTGCCTCTCCCTGGCTATTATGACATTTGGATAATCGCTGTATGGCGAGTAAAAGCTGCTTGTATGATATCGAAACAGCTTAGTGAGAATGATGTTGATTGCAGATTGATCAAAACGATGACATTTATGGTACTTGTGAATGCCAGTGTTACATCTAATGACTTCTTCTGGTCTTCGCGGACACATGCACTTAGGGCTCATGGCACATGCCACCCAAGGTTTAATGACAGCCTCACGGATCCATCGTTCGTTGTGAAGCAACAGGAAGCCAGCTTGGCCTTCACTGACTGGAGCTAGACTACATACGTCTTCTTTCATGTAGTTCATTGTCACATTCAGGGTATGCTGCCCCACAGAATATTTTGCAGCGTATCTAACAATGCCTCGTCTCTCTGTGTCATCCAGCAGCTGAGGGATGGTCTTGTTCTGGAACCGTATAGAGGTGTCCACCCACACCAAGATGTCCGTCTTTGGAAGGTTAGCCTGAGGAAAACATGGGAGAGAAAACGACAATCCCATCAGTCATGTTAGGAAAACGTGGCCCTCATTAATGGATTTCACTGTTCACATTATTCATCACAAAGGCAATGATATTTCATAATGTAACCAAAGTTATCTGAACTGTGTTACAAGATGAAGTCTAACCTTTACTAGTGTTAATTTTTGTAAGTGTCATTTTATTTAACGATCACAAACGACGCTTTGTAAGCTATGGAAACTGGTGACCCCATGGTCTAAAATGCGACAACTCAACGTAAGGAGTTGTGACCCTTAGTAATTCAATGATTTCATAAATATCGGTTTGAATCCCAGATTTCAATGCTTATGGAATACACCAATGTGATAAACGTTTAGGACCGGTGTCACTGGTTGATTTCCACCCATGCTTAGCTGTCACGTCCTGACACAACTGAATTTGTAATCAATGATCAACAGTTGAGAAGGATATACTTCTATCAGATACGCACTGGAGGAAGATATTTGACTGAGTGCCGAATCTGAGCGCTGCAGAATTGGGGAATAGTACCTTTTCTGATCAACCGATGGAATCAGTGTTGTAACTTATCAATGACTATTGATTATTATGACCAGTAAGTTTCATTGTTGACCGTGACTCTACTGTGGCATGCGACAAACGAGTGACAGTGGTGGTCCTAAGATTTGAGTAAATCCAACTAAATTGGGATTCCTTGGACATTGAGGACAGAGGATTGTCGCCAAGCGGTTATAAAATGTACGAACATGCATCACCAACAGTGACAGTCATGCGGGGAAGCTGGCAGAAAGCAGAATTCTAGTCCTCAGTTTTTGACATGTACTATTAGAATGAGGGGCACGAGGGAGTATGAGTGGCATAAATCTGGGGTTTCGCCTGACCCTAATCTTGCGACGAAGTTCAGCATAAATGTGTTGAAGGTGTGAGGCCAGTTCTTAAGGAAGTGCATCAAACTTCAATTTCAATCTAATTTGTACCTATTGTCCAATCAAATTTGAGTATTTCACGCCATCACGTTAAACAACTAGTATCATAGTGGAATAAGTATACCAGTATTTGCACACCCCAGCATCTGAATGCCCTCCTCCATTGAAACCTGTATTTATGATACATTTTGACTTGACATATTAAGTCTCACTCCTAAACTTGTTAATATTTGAACTGTAAAAACGTGGGGAAAAGAACCCATAATGTAGTATTTCTCTCTAACAATCGTTGACTAAATGAACTTTATATACACAGCTGTACCAGTCAGTGCAATCCTCAATTTATTCGTCTGCCAAACAGACCCAGATACAAATATATCCATGAAAGCCCATGCTAGTCCAGAATATGTGACAAATAAAAAATGAAGAACGTCTCTGGTCTCCTTTTCATTACATTCATTTCAGAAACTAGATGTTAGTCTAATTGTGTACTTAAGAGAATCTATATATTTCTGAACATGTAGTAAAATATATTTCATTTGAATTGAATTGATACAAAGGCAATGGTAATGATGATTCCAGATATGGCATTATGTACCTGGCGCCATTAAGACCATGTGACATTCTTACTCCGACTACGCTCTCTAAAGACAACACACACACCTTCGTGCAATATGGGGTATTGTCAGGTTCCGAAGCTGCATCAGCTGATGTCACACCACTTCAAACACGCACATGCATGTGATATCACCCAGCACAGAGCATACCTGTATGATGGTAGGTTTCCATGCATAGCACCGTAGATCCTGCAGCCTCGGGGGCATCAACTTCACCGGGAAACGCCTCAATTCACAACGACAATCTTTCATCACCTGTGGTTGCAAGTACAGAAAAACATATGATGTATAAATTTCAGCAAAACTGATGTCTTGCTTACAACAATTATCAATTACAAATGTGGTTACTCATTTTTGTGTCATTAATCAGCAAATTTGTGTGCAGAAAGTATAAATGCATACCTCAGTGCAAATTGGTAATGCATTTTGTTCTCAAATATCTGAAGTTGTATAGAGGGTATAGAGACGAAAAAAGTTGGCCATTTTGTTTGATGACGTCATCAACACCCGGCCCAGTGCTTGATGAACAAAGATCTACTTTTAGACTTGCCCATAAAGACAGCCTATTTCTAGACACTACTTTTTTCAGGTGGACAATATTCAGTCCCTAAACAGTGTTTGGAAAATTCATTCTCAGCTGAATCTTTCAAGTGAACGTCTCTTCTCCGTGAAACCATTCTATGCTGTTCACTCTACTGGTTCTGTTGGCTATTTACTTCAAAGAAAGGAAATGGAGGAAGTTCACAGTGATATTCACAGGAAGAATCACTCCGACCTAGGGGTAGCCACACAACGTGTAGAAGATGTGGTCAACAACCTGGTACAGTTTGAACTCCTTTCTCGCTTAATGAAAGCTGAATTTTAAAAAACACCCACAAACTTCTTTTGACTGTGTTAGAGAACTGTTGTGTACCGTACATCAGGGCCATACACTTACTTCCTCTTCTTTAAAGCTTTGGTGGAATGTGGAGAGACAGAAGCAATGAAAGTGCTGGGTCTTGAGACTCCTGATCCTACTGCCAAGCAACTGACATAGTTACAGGATCCCCGTTGTCATCTGGACTTTGGGAGTGATGTATGGACAGTACCCCTCTAAAAAACTCAAAACAAGGTTCCAAGAAAGAAGTGGCCCACTTGGGTAGTCATGTGAATTTACATTTGAACTAGAGAGTGTAATGTTCCATGATAAAATGTTGTATATACATTTGATTTAATGAAACTGTATATTTTGATTTCTGAAACTATCCGCTATTGGTAATAAATCAATATTCGAGTATTTTTGCATTGGTTGTCTATGTTGTGAGTTTGATTTTTGTTGATACATAAATAGATGTTTGCTCAAATACTAATCTCATTGAGATCCTAGCCACAATAGGAGTAAGAGCTTTTTTCTGGAATTATTGCAAATGGTTAGGTACCGTATACCGGGAAATTTTCAAGGTATTAAAATTTCGAGGTTTGAGACCCCCAGAGCTTTCGAGGTGATTTAAATTTCGACGTTTGGGGACCTAAAATATATAAATATTTTAGACAATGTTAATTTCGAGGTTAGAATAAAGGGCCAGAAACATCACTTACCGGATCAATACTCACTGAGCTATCGGCAAAACTCCTAGTAGCCAGTGATAACTGCTGTCTGACTGTTATAACAACCGGTATACCAGTCCATGGCAGCAATAATAGTAATGAAAACAAACGTTTGATCCTTTGTTGTGATAAATGGCCCATGAAAAACTCTGTCGGCAGAGTTCAAACATGACGCCATTTTTTCTCAGACGATATTGTTTTCTTACCAACAAATTATAAGCATGTATGCATGTGTCTCTGCTGAAACTATTTTGTTGTTAGAAAGCTGAGAAGTTGAACTCTTTTGTTTACGATAGTTTATACATGTAAGTAGCTTGACTCAAACGTGCCATCGCACGAATAAAAGTTTGTTTCAGTCGATGTCGTTACATTTTGACGAGACAAAATGAGTCTAATAGCGTGGTTTAAGAAGTCTGTTGATGAACCCGAAACGTTCCTTCCTAGCTCTACCAAGGCCCCATCAATGAAAATGACGGCAACTACCGTGGCTGCAGCCAACAAAGAGGTTCTTACTGTTCACACCCAAGAAAAGGAAACGCGAATCCACCTACAACTTTTATGACGACGAAACATCAGCGAAGATTGCACGTTATGCTCTAGAACATGGTGTTGCCAGTTGCAGTCGAAAGTTCACCAAAGAGCTGCAAAAGCCCATTAGTGAATCTACCGCTCGCTCAATTAGAGACAGATACAAAAGACGTTTAGTCAAGGCTCGCAAGACAAGGGTCAGTGATCATGAGTTAAAGAAGATTGAAACAACGCTTCCCAAAGAAAACCGAGGTAGACCATTGCTACTTAACGACTTTGATGAACAAATACAGACCTACATCAGAGCTCTTCGTGATGCCGGTGCAGTAGTGAACACAACAATCGTCATAGCCGGAGCAACTGGGATTATCAACAGCGTGAATCCAGGACTTCTTGATACCAACGGCGGATCAATCACCTTGACTAAAGCCTGGGCTTTGTCATTATTGAACAGAATGGGATTTTCCTATCGAAAGGCAACCACAAGTGCATGCACCCTACCAGAAAACTTCTCCGACATTAAAGAAGAATTCCTCGGGCGTATCGGTACAAACATCAAATGAGAAGAAAATCCCTGATGAGCTTATCATTAACTTTGACCAAACAGGACTTAAGTACGTACCGTGTGGGCAATGGACCATGGCAGAGAAAGGGTCAAAGTGTGTAGCGATAGGGGGACTCACTGACAAGCGAATGATCAAAGGTGTAGTCGGATCAACAATGAGTGGGGATCTCTTACCTCTGCAGCTGATTTATGATGGAAAGACGGAGTGTTGTCATCCACAAGGTGTGCAGTTCCCGAGTGATTGGCATATCACACACTCAGAAAACCACTGGTCAACAGATGAAACCATGAATGCGTACTGTAACAACATCCTAGTCCCTTATGTCAACAAAGTGAAGAAGGATCTCGGACTACCCAAGCGTCAAAAGTCCCTTGTCATCCTTGACATGTTCAAGTGTCACCAAAATAAAACCTTCCTCGCAAAACTGAAGAGGAACCACATCAATGTTGTTTTTGTACCCCCCAACTGCACAGATGCCCTACAGCCCCAGGATGTTTGTATAAACAAGCCCCTTAAAGACGCGCTCAAGTCTAAGTTCACGGAGTGGTACTCAGAGCAAATAAAAGACTCAATGAAGGACACAGACCTTCAAAGTGTACATGTGGATCTGCGAGCATCAACCATGAAACCTCTTCATGCCAAGTGGATTATGTCAACATTTGCAGATTTGAAAGCCAGAGAAGAAATGATGAAGAACGCATTCATCAAACCTGGCATCGCCGATGCAGTCCGTTTTGCCAGAGAGTGACATCAAGTGTATTGACAGTTGGTTTGACTTCAGACACTGATTGAATTACTTAATATGTGTCATGCATGTTATTCTGGACCAACAATTACAATTAAATAGTCTCGACACCGCATTTCTGTTGTTTGTTTATTCAGGCTGTTCAGGGTCACTGAACCTTCAGATTAGTTGTAGACAGGCATTACAGAGTTAATGCGCATGTCAGGAAGTCATTGTTTGCCAGCAGTTGAAATGCTTATCGATAGGAAATCTAGCCCAAAGGTACGAAGTTCGGAAAAATTCATGGATATAATATTTTCGAGGTTGCGTTTCTAACCTCAAAAACCTCGAAAATTAGATACCTCGAAAATATCCCGGTATACGGTATGTGTTAAAACATTACGAATTTTTAAAGTTCATGTTAATGTTTGCAGACATTGAAGAAATTTGACAAGACATCTTAGAAATGAGATAGAGCATCGGCTCAGTAGTTTTGGTAAAAAGATACCCATCTTAACAACCCACGTTTAATTAGTCATTTATCCATGGACCAGTGACAGTGACACTTCATCTCCTGTTTTGGTTTTCACCATGAATCCACAAATACAAACTCCTCGTACACAATGCTGGTAAATGGACATGATTATACATGCTCAGGGATGAAGGGAAAGAAGATCCTTATCATTCAATTATGCGTACAGGAGAAAAATCTGCCATGATTTCTATCGATCGATTTTTAGAAATGTTTGACTCAGAGTGGAAGAAAGACAAAAACAACCAGAAACCTCGGAACAACCTAAAATTAAATTTGTTATCCCTACTCAACAAGTGGTCAAACAGGCCAAGGCACTTTACCAAGTCTTTAAAAGAGGCATCTACAGCCGGAAAGATCATTTCCTCCCAGAGTTGCAAGAAGAAACGGAAGGCACATTTTTAGATAAAAGCATCTAGTCGACAGATTTGCCGTCATTTAGACTTGGACCACCATTCAGTCAACAACAAGTCCCGTGTGATATCAGATTTTTTCCAGGACAGGCATAGAAGACAGAAACACCAACAACCTTTTCCTCCTCCTCCTTCATCAATGCTGACTTGGCAGCAGCAGCCAGTGCCACAAGGTGTCCTTACATCTTCACACCGTCTAAAAAAGCTGCAACCACATTCATCAGAAAGTGCTATCAAGTTTCCGAAAAAATTTAGGCTACTACGTCCATTCACCATGATTGTCTCCAGGCCAAACCTACTTAGTGAAGCTGATTCCAGAAAGGATGAGCATTAAACCTTAACCTGAACGTGTTATATGGCTCTACTAAAGATGGCAGCCACTGTACAACGCCATTCAAACATGTGTTTATCCAAGTGTTGATTTTCATCAAGGCATTCATTCTGACCTCAAAAAGGATGAGTTTCTGGGCCCAAGTGGTATGAATGTTGTTGTTTTTGATGACTTAATGTCAACAGCAAGCAAAGATCCACACATTACAGATCTTTTTACGAAAGGACGTCATCATTGAAACTAGATTTGATAAAATTCGATAAAATAGACCACAATCTGACAAATAAATACAAAGATGACTCAGCGTCAGTCTATAAGCCAGCTTTGTTTGTGTTGAGTAGAGTTTTACTGGATGAGCCCACTAATCCTCAACCAGAACGTTGAATTAGGCTCATTTGGGGCAGTTACTATATCGGGAGGTATCGACGCCCCTAACCCTGCATACTCATACAAGCGGTGACGCTAAGTCATCTATCCTCCACTAACATATCGACCGAGCATATCGAATTTGTCATGTGTATCGATGGGCTGGAAGTATTACTTGACATGGTCACCAAACAACCCTCTGATGCATAAGTAAGTGCAGATAGTGACTGATATGGGCAAATAGCATGCTAGCAATGCATTGTTATAGATATGTTTTGATTCGGAATGAATGGAGTTACCTATGAATAAAGATTTAATGCAATGGGAGTTCTCGTAACAATATGGCTGAAATATTGCCGATGTGACGTTAAATATTAACTCACTCACTCACTCACTAATGCAATGGGATGTCTTTGTTGTCACAGTTCATGTCTTATGATCAAGTCACCTTTTCTCGTTGCCATGGTAACAGTCCTAGGTCATAGTACACGAATGTGTAGTTACTGATGAATGGGAAGACGTTCTCGTGGAGATTCCTCATCAGATTCTGTGACTCTCTAAAGTGGTTATTTGAAGCTGCAGTAACGAACATGACTCTCTTGCCAGAGGGGGGTTCTGGAAATAGCCCAAGCATGAGACTCATCTGCTTGTGGTTCAGTTCCGTCATGGTGGACAAGACGCTTCTTAGGTTGTCCTCGGGGGTTTTGGGCGGGGCTCGAGGACACGAGGACTCGACACAAGCTTGCCCTAGGAACATGAAAGAGACTACAGCACTTACACACTGATGTAGATAACACATACTTCGAAGCACAAATGGTATGCAGCAGAACTTGTGAATGGCAACACAATAATTTCCTGGAGATATAGTGAGTTGAACTACGTCCACACCAATTTGTGATCATACCATAGTCCTGGATCATTGAATGGTCTTAAGCGCAAGTTGTCACTATTCTCACATTGAAAGATGGGTTGCACTGTTTAAATAGGAACCGCGTTCCCAGAAAACACAGTTCAAGGAGAATGACATTACGAACCAACAGGAGCAAAACGAACCTGACATTCAACATACATGTTTAAGAGACTACTCCATTTTCTGTTTATGTCCAGAGAGTACAATTAGAACAAAATTTACTTAGACAATATTTGTTCGTAAATTACAAAAATTGCCTGACTGACATGCCAGACACGCAAAGTGTGTTTCGAGTGACTTGAAATATATACTGAGTCAAAAAAGGGATGTGAGTGTGGTGAAGAGCCATCAGTAAAGGTGTCCTGGTCACTTATTGTCATGTTTTCAAAACACTACCCAATGGTCATAGGGTTTTGAAATTTAAGTATTAATTAAGAAAACGAGGCGAGAGTAACTAAACAGCTCAAAGTATTACATAAGAAAACAACTCAAAGTACAGGGCAAAAAAACCCGAACATATTTGCAACTGCCAATAGCCGCGAACATCCAGTCCTTCAATTACAGACCTGATTATAGCACATGCTCCTGGATAATCGGGAGATTAATTGTTATTTGCTATTCGCTAAAGCAAGTGACAGATATGAGGCAGAGATACTGAACTGGGAGGTCATTCATCTGTTCACATGGTTTCACAACATTTTTCTTCCACAGGCCACCGGCTTGTAATTCTGTTACAATACAATAATGCCATTTATTCTAAATTCCCATTCAGACTTGAAATAGGATGGTTTCAATCATCACTGCATCATTGATTTTCAGACGTCATACACTACTGCCTTAAAGTTCATCTCCCTTACATACATGGGCAACCTGTGACATAACGCATTGCACACGGGTGTGAGCCTCGTTGGTTACTCGTGTACAACCTATGACACACACATTTCGGAGTGAACAAACTTTTGACAGCATGATGACCCATGTTTACCTAAAATTGGAGGTCGTAGCATTGAGATCAATTTCAAATTGTCTGATGAAGTTTTAAATGTACATCTTTTTAGGTGTGATGTTTCAGGAAAATAGATAGTCACATCGGCAATATTTCAGCCATATTGTAACTTAAAAAGTTATAAATTAACAACAAACACAATTACATTATATAACACCTGTTGACGAAGGACAGTAAAACAACTAGATTATCAAAGGAATGATTTTTATAGTCTTATGTAAAACTGGATTAAACCTGATAATCCATAAATATCTTGTGATATCATATCTTCCAGAATATTCTTGACCATTGTAATGAGGGTCAGCCACCTGTATAATGAGGTCATAGCTTCGAGAAGTTTCTTCACCAGTGTAATGAGGGTCAGTGACCTGCGTCACCAGGTCACACACACCTTCATAATTAGGTCACACAGGTGTTTAACGAGGTCAACAGAATGGCCGGTATACAGCAGATATTCAGTGTCGCATCTGATCCAATATTTTCTACATACGAGTAACATTGTCTGTGCTGTTGAATGTGTCACAGGTGGTAAATCAGGATTACCATCCCTAGTATTCAATGCAGGTGTGCAAACTAAGGTCCACTATTAACCACATTCCATACCTTTTATTTTCCTTGTGTAGTCCTCCAACAAAACATCAAAATCGACCTTCTGAAGGGAAACTGGAACATAGAATCTCATATAGGTCTCTTATAGCTCTTCATGAACAGTTGCATGTGCATGCATGTGTGTGTATGTGTGTGTGTGTGCGTGCGCGTGCGTGCGCACCATATGAAGGAACGTTACAGTATTTCCCAAATTTACTTACCCTAGTAAATGAATGTTACATATGAACAACTTTTGAAATCTGCTTATCATGTGGATGTCAGATGTACTATATTTAATACCCTCGTAAATAATGGGTAATGGGTAATGGTTAAATGGATTGTTACAGCATTGACACTACTTTAACATCGGTTTCAATGGGTGGGTAATATAACTCTCACATCGGTCCATTAGGAAAACATTAAAAACAAATGACGAAGTAACACTTAGCATGGTGTGTAAGTGTAGGAAACTGAGTAATAAATAATTGTAAGATAGACATTATTGGCACTTTGCACCCGAGTATTTCTTTGTCTCCTTTCTATACATCAACATCGGTAGATTTCTTGTTGTGACTAAACCTTTCCACATCCTATTAAAATCGATTATGCTCACTCCTGCATATTTGAAATTGACATCACATTTTCAAATTCCATATGACCTCGTTTAAGCCTCTAAAAATTAGGGTCTGGCAAAGCAAACCAGTGTTATGCAAGCGGATAAGTTTCCATTGGATCACTAACGTACTCACATCCTTTCAATCTGTTGTCAGTTCTTTATCAGATACATGTGAGTGGGAGAAAGGGCTCCACATAGATTTTGAACCGTTAAAAGTTTGCTTACATGTTGTCAGTCACACTGGGGTTGATAGATGTCAAGGTTATGCTTTACCGTTTACAGGTTACTGGATATAGTTTAACCCATGGCAACAATATGCGAAATTTCTTACACCCGTTCATTATTAATAACATAGTAGAGTTCTACTGTCATTAACAAACATCTGTAAAAATACTTAAATTCCCAACCTGCTAAACATACTAAAAGGTACTAAATAGGCAATCTAAATGCGTAATTTGGGGGAGAATAAATTATATGGTAGCTTCCCTGAGGGCTGATAGTCACTATTATTGAGGGAAATGCATTATCTATTTTTAGAGAAGTGTGGTGTACCGAGTACACTGTTCCCAGAAATTATTGAGAAAGTTGTTTCGGCAAATTCTCCATAGTTAAATCTCCTACATATTTCTACGCCTTCTGAAGTGAATGGCCCCTGGAGCGATTCTTTCCGCCACGCCTGCCATAACCGGCGCCTTGCGAATGTGTAGAGTTGTCTATTTAGACGTGGTAGAGTTTGGTTTAGCAATCAACTGGAATTAACGGATGTCTTGTAATTGGGTACCCCATCTGAAATTCTCTTGAGCAATTTTGTTTCGTCACTCTTGGTCATAAAGAAGAACACTGCCTCATATGTACTTGGAGGACAGGCGACAAACATCCTGCACACATTTCAGGTAATCCATCACACACCCGATATCTCACCTCTGACGAAGAGATCATGTCACGTATTATGCCGATGCTGGCATAAACCCACATTTCTTGAGTGACCTTGCCTAATTTCCCGGCACCCTTCGAGTTAGAGTTACTAAGGTCCAATGTAATACCATCACCTAACTCGATAGTTTTAGGCTCAACATCTAACGATTCTAGCCAGATATAGTCATCAATGTTTCGCTTTTAGCCAGTAGAAGTTTTACCGCCGGTCCGCTGATGTTGACCTTGACTGTCGCCGCCGAGCGTCCCATAGCTGTTGTTTCAAGCTCTCAATCTCATCCACCAATTTCTTGCGCTTGGCTTCAAGTCGTAGTTTCGTCAATTGTGCCTCCAGAACTTCACATTTGCTCTGTAAAGCGGTCGTATCGATAACAGGGAACCTGCTAACGTGTGACTGTCCATGAAACTCACTTGGCGAATCGGTCGACCTTGTCGGCATGGTTGACGTGTGTCTGTCAGGAGACAAAGTGATTCCTGGTCTGACTTGCGTAGCGCCTCCATGATGATTGGCATACGTGATCCTGCACCCTTACGTTTAGGTTTTCCCCCTTCGCTATCTTCCGCCATGTTCAGAAACATGAAACATTCTTCTCGTTTTCATAAAACCTTGTGTGCGACAGCGGTCGCCATGCTAGCAGTAAGCGCGGCATTACGTAACGCCCTCTAACACCAAGGAAGATAACTCTTGACATCACAGTCAAACGCGTAAGTCATGGGTTGGTCAAAGGGAGGCAACTCTTTACGTACTGTTAAAATCAGTTTTACTCTAACCTAAAACTATACTGCATGTATATAAACTATAGAAGTTTTACTGAAATGAATATGTTGAGATATGATTCTCTTACAGTCTTAGTGTCTTTTCAGTATCCCAATATTCGACCACTTCTTTCTTCATATCCTCAATATTTCTGAGTCCTTTTAGTTTATTCTGTCCTTCATTACTTTTCATGCATATAGATCTGGGCTGTAGATGGGCCAGTCTAAAACTTGAACATTGTATTTTTGGTCGTTATCATGCAGGAAAATCCAATTATCTTCATACAGTGTTTGGGCCGTTGGAAGGAGGTGACTACTTAAGATGTCAACATACCGTTCCTTTGTCAAATTACCAGTGAAAATACACAACTGCGTCACTCCACGTGATGATAATTATCTCCTTGGTGAGGCAATTCCGCGCTTTTCACCCAGTTAAGTCTTTGTAATTTTGTCTAAGGGTTTCATTATATACCTGAGTACTTCTTCTATTAATCATCTCATTTCTGATATTCTCAGCGCTTTTCAATTTCCCCCTACTTGCAATCTGACCAAGTCGCCAGCGAATCGTAGTACTGAACTTCCTTGGCCTCCCTGACCCTGTCTTGTGCTCAATCCCAACTCCTGACTGAATATTCTTCACAGTTCTGTATACTGTAGACAGACGAATGTCATGTCTACCAGCTAATTCTTTTGCATTAGTCACAGCCTTTCAAATTCATTTAGAACCCGCTATCGTTTCTCTTCTACTGTCAAATCTGCCATGTCAACACAGGAATCCGTCTGCTACACCAGGGGAGATAACTCTTGAAGTAGTAATATTCATTCTAAAGACTACAAGAGTTGCCTCCCATATTGAGTACCTTACTACATAATGTAACACCTATGCTCAAAGTCTATTAGCAGTATTAGGAAACACAGATTTTCTTAAATATAGTGCCTTTAACAATAATCAGTTTGCCACACATGCCATAATCCCAAGTAATGCCTTCTGTAGTGTATCTGTCATGCAACATATGATTTACGTTGCGTTTAGCATATTTTCAATGACTATATGTGATCTCAGGTTAAGCCACTGGCAACTATGGAGTTTATGTCTTTTGTACCATCAAATCCCTGTCTCAAAGAAATGCAAATATATGACAGGTGCTTGTGACTTTTGTAAATGAGAAATGGAACAGACGCATGTTACGCTTGAACTATGCACGTTATAACACAAATGCAAGCTCCTCAACTACGAACGCCTAATACCGCCATTTTTATAGCATATTTTCAGCGACAATTCTTGTTGTTTCGAATATTTACTCGTTGCTTCGAGTATTTTCTAGTTCTTTCAATAATTTTCTCGTTATTTCAATAATTGTCTCGTTACTTGAATTTCTTTCATAAACTTGAAATTTCGAGTATTTACTCGTTTCTTCAAGTATTTTCTCGTTGCATCAATTATTTTTCTTGTTTTGATTAATTTCTCGTTGCTTTGAATATATTTTCTCGATACTTCACGTTTCCTTCAAAAACTTGAAATTTTGAGTAATTAATCGTTTCTTCAAGTTTCTCATATATAAGACAAATTATAATTGATGTCAACTTATTTATTGTATACACAAAGTTTCTGGGGTTTTCGTTGTCCCTTCGTCAGGTGAATGTTGACTAACAGATGTACAGAATATATATATACTAGTTATGTTCATGAAGCCAGAGTTAATTTAAGCATGTATATACAATAAAGAGGGGATTATGGGATGAAAGAGAATAAATATACAAAAGTGGATTAGGTGGGTAAGTGATAGAAGCCAATGAGTCTAATTGATGTACAAAGTGGCTGGATGATATTCAAATTGATAACAGAAGCAGGGATGACATACGAAAGGTAGGATGATGCTGTTTCAGTTGATTAAGAGGTGATTGATGAAGCCATATGAGTAATTAATTTGCCTGCCATTGGGTAGGTAAATCCCTTGATTTCTGTTCATCTGTGACGCTAATCTTTTAATGCTGATAGACTCTGAAATCTTGCGTCGTGGCCAATCATGGATGTTTGATACTATAATGGTTGTTGCTTGCCAGTCAATGAAGTGTGATGGATTGTTCACAATGTGTTCAGAAAGGGCTGACTTAAGATCTGATTTCAGCGGCGAGGTTTTGTACTCTTTGAGCCTAATGTCAAAGGGGCGGAATGTCTCTCTTACATAGCTGCTGCCAGTCGCACATTAGCTTGTAGATAGAACCCCTGGGGTTGTGAGTGGTGTTAGATGAAGTGCATCTTCCACTGGCCTTCAGTTTGTTTTTAAGTATTTTGTCACAGCTGAAAGTCACATCTATGCTGGCAGTTTTCTTGAGCAGTCGGCTGATGTGGAGGCTGATCTGGCCTTGGTAGGGAATGGCTTCATGTACATTACTGGTACATGTATATATATCATGTGTATATGTTAACATTCAACTGACGAAGGGGCAAGGAAAAGCCCAGAAACGGTGTGTATAGAATAAAGAAGTTGACATACATAATATTTTGTCTTATACTTGAATACCAATTTCTATATGCCTCCCAAGAACCTATTTTCTCGTTACATCAACTATTTTTTCGTCGTTTTGATTAATTTCTCGTTGCTTCGACAATTTTCTCGTAACTTCATGTTACTGTCAAAAACTTGAGATTTCGACTATTTACTCGTTGCTTCAAGTATATTCTCGTTACTACAATTATTCTTCCGTTGCTTTATAGGAAAGTGGACTTGGCAGATCACGATGTTAATTGCACCTCATGTGGCTATCAACCAGCAAGACATATCTTCACAGGTGACTTCTCCATTGTTGACAATAGCAACCTCGTCAACTATTTAAAGATGGACCTAAATATCGTGAACAGCCCCCTGAAGAAGAAGAACCTGTGGAATGTCAGTGGGTTAAGTCAGTACGTGATGTTGTCATTGGTAGAATACACAAACTGAAAAAGAGGAAACAGAATTGGAATAAACCCATTCTGTCCCAGCCAGCTGTCATCCAAAGTCTGGCTGCCCTGCATGAAACGTTTATAGTTATTCCCACTGACAAGGCCTCAAATAACATAATCATTATATATAAACATCATTACATAAATGTTTTGACCAAAGAGCTTGGTATACGTGACATATCAAATAATACCACATATAAGGCCAGTATGTTAACTGAAATCTGCCTAAACCATTCAAAGTCGCCATCCACGTTTGGCTTGATTGTAAAAGCTGAAGACATATCCATTCCTCTTTTGTACTGGATTCTAAAACTACATAAAATCCGTTCAAGGAGAGATTTATTGCTGGTTCCCCCAAATGTACAAGCAAATCCCAGTCTCAGAGATTAACTATTATCATGATTACTATCAAGGAAGGACTTTCTTGATATTCACAGAAGATTTTTGAGACATGCGGAATTAATACATGTGGATTCGCGAAGGATTTGCTTACATTTTTAGAAACTCAGAGTTCCGTTCTGTCAAAACATTTGATTTTTCAACACTGTATACCACTATTCCACATAACAAGCTTAAGGAAAAAAATCATTCCTTGATTTATGGGGCTTTTGTAAACAAACATGGTGAACAAAGACATGCCTACAGAGGCCCAGGACAATTTGTCAAATTGAAAGCAAGTGTCATTTGAAGTTTACTGAGAATATGTGAAATGCTGGACTTTCTCATTGATAACATCTATGTGAAATTTGGGGGTAAAACATTTCGCCAAGAAGTAGGCATCCCCATGGGCACCAACTGTGCTCCCCTCCTTGCGTATCTTTTTCTTTCTGCATATGATTCAGAATTTCTGATTGGTTGGCAAAATCAAAATAAGGTAATTTGGCCAAGAAGTTTAACTTCAGATTCCGGTACATCAATGAATTAATGTCGTTCAATAACCATCAAATAGCCAATTGCCTTCCACTCATTTACCTACCTGAACTTGAAATTAAGGAGACAAGGGAGACCGCCTGAACTGTTTCATACTTAGATCTATGCATAAAGATTCAGAGTGACAAAAAACTCACCACATGGCTGTATGACAAAAGGGATGATTTCAACTTTCCAGTAGTAAACGTCCCTTTCATGCAGAGCAAACTTCCAACCTTTGCTGTTTACATTTCACAACTTTTGAGGTACAATAGAACGTGCTCCTTTTATGAGGAACTCAAAGAGCGTCATGCAACTCTTGCTCAGAAGTTGTTTGATCAAGGTTACACCATTCAAGACCTCAGTAAAGCTTTCAGGACATGTGGACGTAAATACCAATTTTGATGCCCCTGTGCCAAAAGTGATGTCCGATGCAATTCCCTATTTTGCTTTATACCATACGTTCCCGAATTATTTCAGGTGAACAATGACTGGACTTAGCAAATGTTTATGGCGGGTGCCACTGGTGGGGTAGGACACGCTCACCTTTCGCGAACACCGGGTAACATCACTATTTCATAGTGATTCAGTAACACATGCTCTGTCATCGTATCGCATGGTGACAATCACTGGATTGTCTGGTTCAGACCCGATTTGTTTACCAACAACATCGGACAGATATAACACTGCTGAAACTAATATCTGCTCATGATATAGTCACAATTGTACAATCGACTCTGCTGTTGGCAGAGATTTGTTATGAATGTTGAAAGGGTTTTGTCGCTTCTATTTTGATTATTTTCTCGTTCCTTCAACTTCTTTCAAAAACTTGAGGTAACGAGTAAATACTGAAATTTCAGGTTTTGGAAAAAACTTGAAGCAACGAGAAAATACTTGAAATTTCGTGCTACAAAAGTGGCAGTATTATGCTTTCGTACTCAACATCCTTAAATCTCAAACATAAACATTTTATGAAAACTTTTAACAAGCTTCGGGCCAATATTAGGACAGCAATGCAATTATCTTCAATGTTGTAGAAAACACTCTACTTAGGAAAAACAATAACCAATTGCGATATTGCATTCATGTCGGAATCAATATTTGGGGCACATGTCGCATTTGAACTTGAATGTGCGACGTCTTGGTCAACGTCGTCTGCGACTTAGTCAGGCCAAAAGGTATACGAGACTGCTTCAAACAGCGGAATATATGTCATGTGATAAGAACTTCTCTGACGGAGACAATGACAGCGACGCAACATCGCATTTACTTGTGCGACCTTTGTCTTGGTGATTAGAGTTCGTGGATCGTCAATTAAAACGGCTTGATGGACAGATCAGATCAGATACCTGTTTGATGCTCACGTATCCTCGGGTTTGGAATCGTCTATCCAGTGTTTGTCATGGCACGTGCATCAGAAACAGTAGTAACCCTGAGGCACGTTCACATACAATTGTTAGGCATGTCTCAAAGTCTCAAAGATTGTTATCACCAGTAAATTCTGCAGACGTGTTGGTGGCTATGCTGGGTTCACACTGTCGTGTGATCCGTTAAAAACACCACGGTTGGCCATTTGCAGCTGATCGTGGAACTTCTCTTAAATTTCAGGTTGGATACGAGGTGATGTGAGTCGATACGATCTGTTACGCTTGGATGCGATATTGTCACAATTGGTCACTTTCAGGTGACGCGGTCTGTCATGATCTGGTCTCCCGTTCAGATACGATCACATACGTTGTGATAAGATTGTCAGGATCGAGTCCACGATCTGGTCGCAATCTGACACGATCATCACGATCAGGGTCGCCGATTTGGTACAATCTGGTACAAGGGGGTATGCACATCAAATGAAACACCGAGAACGACAAGGGTTGTGCTAAGTAAACGCACTTCACGTACCGCACGTGCATTTGTTTCACTGTTCCAACTACTGCGCTTACCCCATTGTGGTAACCTAATCGTCGTCTTTCCGACAGAACCGTCAGAAATCGCTTAAGAACTGTAGGCCTGAGGTCCAGAAGAGTAATCAAACGCACTCTACTGGCAGATCACCATCAGAGGCACCGTTTGGCATGGTGTCTGGCTCGACGTGCGTGGAATCTGAGTACATGGCTAACAATTCACTGGTGAGATGAAAGTCGTTTTCTGCTGCATGTCACAGATGGACGAGCAAGGGTTTGGAGGCTCAGAAATACGACCTATACACCAAGGGACATCAAACCAATAGTCCCATACGGGGGAGGCTCCGTTATGATCTGGGGGTGTAACTCCCATGTTTGCAAGTTGGACCTGGTTACCATACGAGGCAACCTTACAGGTGAACTGTACATCCGAAATGTCCCGGAACCAGTTGTTGTCGCCCATTTTTTACCTCAGTTACAACGCAGTTACAACACTGCCTTGGCTTGCAATGAGTCCAGATCGGAATCCGTTGGAGCGACATGCACGTGTAAAACACCATCGTCGCTTCACTACAAACTCGAAGGACATACATGTGGAAAACACTACAATCACTTCACTATATGCTATAAGGACATACTTGTTTAATCACTACTTACAATCACTTTACTACACCCTCTAGGGGCATACATGTGGAAAACACAAATACAATCACTTTACTACTCCCCCTAAGATCATACGTGTGTAAAACACTACAATCACTTTACTACACCCCCTAAGATCATACGTGTGTAAAACACTACAAATCACCTTACTACACCCTTTAAGATCATACGTGTGTAAAACACTACAATCACTTTACAACACCCTCTAGGGGCATGCATGTGTAAAACACAAATACAATCACTTTACTACACCCCTAAGATCATACGTGTGTAAAACACTATAATCACTTTACTACACGCTACAAGGACACACGAATGAAACACTAATACAATCATTTTCCTATTCTGAGGACAAGCATGTGTAAAACACTATTTACAATCACTTTACTACACTTTTGGCGACAAACACGTGCAAAACACAATTTACAATAACTTTACTACACATTCTGAGACCAAACACGTGTAAAACAGTATTTATAACCACTTTACTACATATATTCTGAGGATATACATGTTTAACCACGACAATCAGATACTATACGCATTAATCACATATTTTTGTATGTTTAAATTGAATTAAAATGAATAGAAACTGACCCAGGCTTAGGAAACATTTTCTGATTGAAATGTGTTATTGAGCCTTTCAGTATCTGGTTTGTCGACATACACTTGTAAACACTACTTACAATCGCTTTACAACACACTATAATGAGATACACGTGTAAAACATGTGTAATATAGAACCTTGCAGTCCCTGTTTATCGACATACACGTGTACACACTACTTACAATCGTTTTACAACACACTATAATGAGATACACGTGTAAAACATGTGTAATATAGAACCTTTCAGTCCCTGTTTATCGACATACACGTGTACACACTACTTACAATCACTTTACAACATACTATGAGGAGATACGTGTAAAACATGTGTAATATAGAACCTTTCAGTCCCTGTTTATCGACATACACGTGTAAACACTACTTACAATCACTTTACAACACACTATGAGGAGATACACGTGTAAAACATGTGTAATATAGAACCTTGCAGTCCCTGTTTATCGACATACACGTGTAAACACTACTTACAATCACTTTACAACACATAATGAGGAGATGTAATACGTGTAAAAGTCCCTGTGTAATATAGAACCTTTCAGTCCCTGTTTATCGACATAAAACACGTGTAATATAGAACCTTTCAGTCACTGTTTATCACTCGCTTAAAAACAAATCTATACAACACATTATGAGGAGATACACGTGTAAAACATGTGTAATATAGAACCTTGCAGTCCCTGTTTATCGACATACACGTGTACACACTACTTACAATCACTTTACAACACACTATGAGGAGATACACGTGAAGAACATGTGTAATATAGAACCTTTCAGTCTCTGTTTATCTACATACACGTGTAAACAACTAATGAAATTACAATCACACGTGTAAACAATCACTTTACTACATACTTTAATGAAATTCACGTGTAATATAGAACCTTTCCGTCCCTGTTTTGTCCCCGTAAAGCTGATCATCTTATCATATTACAGTACTTACAGTTAGCACAGTGTGTGTGTGAGGAAACAGTGGTAGAGGTGTCAACATAGTCTATCATTATGGATTTCTAGTTTTAAGGAACAACCTGAAAATGGGTTGAATGGTGGCAGAGATGCATGTGATTGAGCCATATTATGCAATGCACTAGACCCGCAATGAACGCAGTGACTGTCATTTCGTTTTGCTAGCTCATGTGCCGCGTGGGATGTTCCTGTCGGGGTATCATGTTTGGGAGAGGGTCGATTGTCCGTTGATTCTGGCGATTCTATGGCTGGAAAGTGTTGACTGACTTTCTATACAAATATTATTGTTATATTAAATTAAAGCAGAATGCTTTCATGGGTAAATGTTTTCTGTTACGTTCGAAAGGAACGCATCTGCATGCAGATAAGTCACTGTTTGAAGTCATCACCGTCCACACAGAAAGTATTCTGTTGATGAGGTGCATGTATTATAAGCCTGTGATAGCGCATACATAGAAGTACAATAGTTATAATCAATATACTACGAGGGAGACCGGATTACAGTATGCCATCAACCTAGGCTGGTCGGAGGAGGCAAGTTAATGGTTTATGCGATCAGGCTCAGCTCCATGATTCATATGTGTCACAATACCCAGCTTGTCTAAATCGTTACTCATGATATTAATATTAACACTATTATTCGTTGCTCTATCAAACAAGGTTTCTATAATACACGGATCTTAACGTGTCAGCGTGTTCCTGTATTACACACAATGCACAAAGTGTCGTGTAATCTTGTAGTTCCAACCATTATGCTCCTTTAAAACAATTGGAAAGTATTTCGTGTTCATGGTGGCAGAGAAACTGATAGTGTCATACGGGATTCCTTTCTGGTGACCTTATCCTGTTTTTCGGCTGATCTGAGGAAACTGGAATGTAAGGGTTTACTGATAACTTCTGAACTGCGTAATTGTAATAGTGATATCTTTGTTGTGTAAATGATGTGATGTAGGTATATCCTTGAACACTTGAGTCAGTTTACCGAATGACTGAGTGTCACGTTTCACATTGCTAATTCAGTGCACATTCCATCATTACAGGAGCCTTGATCATCTAGATTCTGTTTGAAGCTTTCCCAGAAAGGTTCTTGCAACGAGTTTTGAGTATGGGTGAAACATGGGTTCACCATATCAAAGCAACAGGTCCCTGAAGCTCAGTCACTGCGCCCTTTGGATGACAGCATGCCGGGACAGACGAGGCTTATTCCAAATCTGTCCTTATTTGAAGTTAGTATACTGAACCAAATTAAAACGTGACCCTTGTTAAAATGAACACCTGACTGGAATTAGTATAGTGGTAGTTAAATAGATGTGCATCATACTGTTATAATCCAGGTAACAATACACACTATGGGTAGTTGATTGCGGCATCATTTTATCAGAAACGTAACGCATGACGTTAAATGATCCCACACGCGTACTTAACACAGATAAAAGTGTTAGCAACAGAAGAAATCAATCACGAGTCTGACCTCCTAGGTTCCACTACACTAAATCAGAATCACATCCTCCCTGAACAACTGAAGAGACAGAGACATGTGACAGCTGTGATTGGATGAAATAGTATGACATGTTTATGCTTTTTAAAGCGAATCCACCCAGTGATTAAAACTGACCACAATTTTAAGTATTTAGTGCTGTCATTTTTATCACCATAACTTATGCTTATTGTGTGTACAGATATTTTCCAGCAGGTGACATTTGGTACTGAACTGGGGTTGATGTGTTCCGCTTCCTGTGCTGGGAAAATGAGCCGGACAATTTGGCCAGAAATTGTGTTTTATTGTAGTTTAAAGGCCTGACTGTACCCATGTGTACCGGGATTGGTTGTTGATAGCCTGGCTAATTTAAAAAAATAAAAGGTTACTATAGAAGTCTATGGGAAAACATTTGGTGTTGTGTAACCCTAGGGCGGCCTTGACGGCAACACAACGTCTTCCTCATGGACTAGAGAAATTGTCGGAACACTCTAAAAGTAATTCCTTGTCACTGCTGCTTGCTTAAGTTCTTGCAAGCTCTGGGCATGATTAATCTGATGTCGCATTCACGTGTGTTCCGTCGGGTCCAAGTTGTGGCCTAAGATGTTGCGCGTCAAAGTCATGTCTTGTAGTCGTATGAAGGCCACTGGCCCAAATACAGAGAAAGTGCATACTCACATACTACATTAATACATGACTTCGTACATACATTACATTAAATTGTTCCAGTATTCATAATGTTTGGTTCATTTCATTACTTTGAGATGGAAATTTACATACTTTCCTCACATCGATATCGTTCGAAGACAGAAGCATACTAAATTTATACATAATCGGATTATGACAATACAGTTGAGACTGATACATGAGCGGCAAATCGTGAATCAAACTGTCGAACTTATATCTGACCCAACTCGATAACTACTTAAATTCGGAATATAACCTCCTCCCTTCATGGCCGCCGCTACAAAGTTCCAATTGTGAAAACTAAAGAGAGTACCATATCTCTTTTTAAACAAATGTGAAGATACTTAAATTCGTGAATTTATGCAAATATGTTACGCATTTGTATCTCTCTGATGTGTCAGCAGCTCTGTTGATGTAACACAAATTCCTGAAAAGGCAATAAATTACTATTCTATTCTTATCGGAATTACATATAACGATAAAAAGATTAATCCCCAAATTTCAAAGAGGACATAAACGTAAACTTAAATCTAACGCCAGCCATCTTTCTCAGACGCGGATCCAGAGTTGGGTGCGTGGGTGCGCACCCACTTATCCCCTGAAAATTTTCCCCTGAGGAGCATTTCCCCTAACCTTTGGACTTCAAGTGATTATTGTTTCACTTTTTCACGCGTTATGACCAAATCTTTCACGTCAGTCGCCAACACGCCATTGTCATGTGTATGATACAACAGGAAACTAAAACGAATAACCCACTCGCAATTATTACAAATAGTGTTTCTAAAATTGGTAAGTATTCAATATTGCCTTTTAGACGTTGCATCGAATCTACAGTTGCAGTCCAACTATACGACCAGTTCTTGGTACTGCCCTTGATATAGAGAGTCAGGTAAGGTAAAACCACCACCTACCATTTTTGTAAATATGAGTGAGGTTAGTTTTACGCCGCTTATTAGCGATATTCCAGCAATATCACGGCGGGGACACCGGAAATGGGCTTCACACATTGTACGTATGTGGGAATCGAACCCGGGACTTCAGCGTGACGAGCGAACGCTTTAACTACTAGGCTACCCCACCTTCCCTTGTAAACATGAGGCTAGGAAATCAAACCATCGACCTCCCAAAGAAATATCCACATATTATGCTGAAATACATTGACAGCAAAATATGTTATCATAGATGGCCGGCGTTCCACAAAGCTTACAAAGTCAAACACTCGCTGAAGTGTTCGTGTGGCTGTGTGTTAAATAAAGAAGCAAAACTTCAGAATATAAATTTATAATATCAATTCAGTGATATTTATTTACATTTTCTTGTCTAAAATTACCAGTTTCTATTACTTTCAAGTGTCGTTTTCGGGTATGTTGTTTTTCCGTGGAGTTTCTCTTTGTTTCCTGATCCACTGTTTCATCTCCTCGATTGTCTGTGGCAGTTCCTGGTTGTTAGTTTCTGGTAGGAAGCGAACCAGGAGAGTCACCACGACACAGAACGTGCCGAACACAGAGCCAGGGACCCACGGCAGGTAGCGGTACTGTTACACAAGAATCCTCATCATGTATTACATTTAAAGTGAGGGAACTATAATTTTTATACCTTATATGGGAAATTACGTGGCAAGATTACCAACATTACCAACTGTTAATCCGGGACACGCCGAATATAAATTCCATTTGTAATTCTCAAACCTTGTTAAGAAATCTTCATTTGGAAATGTGAGTTGAACCGCTGGTCATTATTAAGTTAGAATATGTTTTAAACAAATATGGGAAAGGTTTAATTCTTCAAAAGAGTCAGCGTTACGTTTGATTAGAATTTGCCCTCGCCAACCTATGCTAATCTATGCTACCGAAGGCACTAGACAGATCGGTTGTGAACCTGGAGCGTGGAATCCTGCCAAGAATAGAAAACGCTGGTCTGGTACATAATTTCTACATGTCACCGCCATAGCTGGAATAATGCCTGGTGCGACATCGTGCAACAAGCCAGGAGACACAACGCAAATGGCAAAACATGAATTGTCATTGGCCACTAATTTGCTGTATGAATGATATATTTTAATGTTATCTATGTTCCTCGAATTATTCAAGCCTGGTGCAGCCTCTCGACTACCCACAGTCTTAATATGTGTGAAGTTCCGAATGAAGTAATGCGATATACCTCAGTCCTAGCACACTCTGTACAACCAGACTCACCACAGTCCGTGTAAATGGGGCAAACAGTCCACCAATCCTCGCAGACATTGATGCCAGACCAATTCCAACATTTCTGAAACACATTAGCATTGAGGATACAAGTTTACACATCGTGCTTTTGGTCTGTATATAATTGTATATTTGCACTAATATATAATGGATATTAATGCATGTAACACACACAATAATTCTCATCTTAATTCAGGATTCAAGGTGGTTACAAGGCCACACTAACCGTATTACTATATATCACTGAAGACACATACTAGAAGGTGGGGTTTGTTAGCCTAGTGGTTAAAACGTTCAAGTCTCGAGTTCGATTCCTCACATAGGTACAATGTGTGAAGCCCATTTCTGGTGTCGCCGGGGTGATAGAGAGCTGGAATATTGCTGAAAACCAAACTGACACACTGTAGGTGTTGTGTACGCTAAGGTGTAAAGGGATGTTTGTTTCGGTTGAGTTTTATGAATGTGTTCTTGTAAATGGCGTAAAAGTAAACTCACTCACTGACATACTAAAATGTGCATGAGGGATTTGTGCTAACATGTTATGTGCGTTTTAAATGATCTTGCCAACATGCCAGGCACGTGACTTGCGATCTGTAATTGACCGAGTCTGGACCAGAATATTCGGTGATGGATGTCATTGACATCGATCCACCCGGCTACCATGGCATGCAATCAACAATGTCACCCAGCCTAACTCCCCTATCCATTTTGTCCCCCAGATTTCCTTCAGTTTTCAAATATAAGTTAAGAAAATATAAGTAAATGTTTATTCGCCCTGTGTGAGGTATACGTACGTTCTCGGACGACATTGTTTGTTTTTGTGGCGATCACTATAGTCAGCAGCTAACTTTACGTAGGTAAACGTGTATTGTGCTGAACATAAACAGAGCTCGTTAAACACAATAATAACATGATTTCGTTTGAGCATGTAAGAAACCTCCCAATGGTAATTACCAGTAAATGTAAAGATAAAATGCGAATTATTTTAAATGTCGCATTTCGTTGCGTTTACGATTTTTGTTCTGTGTAACATTATCAAAGCACATATCATGGATTATATAGCCGTATTGGCTTACCTTATGTTTGTTGGGAAGATTTCAGGGGTATACAACCATATGATGTTATATGAAGTCGCTATTGCAAATTTTCCTATCAAAGAAAATGTTGTCACCGCTACAGTGAAGGAAGGCACTGCACCTGAAACACCAGTAGGGAGGATACAGAATACTACGGTTATAACGAACTCAAAGGGACCATTAAGTTTAGTTCGTTATAACCGTAGTTCGTTCAAAACATGGTCAAAATACGTAGAAAATATATAGAAGTGGTCAGGGCCCTGTTCCCCAAAGCGATCGTTAGCCCTAAGATGATCGCAACCCATACTTTAACATAGATTTACGACTGTCGTAGCGCTACGATCGCTTTGAGGAACGGGGCCCTGTGCCTTTAACACAGTTCGTTATATCCGTCAGTTCGTTAAAACGGAGTTTACTGTATATGAAACATATAATGAGTGGATCATACCTGTTCTGTTATCTTGCCTCACACATTAATGTCGTTTTCTGATTGGCTCAGCGCTCTTCTATTATTTTCAATGTACCCCGCTATCAAGCGAGTAACATTTTCCATGTGCCCCGCTGGGAATGCCGAACTAATTTGGTACTTCGTAGTAGTAATTCTTTATCTCGAATAACATTGAATCACGTATGATGAGCGGAAATTACCAATGTTTTGCGAAGGAAATTCGATGGAAGGGAGATAACTCTAAATTTGTTTTTCTTGTCTTGTCGCCTTGCACTCCATACTATGATCCATGCTTCAAACAGTTCAAAATTACAATTGAGGTGTTGGGAGAGATAAATACTTTGTTCACTGGTCCCTCGGGACCAATGGATTGATGTACCCTCGATAAACAAACATCGAGGGTACATCAGCCCTTATAATGTACCACAGTAGAGCTATTATGGTAGTGTTCAATCATTGCAGTGTCATTTCACTCCCATACTAATTTTACTGAGCGTGAGGAGAGGGTGTGGTAGAGTGCTAGAATCGGTAGTTGAGTGCAGGAAGCTGTGGAAGGGTACTGATTTTCGGAGATTGAGAGAAGCCGTGGCACAGTACAGGTATTCGGTTGTAGAGTGAGAGAAGCCGCGACAGAGTAAAGTATTCGGTGGTAGAGTGAGAGAAGCCGCGACAGAGTAAAGTATTCGGTGGTAGAGTGAGAGAAGTCGCGACAGAGTAAAGTAATCGGTGGTAGAGTGAGATAAACCACGGCAGGGTAAGGTATTCGGTGGTAGAGGGACATAGGCCACGACAGAGTAAGGCATTTGGTGGTAGAGGGAGATAAGCCGCGACAGAGTAAAGTATTCGGTGGTTGAGTGAGATAAGCCGCGACAGAGTAAAGTATTCAGTGGTAGAGTGAGAGAAGCCGCAACAGAGTGAAGTATTCGGTGGTAGAGTGAGATAAGCCGCGACAGGGTAAGGTATTCGGTGGTAGAGTGAGATAAGCCGCGACAGAGTAAAGTATTTAGTGGTAGAGTGAGATAAGCCGCGACAGAGTAAAGTATTCAGTGGTAGAGTGAGATAAGCCGCGACACAGTGAAGCATTCAGTGGTAGAGTGAGAGAAACCGCGACAGGGTAAGATATTCGGTGGTAGAGTGAGATAAGCTGCGACAGGGTAAGGTATTCAGTGGTAGAGTGAGATAAGCCACGACAGAGTGAAGTATTCAGTGGTAGAGTGAGAGAAGCCGCGACAGGGTAAGATATTCGGTGGTAGAGTGAGAGAAGCCGCAACAGAGTGAAGTATTCGCTGGTAGAGTGAGAGAAGCCACGACAGAATAGGTATTCGGTGGTAGAGTGAGATAAGCTGCGACACAGTGAAGTATTCGGTAGTAGAGTGAGAGAAGCCACGACAGAGTAAGGTACTCGGTGGTAGAGTGAGAGAAGACACGACACAGTGAAGTATTCGGTGGTAGAGTGATATAAGTCGCGACAGAGTGAAGTATTCGGCGGTAGAGTATTCGGACAGGTGAAGTAGTCGCGACAGATATAAGTCACGACACAGTGAAGTATTCGGTGGTAGAGTGAGAGAAGCCGCAACAGAGTGAAGTATTCGGTGGTAGAGTGATATAAGTCGCGATAGAGTGAAGTATTCGGTGGTAGAGTGATATAAGCCGCGACAGAGTGAAGTATTCGGTGGTAGAGTGATATAAGTCGCGACAGAGTGAAGTATTCAGTGGTAGAGTGAGATAAGCCGCAACAGAGTGAAGTATTCAGTGGTAGAGTGATATAAGTCGCGATAGAGTGAAGTATTCGGTGGTAGAGTGATATAAGCCGCGACAGAGTGAAGTATTCGGTGGTAGAGTGATAAAAGTCGCGACAGAGTGAAGTATTCGGTGGTAGAGTGAGATGAGCCGCGACAGAGTAAAGTATTCGGTGGCAGAGTGAGATAAACCGCGACAGAGTAAGGTATTCGGTGGTAAAGTGAGATAAGCCGTGACAGAGTGAAGTATTCGGTGGTAGAGTGAGATAAGCCGCGACAGAGTAAGGTATTCGGTGGCAGAGTGAGAGAAGCCGCGACAGAGTAAGGTATTCGGTGGTAGAGTGAGAGTCTGAGTGAAGCGAGGAAATCGGGGGTACTGCGACGGGAGTTGCGGTAGAGTGGGGCGAGGCGGTGGTAGAGAAGAAAACTATGAAAACACATTGTGTATTCATAGCTTTCGGCCGTGGAAGCCGTGCCAATTGACACTTATCAGAGGGATACACAAAGTCTGTGGTCTACATTGCAAGTTGTCCGACTTCCATTTTTGTGGAAGGTCGATGGCTGAGTGGGTTAGACTGCTGACTTTGTGTGGGTTCCAATCCCGAACAAAAGTACTAGAATCCGTACTTTACAGAGAAAGTGTAATCCCAAATATAACATGTTAAACGTGAAGAAAGCTGTAGCAGGGTCTGAGGCGAGGCGGCAGTAGAGTAAAGGAATGCAGTGGTAGAGCTAAAAGGGAAGGCAGTGGTACTGCGATGAGATGTTAACATCATTACACGGTAGAACAGTGACTTAGCAGAGTGGTACATTAGTAAAATAAAGATACGTTATTGCAGTGTATGATGCACCTGTACAACGAGGAATAGTGCAGTGAGTAGGTTTGTAACGATTCATCGATGTTTGCATCGTCAGCTACGTGATACGGGTGCATCGATACAGAGCACATTTAGGCAATATTCATATCTCCAGGGTCCATGATACATCCATGTATCGCCACAAGAGACGACATATCCCGATACCACTTAAGTAGTACATTACCGTAGATAAGCCGATCTCATAGATAAGCCGACCCGTTTCAGTGATTCTGAATTCTGATATAAATTACATTGAATTGTTTGTGAAAGCATTGGTGTAGAAACACAATTTCCCAAGGGAAACGTCAGTTTCAAAGTTATTTTCATTAGTTCAAAGTATACTGAATATGTGTGACTGTACATAGAGAGGCGGTACTCCAGTACAGGAACCATGGAATAGCAACAGGAATCATGACCCCCACTACCTCCCTAGAACAAGGCATCATCACCCCACCCACCGATCACCCCCTAGCTATAAATTATGAACGGTTCCTAACCTACCTTTCAAGTTGTCAAACAGCACTGAGGCTATCAACGATAAGCCTGCTATTAGATGAAAGGCCTGGCATGTCCGCTTCCTTCCAAATCTGAGAAAAAAACAAACCCAACACTTTATCAAACAGATTGCCATTGATGAGAGCGACCCGTAAAATTGTAGGTTATAACTGGTCTTCAGCAGCTCATACTTTTTGTAAGAGGCGACTAACGTGATAGGGTGGTCAGGCTCGCTAACTTGTATCCCAATTGCGTAGATCGATGCTTCTGCTGTTGATCACTGGATTGTCTGGTCCAGATTCGATTATTTACAGACCGCCGCCATATAGCTGGAATATTGCTGAGGGCAACGTAAAACTAAACTCACTCACTGAACAGAATTGAGTCTATTCTGCAAATCAGGAACTTATGACGACGAATCCCGTTTTGGCCTTATTTTCTTCTTTGTTTGTCAGCTGCATACCCGTGCTCCTGGTTGCACCAAACTGCTAAACGTCTGAGACCTGCACCAAGGTTCCCTCCAACGTCGTGCTGACAAGCAGTGGTGGAACTTAACACCCTTCAAAGTGCCGTTAACGCAAAAGGAACTGAATACCAATCTTGACATCAGCTACATTCATGCTTATAAAATCAGAGCAATCAAACTCCAATAAATTTTCTTTAAACCACACATTTTTCCATTTTAAATGTTTATAAAGGTGTGTATATATGTTTATATTAAATATTATATTTATACTGACGAGAAATCTATTTGAACAAATAACACGTGTATTATTGATATGTATGCCCTTTAAAGTGTATCTATATTTGTAAATAAATGTATGTATGTTGTATATGGGCCTGTGGCCTACATACAGAATAAAAATACTTGACTTGACTTGACTTGACTTGACATCAGCTACGACATCATCATATCAGAATTGCACAGTTCGATGCTCGTGATGTCGATCACTGGATTGTCTGAACCAGACTCGATTATTTACAAACCGCCGTCATATAGCTGGAATAATATGAGGGTAATGCTATTTTTGAGGGCATTAACATTTGCAGAAGCCCGAGGTCTTCCATTAATTGCCCGACGAAGGAGGGCAGTTGAAAAAAGCCCGAGGGCTTCTGCAAATGATAATGCCCTCAAAAATAGCACCACCGTTATTATTGCTAAAATTCATGGAATTTGTGTTGAAAAGACAAAAGGAAACAATGAAGGAATTTGACTGTAAGTTTACTCAAATCCAACTTCTGACGGGGTTGACTGCCCGAATGCAATTACGTCATCGAACAATTCAAGTGACGTCACGACAGAAGGTGACGATATTCGACCTTGGCCGTTGACAAGACCATAGCCTGCAACATGTCAAACTATGTCAGTGTTCGGTTTTGGTCCAACAACAACGTTAATAGTGAAATTGTTGAGGTTAGCACCAACAAGAAAGCCAATATTACCGCTATTTAAAGCGGGAATTCGGGTTCCTTTGACTTGTTTGACCCAGAATAT
Organism: Haliotis rubra; assembly: GCF_003918875.1. Classification (NCBI taxonomy): domain Eukaryota; kingdom Metazoa; phylum Mollusca; class Gastropoda; order Lepetellida; family Haliotidae; genus Haliotis; species Haliotis rubra. The sequence goes on along the minus strand of NW_025766968.1, from coordinate 55,875 downwards.
CTGCCAGTCCAAAGCCAATGTCGAATGAACCGTAAGCCCACGCACCCACTATGACATCACTTGACAACAGAACTGATAGGGGTGGTGGGGTAGCCTAATGGTTAAAGCGTTGGCTCGTCACGCCGAAGACCCGGGTTCGAATCCCCACATGGGCACAATGTGTGAAGCCCATTTCTGGTGTGCCCCGCCGTGATGTTGCTGGAATATTGCTAAAAGCGGCGTAAAACCAAACTCAGTCAGTCAGTCAGTCAGTCAGAACTGATAGTGGCCCGTCGTTAAGGTTGAGCGGTCCAATATCATTTGCAGCGGCCCGCAAATTTTTGATAATGGGAGGGCCGTTTTATGATACATGTAATTCCATTTATTTTAGCTATAATGCTGAATACGGCGTCAAACAACAAACACAGTCTAACGACACCTACATGGCCATGTGTCCACTGTTTTCTATATGTACACACTGCATATCATTGGTGTCTTCTCACTTTGCCAGATTATGTCAAAACAGGTCTCTCACATAGCCAGAGTGGGATTTGGCTTACTGATGAGCCATAATTTGTTTCAACAAAATGCTCAATTAGTAAGTTTAGTGAAATTTGTATGAAAAGTGAGATACATGTACATTGATGGTATAAGAAGCGATTTATTGAGATTGAGAGTGAACCATATCATTACCGGTCAACTGTGAGCCAAAACGCGATTACGCTTAAAACATCCGTGATGCAGTTCAAGCCGAAACCGATGTATTTGTCACTGTGGAAGGTTGTGGAGTTGAGATAAAGTCCATAGTAAGTGAGGCTGTCAGTTAACCTCAAAAACAAAACAGAGAAATAATACGAAACACATTCATTTTGTGTGTTTGGTTAACGTCGAACAGAGCACTATTCCAGCAACACAAGGGGGAATTATGAGTGATAGTTGGAGGAACAATCTACGCAGTTCGGGCATGATGGCATGCAATCAACAAATCACCAAGCCTTACCTACCTTTCGCCGTTATTGATGATTGATAATTGATTAATAAAAAATTAATAGGTGTTCGAACAACTAGGCCCATTTACACCTTGCCCTTCATAAAGGTTTGCTAATTTTCTAAACCTTTATAATGTAGTAAATCTGCCACACGCTTTAATATAATTAAGAATGATATTCTGAACTTCATGGCGAACGGTGTTCCTTAAGCACGATAGTCCAGCCAATGAGATGTAAATATTGAGAGCTGTAAGAGATTCCGCCATCGCCAAGTAGGTTGATTTACATATTTTTTGCAATGCAGTAAATAATGAGCCACATTATCTAGCTGATTACACACTGTACAATTTGCAGAAATATCTCTATTACTAATATTAGGACATCTCTATTACTAATATTAAGACATGCACCAAGACCACAATGCTCAAGACAACGTCTGGTTAAAAGAGCCTCTTCTGTACGATTGTTTTGAGACAATTTTGATTTAGTCACAAAATGCTCGATGGCATAGAGATGGCGTTCTTTTAAGAATGAAGTCCATCTGTTGCCTTTTCGTATGAGCATGGATCTTACTGACGGTGCTTAATTCTGCAGGAGAGGCCAATATCGTCTCATCCTGTTCTGATCCATCAAAGTCTAATGCAGCTTTCGTCAATTTATCAGTCTTCCCATTTCCAAGTAGTCCAACATGAGCAGGTATCCATGAAAATCCAACATCCAAAAGATCTTTACTTAATTCATTTCAATGTGGTCAGCCGCCACAGTCCTCACGCTGTCCGTTGCTGTGCGAGTTACGCCCCTTTCCTCCTAAACTAAGCTGACAATAATGTTTAAAGCGCCGTAAAATGTAAATAACTTACAACCAGTGGAGGTTGCTTACATTCTTACTGGGTTGGCTCCCTTTAAAGCAAGAGTTTTCGTGATATGACAGAAACACTGTTCAAAACATTTTAAGATGGTGAACAGACCTCTCCATATGAGTCAATGCAAAGAAAGTGTTTCCGAATATCTACGCGGTTTCGTGAAAATATTCAATTTCTGAATAATGCAGAATGGTTGACAATATTTCTGTTATACTATGACCGATTGGCGTAATGCGAAGGAATGCCAGTCGTAGACGTCATCACTGATTTGAAATCCACAGGATGTGATGGATCAGAAAATCCAACACAAAATCCTTGTACTACCACGGGGCATAACTCTTACAAGGCACGGCCCAATGTACCCCTTATGTATACAGCAATTTGTCAATAATAATGGTGAGGTGACATCAAATAATACATATGAAACATAACATAAAAGATAAATACATATAGATAGAAATAATTAATATAAATGCCATAATATGAATATCATAATATAAACATAATTAATGCTGAGGTATATAACATATAGCATAAAATATGAAAATACATTTAAAAATCAAATATGTATATAATTTACATAATAAATATATATAATTAAATGCACATAAATAATGCTGTGGTTACGTCAGATATCATTGCGGCTCGCTGACTGTGTTGACACATGTCATAGGTTCCCAATTGCGTAGATCGATGCTCATGCTGTTGATCGCTGGATTGTCTGGTCGATTATTTACAGACCGCCGCCATATTGCTGAAATATTACTGAGAGTGGCGTAAAACTAAACTCACTCACTCACTGTGTATACTTGTAGAGGGATTCAGCCAAAGGGACACCGTTTCGTCCCCAGGTGTTGTTGTTAGGACACTGAACTTGTTGCGAGGATCTGGTATCATCATTACTTGATAGCGATTCATATAGAGTCAAAATAGTGCAAGGGATTCTGCTTTTAGCAGAACTTTCTCGTGATTCTGAAATGGTGTTTGTCGCTTGTATTTCACAGATAAAAGTATACCCCTCGAAAACCCAACTTCATCCCCAAAATAAAATGACTGATTAGTAGCCTACCACATAAACCACGTGATCGCGGACACCAGAAGTAGCTGTCTATCCTTGAAGATCTGCAGAATTAGCTTCTCTTCCGTTCTTTCACATTGAATGTTTCCGTTGTTTGCAGACTTGTCAAGACCACGGTTGGAGTCTTTATCAAGGAGTGAGTGATGTTCCTGTACATTGTGCGGCATCACTTTCTCTCTGAAGAGAGCTATGATAACATTCTCATCCACACGGTTAATGCGGCAAGCCTTCTTCAAATTGCGCTCGATGAGATGGTATTTCCTTTTTGCTGCTAGCCACCTGTTGCTTTCGTCCAATATCCTGTAGCAAAGAACAGTGAATGATGAGGGAGTAGTCTGGGTTAAAAACGCGTTGAACAGAATTGCATCGCTAACACACATGTATACTGAAAATGAGAGGATAACCCGGTCATTGAGAATGAGTCAAGAAATTAATCCAGCTAATGTCATGAAAGATGTGATGGGTCTAGATTTTCCCAGATTCAGTTTTGCCTTAGCACTATTCAGGACTCCTTTGGATTTCATTTTGTATTTGACCCGTGAAGATCCGGAGTAGAATAGGTCTTCAGCAACCCATGCTTGCCACAAAAGGCGACTATGCTTGTCGTAAGAGGCGACTAACGGGATCGGGTGGTCAGGTTCGCTGACTTGGTTGAAACATGTCATCGGTTCCCAATTGCACAGATCGATGTTCATGGTGTTGATCACTGGCTTGTCTGGTCCAGACTCGATTATTTACAGACCGCCGCCATATAGCTGGACTATTGCTGAGTGTGGCGTAAAACTAAACTCACTCACTCACTCATTTTGCATTTTATAGATATATGCTTATAAATGCGAAGCATTACTTTCTGTGTCTAAATGTTAGTCCATCCAATATATATCATAGATGTTTACAACTCATCAGGTGTTGGGATCGAAGGTTGGATTGGAACCCACTATAATAGAGTTTGGAATGAGAAAGACGCAGTGAATACCAGCGCCTCAGAAACTAACCGATCAATACTCATTGTTATGCAACGACATCATATAAATCTGTCTATTTGATATAATTCCTCACCTTGTCTACCCTTAAAATGTTTATAATATCTTCCGCAAATCACTACACTCGGTCAATAACAGTCATACTGCGTCCTGTATTGATCAGCGAGATACCATTATATATATATATATGTGTTTTGGTTATATGTTATTGACATTAGAATTGTTTAAACTATCTAAAGTAACCGAGGTTTTTGCCAACAAGAAAATACTGGCCCTGACGTCGATTTGAGGACAAATCAGAATGGAAGATTCTGAAATAGCAAGGTAAAATTGTAATTGTCAGTATGCCAACCCCCCTGTTATCAGACAGGATTAGACAAACCAGATTTAAATCTTGAAGTCAAACTCCACAGTTGTACGGCCGGCCAAGTCGTCAATTCGCAGTACAGACTGGAGTTTATTGGGCACTCCAGGAACCTATGACGACAGGTTCGAATCCCGTTTTGGATTTTCTTTCTTGAATTGTCAGCTGCATACAGTCATACGTGCGGACCGGTGAATTGATCTTCAGTAACCCATGCTTGTCGTAAGAGTCGACTAACATGATCGGGTGGTCAGGCTCGCTGGTTTGGTTGACACATATCATCGTATCCCAATTGCGTAGATCGATGCTCCTGCTTTTGATCAATGGATTGTCTGGTCCAGACTCGATTATTTACAGACCGCCGCCATATAGCTGGAATATTGCTGAGTGCGACGTAAACCTAAACCCACTCACTCATTGTACCAAGCCAAAACAATAGTTACATAACAGTCTCGTTTCCTGCTGACTGGGTTCCGTCCTACTGCGCAGCTTAGTACAACAACCAGTCCAGAATTTTGAGACCAAATCATTCAACTGGATACATAAATATTAATCAGTATTATTTGATACATCTAATCACTTGCAGTACTCCGCTCCTAATCCTTGCAAACACGTCGTGCAGCGTGCTCTGACAAAAGGAAATCTGGAAATCGTGGAAATCTCAAAACGAGGCTCGGCCGCTAGAAAAGTTTGGCGGTCTGGTACGAACTTGATATTATATCAATCACATTGTACGTTACAAAAATACATAAACTAAGCGGAAAGAACACATAACAGGTGTAACCAGTAAGCCAGGTGAATTGTGAATCATTGTACGACCTCTTCAAACAGGGGCAGTCTGTTACATGCTGCCTAAACCTCGACATAAAATATAGAAATGCGATATTTTTAAACTTTAGAATTAAAATTAATTTGTAAATACCATTTATTATGAAACAAGGAATTGGAATTTAGTGTAACCACAGTTGTTTGTAGTGTCTCTTTTCACTTTCACACGAGAAAATTCGGATCGGCTGAAAAGTAGATCATTGTCTGAAATGGTTAATGAGACTCATGTTTTGGTTTGCAGTTGAGTCTATTCTGCTCGCCATGAACCTATGACGACGAATCCCGTTTTGACCTGTATTTTCTTTCTTGGTTTGTCAGCTGCATACCCGTGCTCCTGGTTGCACCAAACTGCTAAACGTCTGAGACCTGCACCAAGGTTCCCTCCAAGATCGTGCTGACAAGCAGTGGTGGAACTTAACACCCTTCCAAGTGCCGTTAACGCCAAAGCAACTGAATACCAATCTTGACATCAGCTACGATCAGATCAATTTGTCTTCAATCAGCAACAATCGGGGCGGTGGGGTAGCCTAGTGGTCAAAGCGTCCTCTCGTCACGCCAAGACCCGGGTTCGATTCCCCACATGGGCACAATGTGTGAAGCCCATTTCTTGTGTCCCCCGCCGTGATATTGCTGGAATATTGCTAAGAGCGGCGTAAAACTAAACTCACTCACTCTCTTTGGGGGTTAATTTTTAGATAGAGCAACACTAAAAATGGTCAATTGCTGAAACGCAATGCTACGAAAGAAACCAAGGCAAGATATACTTACCAGGGTAGAAATACAAAGTAAGAGGCCGAGAGTCCCACTGCTAACTGATGAATCCTCCAGCTTACGTCCCTGGTGAGGTAGGCAAATACAGCATACAGCACTATGGAGACCGACCAGACCCCATTGCATACTACAGAGATGGTAGACCTCTGTTTAGTTGGGACAAGCTCCAGACTGAGGGATGTCGCTGTAATACTGAGACCCTGCAATAATCGTGTGCGTTTTTTTCATGAAACTCGAGCGTAGTAGAATTTAGAGGAGGTAAGGTGGATGGTTTGAAAGTATTACAGTGATCAGGAAGGAAGGAAAACAGAAGGTCCTGTTCTAGAGTATACACTGTAAAGCATAAAGGCCAATGGATACACGTATGTGTGTGTGTGTGTGTGTGCATGTGTGTGTGTGATGACGGCTTTAAGCTTTAAGGGGGGGGGGGATACCATTTTGTTCACAATGAATCTGTTGTAAACTTCATAACCAATCATAACATTGAGTGCTGTGTTAGTTGTGATAATACCTTTTTATTATCTGACAAGGCGAGATTATGAAAGCTCTAACTTAAAAATGGTAGATCTGCTGGCGTAGATGGCATCTCTCCTGAGTTCGTCAAAAAGGCAGTAGTCTTTGTTCCATATTTTGAAATTTTATTTAAATTCAGTTTTGGATAGTGGGGTTTTCCCAGATAGTTGGAATATTGGTATGGTTGTCACTATATTTAAAAAGGGAGCAGCTTCGGATCCTAATAATTATCGTGGCATATCTCTTTTAAATATTTTAGGAAAAGTTTTTACTTCAATAGTGGAAGATAGAATCAGGAAGTGGATCGAAATAAATGGTATTATTTATGAATCGCTGGCTGGCTATAGAAGTAATTATTCTGCAGTTGATAACATATTTACTTTACAGGCACTATGTCAGAAATATTTGAGGAAACCGACACATCGTTTTTATGTAGCCTTCATCGACTTCCACAAGCCTTTGATTTAGTATATCGACAAAAGCTTATGTATGTTCTTCATGAAAGGGGTATAGGGGGCAAATTATTTAATGTCCTTCACGATATGTACTCAAAGGTCAAGGCTTGTGTCAAGGCGAAGAAGGTAGAACAGATATTTTAGTACTTCTGTGGTGTTCGACAGGGATGCATGTTAAGCCCAGTTCTCTTTATCCTCTTTATTAACGAGCTAGTGGCAGAATTTGAACAGAGCGAGTTGAGGGGGATATTTGTCCAAGAAAACTTGAAGGAAATTGTGTTACTTTTATTTGCCGATGATCTTGCTTTGGTCGATGATACAATTTTAAGATTACAAAGGAAATTAGACTTTCTTGAGAAAGCTTCTATTAAATTTGACTTTGAAGTAAATTTGGATAACTCAAATGTAGTAACATTTAGAAATTGTGGCCTGTTAAAAAAGACAGAGCGGTGGTCTTATGCTGGTACAGAATTGAAGTGTGTTTCGTATTATAAATATTTAGGACTCCCTTTTTCCCTTAAGATTGATTTGGTCCAGCGTTTGAAACTCTGGCTATTCAGGCGCTGTTTCCTGTTTACAGATTAATGACATATCTCCCCTCGTTACCATTCCATTCTGTAACTAAAATATTTGATTCAAAAGTTTCTCCAATCCTCTTATACGGCTCAGGGATATGGGGCCATACATTCAGGCAGCCAACAGAAAAGGTTCAAACTGATTTTTTAAAGAAGTGTCTTGGGGTCTCCAGAAGAACATGAAGCAATGCAATTCAGAATGCAATTCAGCAATGCAATGCAGAAGTTATTTGTGTGTTAATTATTATAGTCGTTGTATTAGATACTGGTGCAGATTTATTCGAATGGATAGATCAAGGTATCCCAGGGCTAGTTATGAAATGCTGAAACATTTTGATGAACAGGACAAAGTATGTTGGGTTTCGAATACTAGTATTATTGTTTGAAACTGGCTTTTCGTACGTATGGTTCACTCAAGATTGCGGTAGTATTAATGTTTTCATGAATTTGTTTTCACAAAGATGTAGAGACATACAATTCCAAAATTGGCATTGTAAGATCTCAGGGTCATCATTTCTAAAACATTACAATGGTTTTAAATCTGTTTCAGATGTTGAAAGTATATTCTTGAATTGTTTCCCGACCTGTTGAAGGTATATTGTAAGTTTCGATGTGCATCTCATAAATTGAAAGTTCAATTAGATAGATTTAAATGTTATGATAACCCAAATGCGTGACTATGTACCAAATGTCTCCTGAGCTGTATTGAAAACGAATTTCACTTTTTCTTTATTTGCCCTTACTATAAGATAAGCAGACAACTGTTTTTACCTGAATATTATTATAAGAATTCTGCTTCAAAAATGTATCAGCTGCTAGCATCCACTGATACAAAACTTATCAAATCTTTGTCGTTGTATTTGAAAAAAACTTACCAATTTGATTTTATTTTTGAATGAATGATATACCGGTATGTGCACTGTGTGCAATTATTATGTATTAGTAATAAGGGTCACGTGGCCCCAAATACTAATAAACTTGTCACTTGTCACTAAATGCTTTTACATACAAATTATCATCACCCCTCCTAGCCATAAATTATGAAGGGTCTCTTAGGTGTAAGAAATTTGATTTTTCTAATTAATCCAAAATGAGAGTGTGAGTTGGGTTTTAACTCTGCTTGCAGCAGGTTGTCCTGTTGTTACATCACGACGTGTGGGAGGAAGTAATACAGGTCCCAGGCGTTCAGCTCTTTGTATTGGAGTATGTGGGTGTATAGGACAAGTGAATATGTGGGTGTATCAGAAAAGTGAGTGAGGTGAGGTGAGGTGAAATAGGGTTTAACGTCGTGCTTGAGAATATTTCGCTCATATGACGACGTGCATGTGACTGAAGCTGGTTTTATAGTGCTAGCCCACTGAGATACCATGCCGCAGTGAAACATGAATACCCCACTCAGACACATTATACTGACTCCGAGTCGACCAGTCCTTGTTGTACCCATTATTGCCGAGCGCCAGGCAGGGACCAACAAGTACCATATTTTAACGTCTTTTGGTATGACGCGGTCGGGTATAGAACCCGCGACATTCCGCTCTCAGGGCAGACGCTCTAACCACGGTAGGCGGTAGACAAGTGAGTGAAGATATGGGCATGGTGAAGATGTAGACGTAGGGTACGAGTGAGTGAAGATGTGGTTGAATTTGTCAAGTGAGGAGTGACACTGTGAATGTAATGGCCGGGTAACAACCTAGGGTTTGGTGTAGCAACAAAGAACTGTATGGTGAGATGCCATAGGAATGTTGGCCGGTTTAACTTTGGTCTTATAGGGTATGAGAGTATCAAAAGAGGGAAACTAGGTGCCCGTTTCCTGTAGATATGTTACCATCAGTGCTGCTGCTTGCAGCATCTTCATGGCAGCGAAGGCAGCATATTGAGGAACAAAAGACATGCCAACGCCAACTGCTAAGGATATGATACCGGCCGTGACAGCGGAGAACTTGCGCCCATACATATCAGCTAGGGCTGAGAACACAATGGCCCCCACACCCATACCAAGCATATAGAATGTTTGGAGCAGATCACCAGGGCTTCCTTTTCACAGACCAGGTCCCACTGTGGAATAAACAACACGCATGATTACACCACAATACAAGATTTGCGAAGTTTGAAAGTGCTGCTTATACTACTTCTACCACCACCACCACCACCACCACCACCACCATCACTACTACTACAACTACAACCTCTACTTCTCCTCCTCCTACTACCACAACGTCTAGAAAAGTATGTGCGGTTTCAGAATTATTACAGATCTATACAGACTGAACACCTAGGGATGTTATTTTGTTTGGAGGGGCCGTGGGGTAGCCTAGTGGTTAAAGCGTCCGCTCGTCACGCCGAAGACCCGGGTTCGATTCCCCACATGGGTACAATGTGTGAAGCTCATTTCTGGTGTCCCCGCCGTAATATTGCTGGAATATTGCTTAAAAGCGGCGTAAAACCAAACTCACTCACTCACTATTTTGTTTGGATGTCAACTTAATCATATCATTTCCATCAACGAGTACTTTTTAGTACCCACTCAGGAAGAGGTATTATTTCAAACTATAAAGAATCTGTATTTTGATTTGAGAAATACAGGTCGTTCTACAATGAATAGTGTAATAAACTACAGTTTTGTCTATTATAAGAAGATACTCAAAATTAACTATACACCGCAAAACATACTGAGAGAAACGAATAAAGGATCATAGGAAAATTCAAGCGTTCTTTGATTATTTTCCAGTTTTCATCACCACAGCGCTATTCAAAGCTGGTGATGAAAAAGGGAAACTATTAAAGGAACGCTTGTATTCTCTTTGTGATCATTTATTTTTCTCTCAGTATATTACATAAAATTCACAAAACATACTGACTGACTGACTGAGTTTGGTTTTACGCCGCTTTTAGCAATATTCCAGCAATATTACGGCGGGGACACCAGAAATGGGCTTCACACATTGTACCCATGTGGGATTCGAACCCGGGTCTTCGGCGTGACGAGCCAACGCTTTAACCACTAGGCTACCCCACCGCCATCACAAAATGAAAATGAAGTGATAAAACCACAGTGAGCCATGTCTCCCACATACAGACACATCTTTTGCGGGAACAAACTGCGAAACAAGTTAACGCCTACACGTCACAAGAAATCCAAATCGACATTTTCTGATATAACACGAAAAGCACGTGCATACTGACGGTATAAAACAGCCTCCGCTACACGTGAGAAACACAGAAGTAAAAGGAACATAAAAATATATGCCACGTTTGAGGCAAATCGTCATTGCCAGAAAATAGGCTGCACCCGTGCACCTGTCATGAGACTGATCAGTCTGATGCAACGACTAAGACAAACAGGCAATACGTCAGACAGGCCTAGGAGTGATCGACCACGTGTGACAACGCCCGGTGATGATCGCCACATCCGGACATTTCTTGACTATAGAGTGAGTGAGTTTAGTTTTACGCCGCACACAGCAATGTTCCAGCTATATGACGGCGGTCTGTAAATAATGTGACCAACAGCATGAGCATTGATCTGCGCAATTGGGAACCGATGACATGTGCCAACCAAGCCAGCGAGCCTGACCACCCGATCCCGTTAGTCGCCTCTTACAACAAGCATGGGTTACTGAAGGTTCATTCTGACCTGGACCTTCACGGGTCTAGATCTTGACTATAGGTGAGGTGAGGTGAAATTGGGTTTAACGTCGTGCTTGAGAATATTTCGCTCATATGACGACGTGCATGCGTGTGTATGTGTATGTGCGGCTGCTTGTACTAGCCCAGACTTAAGCTGGTTTTATAGTGCTAGCCCACTGAGATACCATGCCGCAGTGAAGCATGAATACCCCACTCAGACACATTATACTGACTCCGAGTCGACAAGTCCTTGTTGTACCCATTAATGCCGAGCGCCAGGCAGGGCCCAACAAGTACCATATTTTAACGTTGGGGATCGAACCCGCGACCTTCCGCTCTCCGGGCGATCGCTCTAACCACTACACCACGGAGACGGTCCTTGGTTTTAGAGCCAAAAGATATATATTGACTTAATTGTATTTTTGCAACCTTAAACTATGCCGCCATGCTGCACCTAGTCATTCTTGCTTCTTATGCTCAACTTACCAACATTCGACGTCTCTTTGTGTGTTTCTGTAATCATCTGTTATTTTCGAATATACCTTCCGGTTTAGAAAGTATATCAATTTTAGACATATGTACATTCAGCATTCATTTTAACAATTAAATAATTCGTCTGCTCATAATCCAGTCTAATTAAACTTAGGCTCAGTATTATTCGTTACACTTCATATCATTGAAACGAATAATACTGAGCCTAAGATATAAACTAGCTCATATGCAAACCAAACACTGTATCTATAACATTGTGTCAAACGTAAGGGCATCATTTTTTTGCTATGTGTTTCACGTAGCCACCAAGTTCTGAACATGGATCGGTCGGTAGGGTATTTTTTAATAAAGACCAAATTATCTGAATAATATTCTTGATTCTCATTTATTGTAATTCTTATTACAATTTCTCGCGTTCTTTGGCTGTGGCAGCGACTGATTACAAATATACGTTTTATATGACGAGCCGGTACGTTTTACGTTCGAGTCGGCGGTGTCGGAATGAAAAAAATCTTTTGGGGGCTCGGCAATTAAATTAGAAGGTTCGGTCAGGCGATGAGAAACACAAAAATAAAATGCTGCCTTAATCTGCAAAGATAAAATTGAAACTTTCTTCATTAATAATTTTACCTCTGACACAAGAGATAATTCTCTTGCTTGTTCATATTCATAACCCTCAATGCAGGTCAGTCCCTTGCTTTCCAAGTGGTCCGACATGTTTGTTATAATGGTGATGTCACATTCATGGTATGTGATGTTTAATCCGGTGCCAACGTCTCCAAGAACGCTTTCCACGGAGGTACGGTTGAGCTCTTTGCAACGGAATGGGACATAAAACCCTGAATATGAAACGTACACGACATTTTAAACATCATTTAGACTGCGTACTAGAAGTTTCTCGATAAATGTTATCTCTAAATAGGATTTCGTAGCCTCCCCAGTACTGATTTTGTTGGACACTATTTTCAGTTAGTATGATGTCTTGGGCTCATGAAAAAGCCTGTAATACTCGCAGATTGTGGTATCAGGTTTTTTGACAGGCCATTATATGTAGTGGGGGTCTCCGAGCATTTTCGTCACATTTGGTTTGCTGCCCGACAACACTTCAAAGTTAATCATGGATAGTTTTACTACTATCTATCTGATCACTTTTATTTTGACTTCTGTGTGTTGTTAAAGGATGAGGAAATCATTTGACATATATTTGTTTTTGAAAAAAAAAAAAATATGGCCGTCATTGTGGTCGCCATTTTGTTCTGTCGTGTTTTGTCTTCTCAGCGCTGAAATTTACATAAAAATAAACACCGAATGTATCCATTTACATCCAAAGTTGATACTTTTGATGATTTTGGACACTTGTCTCTTCTAGACTGATGGCACAAAACAAGTGGTTTTGTATGGTCATATCGTGGTAATGTAATGTTTTACAGCTTATTCTTTCAGACAGGGGTATTTTAGCGTTACTCCGACTTTTCATGGAAATGTGTGGTGGAGATATATTTATTAACATACTAACAAGTTAACATTAGTTTTGTAACTAAAATAAGTTCGTTTTGTTTCCTCTTTACTTCTAGAGTGACGGCATGTTATTAGGATTTTTTACATATTACCGAAAATTCAAAATGGCTGCCAAAATGGCCGCAATTGTAGTTTTACTACATATACATAGTGGATAACTAAATTTGTACTGATATAAAAACCAAACAATTCATTTGGTGTCAAATGTTTAATACAGTATTGAAATAAAAATAAATTTCAATGATATGGTCAATGAAAGCTTCACACTCCTAAAATATTTGATGAAATAACATTATCCAAAAGTGTTTGAAAACTATGCTTTATGGTCAATAACTGCGTCTCAGCTCTGGTTGTAGCTATTCATATTGTTCTAGCTGATAACTTTTAATCACTTTTGATACATTCAAAAGCTTACAAATAACCCTCCTTTTAACTTTCTTTCATATCATATGAATCATCTCCTGGCAACAAGTCAAAGGTGTTCGGGCAACAATCACCTGCCATGCAAAGACATGCCTCTGTGTCGAAGAGGAGGGACTTATATTGCACGATTTATGTAGAAAAGTAGCAATACAGGCGCATATACGGATGGCTAGCTTGATCTAGTGCACGTATGTTTTGGATTTGCTAGAAAGAAGATACTGTTAAAAGACGAGCGACTGAAGTTGAAAGTTATACAATTTGGTTACAATGTATACAGAAAATAAGTGGAAACACTGTTTGTACAGTACATATGTATTTTGAAACCACATCGTGGTGGAAGCGATCGGTACACAAAGCCAGCTGACGGCCAGGTAACAAGATGGTTAACGCTATTACTGTAGTCTGCGCATCAAGAATCAAGAACCACCCGCCTTCACCTACACCACGTGAAATGTGTCCACTAATATGTCTAATGACCTCATTCGTCCATCAGTTAGAACCAATGACCTCATTCGTCCATCACTTAGAACCAATGACGTCATTCGTCCATCACTTAGAACCAATGACGTCATTCGTCCATCACTTAGAACCAATGACGTCATTCGTCCATCACTAAGAACCAATGACGTCATTCGTCCATCACTTAGAACCAATGACGTCATTCGTCAATCAGTTAGAACCAATGACGTCATTCGTCTATCAGTTAGAACCAATGACGTCATATTGCAAAGAACATACGCCATTTTGTTTATTGTGCACATAGAACAATCGGTAAATGTGCAAAGTATGAATCAATATAATGAAAATAAGAGTTACTTGTGATGTATGTACTGTTTTGGCTATGAAATACTTGATAAACACATATTATGCTGCAATACGTGCAAAACAAACAGGTTCAACTTCGTGTAAACTTGATAATATTGTTGAGAATCATTACATGTAATTACGAATCACAAAGAACTCATAATTCAGTAACACATAACATTCACGAAGTCAATTTCTGCGTACTTTGCATTTGAAAAGATAATAGATACATAATCTAACCATTATGGTAAGTCACCACTATGAACATCAAAATAATTCAGTAATCACATGATTTTAGTTTCTCAAGAAAAGACGGTGAAAGGATTTTCTTGTGATTAAAGAATCAGTTAGACACATTTTTACTTCTATGATCTGAGTGAACAATGTCTACTCCAGAAAGATGACACGTAGGACAAGGGTCTATGTACTAGTATTCATATGAACAGCTGCTCACTGACTTGCCTGTGAATATGATGCAGGACACTGCTAATGCAGAAGGGAATAGTTGAAGGGCCAGTGCCGTTAGTTGATAAATCTGATACAATCCTCTCAATTCAAGGCCAGCAGTATGCTGTCGAAACTTTCGTCGCTATTTGAGGCGTCCATCTTTCTGGTATGTTATGTACAAGGTACTATAGTGGAGAAAAGGTATCAGACATTAACCCTCAATGTGAGTTAACATGCTAATATGCGCCACTGACGGATGAAGATACAAATGGTTAAACTGGACACTGCTTCTAGACATATGTATGTGTGCATGTCCATGTAAAACGTTACACAATTAATGAACATGACCATACATGTATCATACCTTGATATTGTCATCCCACAGGTATATGCATGCCAGCCTGGAGGTGACTGTAATTGACTTTATAGCTATATTATACTTTGAGTTTGAAATGCGTGTTTTCACATTAGTTTCTGCTCACGATTCTAAATGCTGATGAATATGTATATTTTCTTTTGACCTGAATCTATTGAATTTTTGTTTTGGATTGCACCCATGGGGACATTGAACTCTGCCCATTTGACTGACAGGCTATAGCTTAGCTTTTAGTATACCCTATCATTCCCTGCCTTTACTATATTGGAAGTTCATCAATATAATTTTTGAAGACAATTCATTTCCGAATACACATACACGAATGAGTGTACTTTGGACTCTCGTTAAAACACCCATGTCAATATTTGAATTCCGCATTAAGAGAATCAACGACAATATGATTTTCCACCTTAAATTTTCATCCAGATGGATGTTTTGGCGTCTTATCCATCAATAACACCCACCCACCATCTCAAACACAAACGCACACGCACACATATATACTAGTACTCAAAGGCAAAAGTTAGTGTGCTTGACTTGAAGTTAGATATGTGAATTAACTACTTATATTTTTATGATGAGACTATTTTTAACATTGCAAGAGAATCATTCCACAATAGGATTGCAAAGTGCACATTTTGAACTTTTCAGGCTGACACATGCTAGTGAGGTCACAGTGATCACCATGAGCACTGATGCATGTAACACTTGCGCCTCATAGAAAACCAATCAAACGCCGCAAGACGTCTTGTAGAATGCTATCCCTATCTGTGAAAGCACTTGGCGGAGTTTGGACAACGTCTCAATATCCTCTCCATTTCGTCCAAGACGTGTTCGATAGGGGACAGATCTTGGGATTTAGCAAGAACTGCTGAACCACCCTGGCGACATGAGGTCGGGCATTGTCCTGCTGGAAGATAATTCCTGGACCATTCTGCTGGAGAAACGGCATGACTAACGACTGGATTAACAATTTCGTCTTTGTACCTGACACCCGTTAAATTTCCATTGATGACAAGCATTTAACCCAGTTGCAAAGCGAAATGCACGCAGAATTTTCCAAATTCCTAAACAATGATTTGGGTGACAATGATTCGAGGTTTAGAGCCATACCTTACTCTATGCTTGTTTGATTGGCATCCTGAACAACGACTTTCTATATACCATTTGGGGGTTTATTGCAAATAAGGGCGTTTCCATGTTTTTTTACACCAGTATCAAGATAACAGTTACTACAGCCAGGCGATGAGAATTATAGATGCATAGTATGTAGTGACAAGCAGCAGGTTAACAACAACAGGTAATTGATTCCAAGTGGCACATGACTAGATGAGGCCGGGTAGAGAGAGTAAGATCAACGGGTAGCACAAGTCTTGAAGCTATTGTACAGAAAGTATTTACATCTAAACAGGCCGACTGGGTGCTAATTGAACAGCTGATTGCTTGAATATATCTTTCAATCAACTTCAGTATAACAAAGTCTAAATCCACTCCATCTGTCAAGTGATGGAATCTTTCAGTCATCATCCAATCATCTTGTTAATCCTTAACGAGGTACATAGAAACCTTGCCCGATGCAATAAACAATACTTTGTTATCCCTGAAATCGTAAGCATGCTTATCTTTCGCCAAACTGTTTATTGAAGTATATGTGAAATCTGCTTGAGAATGTTCATTTTTTCAATTTGTGAATAACTTATCTTTTGAAATTGTATCATCTTGTAGATCTTTCTTTTATCTCAAGTTTCCCAAGTTGCCTCACGAAAGTTCTGCTGTTTTCGTGCAACTTTATTTAACTGATATGTTCCAGTGCAATCTCAGATTAAAAAAAAGCTGTGTTACGATTTCGTGTACATCTCTTTAAGTTACTTGGAAATATTCAATCTTTACATGGAAACCGCTGTCTTGGTGTATCCTTTTTTTCTATGACATTAAATGAACCACTACCTTTGTTTTAACTTGAGTTTACCTATGTGTGCAGATTGAAATACCAATGAGACTGATTTCTATATACATATTCCCGTTTATTCTTCCATAGGAGATCATCAATGATTAAACTGAAATTGGTAATGAAAAGTTAAAAACGCACAAGAACTTGTGCATGTAATTGTCAGTTTCTCAAATATTTTGTAACACAAGTTTCATGAAAATAATATCTTCACTAACTTGATTCTTGAGATAAGGGGACTCAATTCTAACTTTCTGTAAGTAATGTTATGCAAAAATGGCAAATGGTCCTCAGATCGTAGAAGACTATTGAATTTAATGAAATTAATCAAATCATAGGCTTAAGGCTTTGTACAAACATCTTACCACACGTTCTCATGATCCTGAAGAAACGTGAACCAAACAAATTAGAGAGTAAGTTCATACTATTGAACATTTTAACAAACAATCTGACATGTAATCTCTAAGTTTCTCAACAAGTGTCAACATGAATGACTTGAGTTTACACAGTTCAATCCGAATTAGATTCAGTGTCAGTTCAAGTCAAGTCAAAGTGTTTATTGTATTTAAGGCCTCCGGCCCACATACAAGGAGAATACATGATATACATATATAAATACACCCAATAATACAAGGATGAAAGGAATAAAGTTAATCAATGCTTAACAGTTCATTTCTTAAAGATAAAGCATGTTTTACATATAAGACAAGTTGGAGAATAAGGTTTTAATTATCTGAGGATACAATTGTTTCAAACGCAGTTTCGGGATATTTTGACTGATATTGTACTGGTATATATTTGGTTCTTAGATCAACATAAAATGGACAGAAAAATGTAAACTGGATTTCATTTTCATGGCTGAATGACAAAAAGGACATAATCTTAAACATTTCTCTATTGACAATATTCTACCCTTATTTATGAATAGGTCTGAAAGACCAAGTCGATATAGAATAAAATTGCGTCTGAGATATTTGGATGTTAGCACAGATGGGTATTTTTCTGGTTGAATGAGATTCTTGAAGGATCTATATAGATCATAACGTGAACTTGTTTCTAATGTGAAATGCCATTCTTGATGGTACATGTTGATTGATTGTTCTCGAAATTGGTTAAGAAATAGGGAACATTGCCAACTGTTTGATTTAACCAAACAAACCCCAAACCGTGAGAAAATAGAAGGTTTCTTATATGTGACGCCCATGTTATTTTACCAATATTATCTAAATTGAGAAGCATATTATAAGCTAATTTTGGAATTCATTGTTCGTGAATTCCGAGAATCTTAAACCAATACTTTAAGCATCTTATTTGTGAGTTCATAAAAAGAGGATATCTACCACATTCGCCATATATCATGCAATTTGGCGTTTATTTACCAACGGATAAAAATCTTTTTACAAGCTAAAAGATGCAATTTCTCAATACAATCATGTTTTTGGAACCCCATATAACATATGGGTATATAACATTATGGGTTGAATTTCAGACTCAAACAATTTAAAGTATATACTATGTGTTAAAACGCCTAAGTTCTGAGATACAGCCATGAGGTTGATTAATGCTTTCTTGGCTCGTGATGTCAAATCAGTAACACTTTTCGTGAAATTCATTGAATGAGTGAACAGTACACTCAGATAAGTATAGTGATTAGCAATAGTAATCAACTTTCCATTTAGGGACCATTTCTCAAATTTGTGCAACTGGGCGTCCTCTTCTAAAAATGACAACATTTGTTTTGTCAAAATTAACTGACAGTTTCCAATCATGAGTATAACGTTCTAGGATGTTAAGCTGATTTTGTAACCAACAAAAGTATCTGATACTAGGATAACATCATCGGCAAATAGCAAAATCAAGATTTCAATCATGTCGGGAAACATTTGTATTCCATGTTTACAAAATACAATTTCCTTCCCAAGAAAGGGAACAAAATTGGACTTAAAATACAGCCTTGTCGAAGTCCAACTGGGCAATCAAAATAGTCGGTGGTATCATCCCACAACGTACCCGTGATTTTGTATGGGAATACATAGATTTTAGAATATTTGACATTTTGCCTTTAAAACCAGCCTTTTCGCAAACATAACCATAATTTATGACGATCAACAGAATCAAACGCTTTTTAAAATCAACAAAAGCCACATACAATTTATGTTTACGGCGCGTTAAGCATTTTGGATAATTGCGTATAAGGTGAATATATGGTCACGGCTCACAAGTAGAATAGTTTCTTCTGAAGCCATCCAGAGCCTCTGGAAGTAGATCATGCAGATTGGACCATTTTGTAATTCTGGTATTCAGTATTGATGTAAATATTTTTCCAAGGATGCTCATTAAGGAGACACCTCTATAATTATCTAGATTATCAAAACAGCCTTTCTTGTGTATTGGAATTATAATTGAACACGACCAGCTCAGTGTCAGGCCTTGAGATTCTGTTTCAAGAATATCATCCAGTCAACATGCTTCCAGTTCAGACTTGCTCTCTGTGCTGTTACAACATCACCGGCAGTTAAAAGTACCCGCTCTGAGGGGGTACTGATGTAGCGAGGATACACAAATGGAGTTAGCGTAATGGGAAAGCAAAGGATAGAAGCTTTGGTGTGAGCGCCACCACTCAGGAGAATCTCCATCTATTCTCAAAGGTTTGCTCCTTTCTGTATCTCTCAATTTCTTCTTTGGCCATGGATAATGATGACTTTGCTCCAATAGGACAATCTATACCAGATTCAACCTTGACAACACACCCATCTCCAAACAGTTTCAATAGACATCCTACAGAGTTGACCGAGCTGCTTTCATGGAGCGGCTCCTCTGAAACATCTGTCGTCTGACTCTTCTCGATAGTGGTGTCTGGGTTCTCTCCAAGTGGTCCCGGGTCAGGTAGGTCTGGAAGTGGTGGGTCCTGGTCAGTCTGCTGTAGTTCCTCCTTCACCTTCACCAGAGGCTGAACAGAACATTAATTTATTAATTCTGTGTTAAAATATTTCAAATAATGAAGATTAATGCCTGTTGGTAAGATTTAAAACTTTTAACGATTTTTCTATTAAAGTTCCATTTCTATAAATTCCAAGTCATTTAATTCATTATTGTATTCATCATTTTTAAGAGTGTAATAACTTTTTAAATGATTGAATTTAATATTTATTAAATTAGTGAAAATCAATCAAATTGATCAATTAAAGAATTTGTTCCAGAATATGTTTAAAAGTCACCCTGGTTTTGTCGGAATACTCAGAAACACTGGATGCAAGATCCTCAAAGATGGCGTCCTTTTTCACCTTCGTCTATTAAGGGGAGAGTTTTAAACTGGGGTCCAATGCAGATGATGTGTGCAGAATCCCTACAACTTCATCGTTCTGGTAGCGCTTGCCGAGATCAGAAATGATTGCTGACCATATTTGAATCACCATTTCTTGTTGCATATGACATTTGATCAAATGAAGCATGTGTGCGACTGCAGAAATTGTGAGAGTTCTTTCTTCACAGAGCACTTCAGTTGCACTCTTCAACGGTTTCAGCAATTCGACAAGTATTTCAAGATTCTTGACATCGCTTTCAGATAGAATACTCACACCATTTTCATTTTCCTCAATGTTTTTGGAATTCAAATTGCATGGATTGCAGGCTGTAATTGAAGATAGCTGAGGAACCTATCATAAGGACTGTTTCAACGTGTGATGACGTCCATTTTCAATTTAGTTTGTGGTAGATTGAGAAGTTCTCGGTTTTCTCAAGAGAGAAAAGGCAACAGTACTCTAGTGAAAGACAGACACGATTCGTCTAACTCTACAAAGCAAAATCGCTACTTTGACTATTTTCATAAGTTTTGGGTTGCCAGACTTCAAAGTGTGGGCAAAACATGGTATTTGTATCATCTCTGCAACCTCTGCAGCAATTCCCATATTTGCAGCATTGTCAGTGACAAGCATATGCTGGGTGTCTTGAAGTCCCCATTCCACAACAGCTTCTCTCAAAACTTTCCCGATGTTTACCACCTGTGTGACTGAGTGATTAAGTTAAAATTTAAAGTCACATCGGCAGAATTTCAGCCACATCGTGACTAAGAAAGCTGTAAATTTATGAATGAATAAAACCAAATTTATATAACATACTTACCTGTCTGCAAAGGACAGTAAAATAACTAGAATATCACAGTTATAAATGTAAAACTAGTATGAAAATCTAAAACATCTGCACTATGAAAGACAATACAATATAAAAAAGGCTATATTTTGCCAACACTGAAGGTATACCACCATACTAGGGACCATGGGTACGTACAGTACTTTTACTTTTGCTACCTGCATGGTCCCTAGTTGGATTTACATCCTCCCAGGAGGACAATAATTGTACAATACTTCAACCCCCTTTGAGGGTACAGCCACTAACAATCTCAGTTACTAATCTAAACTACTACTAATTAAATATATATTTACACCTGTGTGACTCTCGCTTATGGTTCTTTTGTCTGTAGAACGTAGGATTTTATCTGAATATCTTGGGTGATGTGTAGACTAGTTATTGTGATATATCCTTCAGTAGACCGGCTGGTCCACCCCCTCTGTTGACAGTTAGACCTGGCTGCATTTGATACATCTGCTCTTACAGTTTGCTTGGTACTTTCATAGATTTCAGGTATAAACATTACTAGATAATGTCTTTCTGTTTTTAATCTTATATCTCGGTATTACTGTTTGAAGCATGTTGCAACATCCATTATTTTCCACAGGGGCGTGTCACGCTTAGAAACAGCGTTAGAAAGACATATAGGTATATAGACCCTACCCTAGTACTATATAAAAGGAAAGGGATGTAACGATGGAACCACCCACTCCTCAATCTAAGTTAGATTTCACCACGTAAACTATTTTTAAGGCCCCGTCGAGGCCTACGGATCAAAAGCGAGATGATTTCCCCACAAAATGAGCTATAAATGGTCACAATCGGATCATTCGGATCAAAGTTATACGCCACGACTCACCGAAAACAGCTACCTCCGCAATTCCAAGTCAAAATCATTGATGACCCAAGACAGCGAAAACTCACCTTTTAAATTCGTTTATTAAAATAGACCATAGCTTTTGTCTGTCAACTGAATCAAATGCTTTTTCGAAATCAACGAAAAGTGTATAGAGTTTACCACCTCTGGTGTTGAGGTATCTCTGTACAATACTTTGTAATATAAACATATTGTCAGTAGTCGTATATCTATGTCTAAATCCTGCCTGGGAATCATTTATTTTATTCAATGCCTCTCCCTGGCTATTATGACATTTGGATAATCGCTGTATGGCGAGTAAAAGCTGCTTGTATGATCTCGAAACAGCTTAGTGAGAATGATGTTGATTGCAGATTGATCAAATCGATGACATTTATGGTACTTGTGAATGCCAGTGTTACATCTAATGACTTCTTCTGGTCTTCGCGGACACATGCACTTAGGGCTCATGGCACATGCCACCCAAGGTTTAATGACAGCCTCACGGATCCATCGTTCGTTGTGAAGCAACAGGAAGCCGGCTTGGCCTTCACTGACTGGAGCTAGACTACATACGTCTTCTTTCATGTAGTTCATTGTCACATTCAGGGTATGCTGCCCCACAGAATATTTTGCAGCGTATCTAACAATGCCTCGTCTCTCTGTGTCATCCAGCAACTGAGGGATGGTCTTGTTCTGGAACCGTATAGAGGTGTCCACCCACACCAAGATGTCCGTCTTTGGAAGGTTAGCCTGAGGAAAACATGGGAGAGAAAACGACAATCCCATCAGTCATGTTAGGAAAACGTTGACCTCTTTAATGGATTTCACTGTTCACATTATTCATCACAAAGGCAATGATATTTCATAATGTAACCAAAGTTATCTGAACTGTGTTACAAGATGAAGTCTAACCTTTACTAGTGTTAATTTTTGTAACTGTCCTTTTATTTAACGATCACAAACGACGCTTTGTAAGCTATGGAAACTGGTGACCCCATGGTCTAAAATGCGACAACTCAACGTAAGGAGTTGTGACCCTTAGTAATTCAATGATTTCATAAATATCGGTTTGAATCCCAGATTTCAGTGCCTATGGAATACACCAATGTGATAAACGTTTAGGACCGGTGTCACGGGTTGATTTCCACCCATGCGTAGCTGTCACATCCTGACACAACTGAATTTGTAATCAATGATTAACAGTTGAGAAGGATATACTTCTATCAGATACGCACTGGAGGAAGATATTTGACTGAGTGCCGAATCTGAGCACTGCAGAATTGGGGAATAGTACCTTTTCTGATCAACCGATGGAATCAGTGTTGTAACTTATCAATGACTATTGATTATTATGACCAGTAAGTTTCATTGTTGACCGTGACTCTACTGTGGCATGCGACAAACGAGTGACAGTGGTGGTCCTAAGATTTGAGTAAATCCAACTAAATTGGGATTCCTTGGACATTGAGGACAGAGGATTGTCGCCAAGCGGTTATAAAATGTACGAACATGCATCACCAACAGTGACAGTCATGCGGGAAGCTGGCAGAAAGCAGAATTCTAGTCCTCAGTTTTTGACATGTACTATTAGAATGAGGGGCACGAGGGAGTATGAGTGGCATAAATCTGGGGTTTCGCCTGACCCTAATCTTGCGACGAAGTTCAGCATAAATGTGTTGAAGGTGTGAGGCCAGTTCTTAAGGAAGTGCATCAAACTTCAATTTCAATCTAATTTGTACCTATTGTCCAATCAAATTTGAGTATTTCACGCCATCACGTTAAACAACTAGTATCATAGTGGATTAAGTATACCAGTATTTGCACACCTCAGCATCTGAATGCCCTCCTCAATTGAAACCTGTATTTATGATACATTTTGACTTGACATATTAAGTCTCACTCCTAAACTTGTTAATATTTGAACTGTAAAAACGTGGGGAAAAGAACCCATAATGTAGTATTTCTCTCTAACAATCGTTGACTAAATGAACTTTATATACACAGCTGTACCAGTCAGTGCAATCCTCAATTTATTCGTCTGCCAAACAGACCCAGATACAAATATATCCATGAAAGCCCATGCTAGTCCAGAATATGTGACAAATAAAAGATGAAGAACGTCTCTGGTCTCCTTTTCATTACATTTTATGATTACTTTCATTTCAGAAACTAGATGTTAGTCTAATTGTGTACTTAAGAGAATCTATATATTTCACCGTATAATCTGAACATGTAGTAAAATATATTTCATTTGAATTGAATTGATACAAAGGCAATGGTAATGATGATTCCAGATATGGCATTATGTACCTGGCGCCATTAAGACCATGTGACATTCTTACTCCGACTACGCTCTCTAAAGACAACACACACACCTTCGTGCAATATGGGGTATTGTCAGGTTCCGAAGCTGAATCAGCTGATGTCACACCACTTCAAACATGCACATGCATGTGATATCACCCAGCACAGAGCATACCTGTATGATGGTAGGTTTCCATGCATAGCACCGTAGATCCTGCAGCCTCGGGGGCATCAACTTCACCGGGAAACGCCTCAATTCACAACGACAATCTTTCATCACCTGTGGTTGCAAGTACAGAAAAACATATGATGTATAAATTTCAGCAAAACTGATGTCTTGCTTACAACAATTATCAATTACAAATGTGGTTACTCATTTTTGTGTAATTAATCAGCAAATTTGTGTGCAGAAAGTATAAATGCAAACCTCAGTGCAAATTGGTAATGCACTTTGTTCTCAAATATCTGAAGGTTGTATAGGGGGTATAGAGACGAAAAAAGTTGGTCATTTTGTTTTATGACGTCATCAACACCCGGCCCAGTGCTTGATGAACAAAGATCTACTTTTAGACTTGCCCATAGAGACAGTACTATTTTCAGGTGGACAATATTCAGTCCCTAAACAGTGTTTGGAAAATTCATTCTCAGCCGAATCTTTCAAATGAACGTCTCTTCTCCGTGAAACCATTCTATGCTGTTGACTCTACTTGTTCTGTTGGCTATTTACTTCAAAGAAAGGAAATGGAGGAAGTTCACAGTGATATTCTCAGGAAGAATCACTCCGACCTAGGGGTAGCCACACAAGGTGTAGAAGATGTGGTCAACAACCTGGTACAGCTTGAAGTCCTTTCTTGCTAAATGAAAGCTGATTTTTTTCTTTTGACTGTGTTAGAGAACTGTTGTGTACCGTATATCAGGGCCATACACTTACTTCCTCTTCTTTAAAGCTTTGGCGGAATGTGGAGAGACAGAAGCAATGAAAGTGCTGGGTCTTGAGACTCCTGATCCTACTGCCAAGCAACTGACATAGTTACAGGATCCCTGTTGTCATTTGGACTTGGGGAGTGATGTATGGACAGTACTCCTCCTTTGATTAAAACTCAAACAAGGTTCCAAGCCTGGTTGAATTCCTTTCAGTCTTGGCCTGTGCACATGAAACAGAGGGGACGCTTGCAAGCATTTTCAATGTGGTCTTGTTCTCAAGAACTGGGAAGTAGATGCTGATCCCTGGGTTGAACATGAAAAATGGTCTCTACACTGTCCATATTTGGAAAGATGTGGCCCACTTTGGTAGTCATGTGAATTTACATTTGTAACTAAGAGTGTAATGTTCATTATAAAATGCTGTATATTTTGATTTGTGAAACTATCCGCTATAGGTAATAAATCAATATTCGAGTATATTTGCATTGGTTGTCAATGTCGTGAGTTTGATTTTTGTTGACACATAAATAGATGTTTGCTTAAATACTAATCTCATTGAGATCATAGCCACAATAGGAGTAAGAGCTTTTTTTCTGGAATTATTGCAAATGGTTAGGTATGTGTTCAAACATTACGAGTTTTTAAAGTTCATGTTAATGTTTGCAGACATTGAAGAAATTTGACAAGACATCTTAGAAATGAGATAGAGCATCGGCTCAGTAGTTTTGGTAAAAAGATACCCATCTTAACAATTAATTAATTAATTTAATTAGTCATTTATCCATGGACCAGTGACAGTGACACTTCATCTCCCGTTTTGGTTTTCACCATGAATCCACAAATACAAACTCCTCGTACACAATGCTGGTAAATGGACACGATTATACATGCTCCGGGATGAAGGGAAAGAAGATCCTTATCATTCAATTATACGTAGAGGAGAAAAATCTGCCATGATTTCTGTCGATCGATTTTTAGAATATTTGACTCAGAGTGGAAGAAAGACAAAAACAACCAGAAACCTCTGAACAACCTAAAATTAATTTTGTAATCCCTACTCAACAAGTGGTTAAACAGGCCAAGGCTCTTTACGAAGTCTTTAAAAGAGGCATCTACAGCCGGAAAAATCATTTCCTCCCAGAGTTGCAAGAAGAAACGGAAGGCACATTTTTAGATAAAAGCATCTAGTAGACAGGTTTGCCGTCATTTAGACTTGGACCACCATTCAGTCAACAACAAGTCCCGTGTTCTATCAGATTTTTTCCAGGACAGGCATAGAAGACAGAAACACCAACAACCTTTTCCTCCTCCTCATGGCAATCCTCCTCCTCCTTCGTCAATGCTGACTTGGCAGCAGCAGCCAGTACCACATGGTGTCCTTACATCTTCACACTGTCTAAAAAAGCTGCAACCACATTCATCAGAAAGTGCTATCAAGTTTTCGGAAAAATTTAGGCTACTACGTCCATTCACCTTGATTGTCTCCAGGCCAAACCTACTTAGTGAAGCTGATTCCAGAAAGGATGAGCATTAAACCTTAACCTGAACGTATTATATGGCTCTACTAAAGATGGCAGCCACTGTACAACGCCATTCAATCATGTGTTTGTCCAAGTGTTGATTTTCATCAAGGCATTCATTCTGACCTCAAAAAGGATGAGTTTCTGGGCCCAAGTGGTATGAACGCTGTTGTCTTTGATGACTTAATGTCAACAGCAAGCAAAGATCCACACATTACAGATCTTTTTACGAAAGGATGTCATCATTGAAACTAGACTTGATAAAATTCGATAAAATAGACCACAATCTGACAAATAAATACAAAGATGACTCAGCGTCAGTCTATAAGCCAGCTTTGTTTGTGTTGAGTAGAGTTTTACTGGATGAGCCCACTAATCCTCAACCAGAACGTTGAATTAGGCTCATTTGGGGCAGTTACTATATCGGGAGGTATCGACGCCCCTATCCCTGCATCTCATACAAGCGGTGACACTAAGTCATCTATCCTCCACTAACATATCGACTGAGCATATCGAATTTGTTATGTGTATCGATGGGCTGGAAGTATTACTTGACATGATCACCAAACAACCCTCTGATGCATTAGTAAGTGCGGATAGTGACTGATATGGGCAAATAGCATGCTAGCAATGCATTGTTATAGATATGTTTTGATTCGGAATGAATGGAGTTACGTATGAATAAAGATTTAATGCAAAGGGATGTCTTTGTTGTCACAGTTCATGTTTTATGATCAAGTCACCTTTTCTCGTTGCCATGGTAACAGTCCTAGGTCATAGTACACGAATGTGTAGTTACTGATGAATGGGAAGACGTTCTCGTGGAGATTCCTCATCAGATTCTGTGACTCTCTAAAGTGGTTATTTGAAGCTGCAGTAACGAACATGACTCTCTTGCCAGAGGGGGGTTCTGGAAATAGCCCAAGCATGAGACTCATCTGCTTGTGGTTCAGTTCCGTCATGGTGGACAAGATGCTTCTTAGGTTGTCCTCGGGTGTTTTGGGCTGGGCTCAAGGACACGAGGACTCGACACAAGCTTGCCCTGGGAACATGAAAGAGACTACAGCACTTACACACTAATGTAGATAACACATACTTCGAAGCACAAATGGTATGCAGCAGAACTCGTGAATGGCAACACAATCATTTCCTGGGGATATAGTGAGTTGAACTACTTCCACACCAATTCGTGATCATACCATAGTCCTGGATCATTGAATGGTCTTAAGCGCATATTGTCACTATTGTTACATTGAAGGATGGGTTGCACTGTTTGAATAAATAGGAGCCGCGTTCCCAGAAACACAGTTCAAGGAGAATGACATTGCGAACCAACAGGAGCAAAGCGTAACTGACATATCAACATATAGGGGGAGACTACTCCGTTTTCTGTTTATGTCCGGAGAGTACAATTAGAACAAAGTTTACTTAGACAATATTTGTTCGTAAATTACAAAAATTGCCTGACTGACATGCCAGACACGCAAAGTGTGTTTCGAATGACTTGAAATATATTTGCAACTGCCAATAGCCGCGAACATGCAGTCCTACAATCACATACCTCATTATAGAACATGCTCCTGGATAATCGGGAGATTAATTGTTATTTCCTATTCGCTAAAGCAAGTGACAGATATGAGGTAGAGATACTGACCTGGGTGGTCATTCATCTGTTCACATGGTTTCACAACATTTTTCTTCCACAGGCCACCGGCTTGTAATTCTGTTACAATACAGTAATGCCATTTATTCTAAATTCCCATTCAGACTTGAAATAGGATGGTTTCAATCATCACTGCATCATTGATTTTCGGACGTCATACACTACTGCCTTAAAGTTCATTTCCCTTACATACATGGGCAACCTGTGACATAACGCATTGCACACGGGTGTGAGCCTCGTTGGTTACTCGTGTACAACCTATGACACACACATTTCGGAGGGAACAAACTTTTGACAGCATAATGACCCATGTTTACCTAAAATTGGAGGTCGTAGCATAGAGATCAATTTCAAATTGTCTGATGAAGTTTTAAATGTACATCTTTTTAGGTGTGATGATTCAGGAAAATAGATAGTCACATCGGCAATATTTCAGCTATATTGTGACTTAAAAAGTTATAAATTAACAACAAACACAATTACATTATATAACACCTGTCGACGAAGGACAGTAAAACAACTAGATTATCACAGGAATGATTTTTATAGTCTTATGTAAAACTGGATTAAACCTGATAATCCATAAATATCTTATGATATCATATCTTCCAGAATATTCTTGACCATTGTAATGAGGGTCAGCCACCTGTATAATGAGGTCATAGCTTCGAGAAGTTTCTTCACCAGTGTAATGAGGGTCAGTGACCTGCGTCACCAGGTCACACACACCTTCATAATTAGGTCACACAGGTGTTTAACGAGGTAAACAGAATGGCTGGTATACAGCAGATATTCAGTGTCGCATCTGATCCAATATTTTCTACATACGAGTAACATTGTCTGTGCTGTTGATTTTGTCACAGGTGGTAAATCAGGATTACCTTTCCCTAGTATTCAATGCAGGTGTGTTTGCAAACTAAGGTCCACTATTAACCACATTCCATACCTTTTATTTTCCTTGTGTAGTCCTCCAACAAAACATCAAAATCGACCTTCTGAAGGGAAACTGGAACATAGAATCTCATATAGGTCTCTTATAGCTCTTCATGAACAGTTGCATGTGCATGCATGTGTGTGTATGTGTGTGTGTGTGTGTGTGTGTGCGTGCGCGTGCGTGCGCACCATATGAAGGAACGTTACAGTATTTCCCAAATTTACTTACCCTAGTAAATGAATGTTTCATCTGATGGACATATGAACAACTTTTGAAATCTGCTTATCATGTGGATGTCAGATGTACTATATTTAATACCTTCGTAAATAATGGGTAATGGGTAATGGTTAAATGGATTGTTACAGCATTGACACTACTTTAACATCGGTTTCAATGGGTGGGTAATATAACTCTCACATCGGTCCATTAGGAAAACATTAAAAACAAATGACGAAGTAACACTTAGCATGGTGTGTAAGTGTAGGAAACTGAGTAATAAATAATTGTAAGATAGACATTATTGGTACTTTGCACCCGAGTATTTCTTTGTCTCCTTTCTATACATCAACATCGGTAGATTTCTTGTTGTGACTAAACCTTTCCACATCCTATTAAAATCGATTATGCTCACTCCTGCATATTTGAAATTGACATCACATTTTCAAATTCCATATGACCTCGTTTAAGCCTCTAAAAATTAGGGTCTGGCAAAGCAAACCAGTGTTATGCAAGCGGATAAGTTTCCATTGGATCACTAACGTACTCACATCCTTTCAATCTGTTGTCAGTTCTTTATCAGATACATGTGAGTGGGAGAAAGGGGCTCCACATAGATTTTGAACCGTTAAAAGTTTGCTTACATGTTGTCAGTCACACTGGGGTTGATAGATGTCAAGGTTATGCTTTACCGTTTACAGGTTACTGGATATAGTTTAACCCATGGCAACAATATGCGAAATTTCTTACACCCGTTCATTATTAATAACATAGTAGAGTTCTACTGTCATTAACAAACATCTGTAAAAATACTTAAATTCCCAACCTGCTAAACATACTAAAAGGTACTAAATAGGCAATCTAAATACGTAATTTGAGGGAGAATAAATTATATGGTAGCTTCCCTGAGGGCTGATAGTCACTATTATTGAGGGAAATGCATTATCTATTTTTAGACTGACTGACTGAGTTTAGTTTAAAGCCGCTTTTAGCAATATTCCAGCAATATCACGGCGGGGGACACCAGAAATGGGCTTAACACATTGTGCCCATGTGGGGAATCGAACCCGGGTCTTCGGCGTGACGAGCCAACGTTTTAACCACTAGGCTACCCCACCGCCCCATCTATTTTAGAGAAGTGTGGTGTACCGAGTACACTGTTCCCAGAAATTATTGAGAAAGTTGTTTCGGCAAATTCTCCATAGTTAAATCTCCTACATATTTCTACGCCTTCTGAAGTGAATGGCCCCTGGAGCGATTCTTTCCGCCACGCCTGCCATAACCGGCGCCTTGCGAATGTGTAGAGTTGTCCATTTAGACGTGGTAGAGTTTGGTTTAGCAATCAACTGGAATTAACGGATGTCTTGTAATTGGGTACCCCATCTGAAATTCTCTTGAGCAATTTTGTTTCGTCACTCTTGGTCATAAAGAAGAACACTGCCTCAGATGTACTTGGAGGACAGGTGACAAACATCCTGCACACATTTCAGGTAATCCATCACACACCCGATATCTACCTCTGACGAAGAGATCATGTCACGTATTATGCCGATGCTGGCATAAACCCACATTTCTTGAGTGACCTTGCCTAATTTCCCGGCGCCCTTCGAGTTAGAGTTACTAAGGTCCAATGTAATACCATCACCTAACTCGATAGTTTTAGGCTCAACATCTAACGATTCTAGCCAGATATAGTCAACAATGTTTCGCTTTTAGCCAGTAGAAGTTTTACCGCCGGTCCGCTGATGTTGACCTTGACTGTCGCCGCCGAGCGTCCCATAGCTGTTGTTTCAAGCTCTCAATCTCATCCACCAATTTCTTGCGCTTGGCTTCAAGTCGTAGTTTCGTCAATTGTGCCTCCAGAACTTCACATTCGCTCTGTAAAGCGGTCGTATCGATAACAGGGAACCTGCTAACGTGTGACTGTCCATGAAACTCACTTGGCGAATCTGTCGACCTTGTCGGCATGGTTGACGTGTGTCTGTCAGGAGACAAAGTGATTCCTGGTCTGACTTGCGTAGCGCCTCCATGATGATTGGCATACGTGATCCTGCACCCTTACGTTTAGGTTTTCCCCCTTCGCTATCTTCCGCCATGTTCAGAAACATGAAACATTCTTCTCGTTTTCATAAAACCTTGTGTGCGACAGCGGTCGCCATGCTAGCAGTAAGCGCGGCATTACGTAACGCCCTCTAACACCAAGGAAGATAACTCTTGACATCACAGTCAAACGCGTAAGTCATGGGTTGGTCAAAGGGAGGCAACTCTTTACGTACTGTTAAAATCAGTTTTACTCTAACCTAAAACTATACTGCATGTATATAAACTATAGAAGTTTTACTGAAATGAATATGTTGAGATATGATTCTCTTACAGTCTTAGTGTCTTTTCAGTATCCCAATATTCGACCACTTCTTTCTTCATATCCTCAATATTTCTGAGTCCTTTTTAGTTTATTCTGTCCTTCATTACTTTTCATGCATATAGATCTGGGCTGTAGATGGGCCAGTCTAAAACTTGAACATTGTATTTTTGGTCGTTATCATGCAGGAAAATCCAATTATCTTCATACAGTGTTTGGGCCGTTGGAAGGAGGTGACTACTTAAGATGTCAACATACCGTTCCTTTGTCAAATTACCAGTGAAAATACACAACTGCGTCACTCCACGTGATGATAATTATCTCCTTGGTGAGGCAATTCCGCGCTTTTTCACCCAGTTAAGTCTTTGTAATTCTTGTCTAAGGGTTTCATTATATACCTGAGTACTTCTTCTATTAATCATCTCATTTCTGATATTCTCAGCGCTTTTCAATTTCCCCCTACTTGCAATCTGACCAAGTCGCCAGCGAATCGTAGTACTGAACTTCCTTGGCCTCCCTGACCCTGTCTTGTGCTCAGTCCCAACTCCTGACTGAATATTCTTCACAGTTCTGTATACTGTAGACAGACGAATGTCATGTCTACCAGCTAATTCTTTTGCATTAGTCACAGCCTTTCAAATTCATTTAGAACCCGCTATCGTTTCTCTTCTACTGTCAAATCAGCCATGTCAACACAGGAATCCGTCTGCTACACCAGGGGAGATAACTCTTGATGTAGTAATATTCATTCTTAAGCCTACAAGAGTTGCCTCCAATATTGAGTACCTTACTACGTAATTGTAACACCTATGCTCAAAGTCTATTAGCAGTATTAGGAAACACAGATTTTCTATAATATAGTGCCTTTAACAATAATCAGTGTGCCACACATGCCATAATCCCAAGTAATGCCTTCTGTAGTATATCTGTCATGCAACATATGATTTACGTTGCGTTTAGCATATTTTCAATGACTATATGTGATCTCAGGTTAAGCCACTGGCAACTATGGAGTTTATGTCTTTTGTACCATCAAATCCCTGTCTCAAAGAAATGCAAATATATGACAGGTGCTTGTGACTTTTGTAAATGAGAAATGGAACAGACGCATGTTACGCTTGAACTATGCACGTTATAACACAAATGCAAGCTCCTCAACTACGAACGCCTAATACCGCCATTTTTATAGCATATCATATTTTTCAGCGACAATTCTTGTTGTTTCGAATATTTACTCGTTGCTTCGAGTATTTTCTAGTTCTTTCAATAATTTTCTCGTTATTTCAATAATTGTCTCGTTACTTGAATTTCTTTCATAAACTTGAAATTTCGAGTATTTACTCGTTTCTTCAAGTATTTTCTCGTTGCATCAATTATTTTTTCTTGTTTTGATTAATTTCTCGTTGCTTTGAATATATTTTCTCGATACTTCACGTTTCCTTCAAAAACTCCCATTTTTGAAATTTTGAGTAATTATTCGTTTCTTCAAGTTTCTCATATATAAGACAAATTATAATTGATGTCAACTTATTTATTGTATACACAAAGCTTCTGGGGTTTTCGTTGCCCCTTCGTCAGGTGAATGTTGACTAACAGATGTACAGAATATATATATACTAGTTATGTTCATGAAGCCAGAGTTAATTTAAGCATGTATATACAATAAAGAGGGGATTATGGGATGAAAGAGAATAAATATACAAAAGTGGATTAGGTGGGTAAGTGATAGAAGCCAATGAGTCTAACTGATGTACAAAGTGGCTGGATGATAGTCAAATTGATAACAGAAGCAGGGATGACATACGAAAGGTAGGATGATGCTGTTTCAGTTGATTAAGAGGTGATTGATGAAGCCATATGAGTAATTAATTTGCCTGCCATTGGGTAGGTAAATCCCTTGATTTCTGTTCACCTGTGACGCTAATCTTTTAATGCTGATAGACTCTGAAATCTTGCGTCGTGGCCAATCATGGATGTTTGATACTATGATGGTTGTTGCTTGCCAGTCAATGAAGTGTGATGGATTGTTCACAATGTGTTCAGAAAGGGCTGACTTAAGATCTGATTTCAGCGGCGAGGTTTTGTACTCTTTGAGCCTAATGTCAAAGTGGCGGAATGTCTCTCTTACATAGCTGCTGCCAGTCGCACATTAGCTTGTAGATAGAACCCCTGGGGTTGTGAGTGGTGTTAGATGAAGTGCATCTTCCACTGGCCTTGAGAATGGTTTTAAGTATTTTGTCACAGCTGAAAGTCACATCTATGCTGGCAGTTTTCTTGAGCAGTCGGCTGATGTGGAGGCTGATCTGGCCTTGGTAGGGAATGGCTTCATGTACATTACTGGTACATGTATATATATCATGTGTATATGTTAACATTCAACTGACGAAGGGGCAAGGAAAAGCCCAGAAACGGTGTGTATAGAATAAAGAAGTTGACATACATAATATTTTGTCTTATACTTGAATACCAATTTCTATATGCCTCCCAAGAACCTATTTTCTCGTTACATCAACTATTTTTCGTCGTTTTGATTAATTTCTCGTTGCTTCGACAATTTTCTCGTAACTTCATGTTACTGTCAAAACTTGAGATTTCGACTATTTACTCGTTGCTTCAAGTATATTCTCGTTACTACAATTATTCTTCCGTTGCTTTATAGGAAAGTGGACTTGGCAGATCACGATGTTAATTCCACCTCATGTGGCTATCAACCAGCAAGACATATCTTCACAGGTGACTTCTCCATTGTTGACAATAGCAACCTCGTCAACTATTTAAAGATGGACCTAAATATCGTGAACAGCCCCCTGAAGAAGAAGAACCTGTGGAATGTCAGTGGGTTAAGTCAGTACGTGATGTTGTCATTGGTAGAATACACAAACTGAAAAAGAGGAAACAGAATTGGAATAAACCCATTCTGTCCCAGCCAGCTGTCATCCAAAGTCTGGCTGCCCTGCATGAAACGTTTGTAGTTATTCCCACTGACAAGGCCTCAAATAACATAATCATTATATATAAACATCATTACATAAATGTTTTGACCAAAGAGCTTGGTATACGTGACATATCAAATAATACCACATATAAGGCCAGTATGTTAACTGAAATCTGCCTAAACCATTCAAAGTCGCCATCCACGTTTGGCTTGATTGTAAAAGCTGAAGACATATCCATTCCTCTTTTGTACTGGATTCTAAAACTACATAAAATCCGTTCAAGGAGAGATTTATTGCTGGTTCCCGCAAATGTACAAGCAAATCCCAGTCTCAGAGATTAACTATTATCATGATTACTATCAAGGAAGGACTTTCTTGATATTCACAGAAGATTTTTGAGACATGCGGAATTAATACATGTGGATTCTCAAAGGATTTGCTTACATTTTTAGAAACTCAGAGTTCCGTTCTGTCAAAACATTTGTATACCACTATTCCACATAACAAGCTTAAGGAAAAAAATCATTCCTTGATTTATGGGGCTTTTGTAAACAAACATGGTGAACAAAGACATGCCTACAGAGGCCCAGGACAATTTGTCAAATTGAAAGCAAGTGTCATTTGAAGTTTACTGAGAATATGTGAAATGCTGGACTTTCTCATTGATAACATCTATGTGAAATTTGGGGTAAAACATTTCGCCAAGAAGTAGGCATCCCCATGGGCACCAACTGTGCTCCCCTCCTTGCGTATCTTTTTCTTTCTGCATATGATTCAGAATTTCTGATTGGTTGGCAAAATCAAAATAAGGTAATTTGGCCAAGAAGTTTAACTTCAGATTCCGGTACATCAATGAATTAATGTCGTTCAATAACCATCAAATAGCCAATTGCCTTCCACTCATTTACCTACCTGAACTTGAAATTAAGGAGACAAGGGAGACCGCCTGAACTGTTTCATACTTAGATCTATGCATAAAGATTCAGAGTGACAAAAACTCACCACATGGCTGTATGACAAAGGGATGATTTCAACTTTCCAGTAGTAAACGTCCCTTTCATGCAGAGCAAACTTCCAACCTTTGCTGTTTACATTTCACAACTTTTGAGGTACAATAGAACGTGCTCCTTTTATGAGGAACTCAAAGAGCGTCATGCAACTCTTGCTCAGAAGTTGTTTGATCAAGGTTACACCATTCAAGACCTCAGTAAAGCTTTCAGGACATGTGGACGTAAATACCAATTTTGATGCCCCTGTGCCAAAAGTGATGTCCGATGCAATTCCCTATTTTGCTTTATACCATACGTTCCCGAATTATTTCAGGTGAACAATGACTGGACTTAGCAAATGTTTATGGCGGGTGCCACTGGTGGGGTAGGACACGCTCACCTTTCGTGAACACCGGGTAACATCACTATTTCATAGTGATTCAGTAACACATGCTCTGTCATCGTATCGCATGGTGACAATCACTGGATTGTCTGGTTCAGACCCGATTTGTTTACCAACAACATCGGACAGAAATAACACTGCTGAAACTAATATCTGCTCATGATATAGTCACAATTGTACAATCGACTCTGCTGTTGGCAGAGATTTGTTATGAATGTTGAAAAGGTTTTTGTCGCTTCTATTTTGATTATTTTCTCGTTCCTTCAACTTCTTTCAAAAACTTGAGGTAACGAGTAAATACTGAAATTTCAGGTTTTGGAAAAAAACTTGAAGCAACGAGAAAATACTTGAAATTTCGTGCTACAAAAGTGGCAGTATTATGCTTTCGTACTCAACATCCTTAAATCTCAAACATAAACATTTTTATGAAAACTTTTAACAAGCTTCGGGCCAATATTAGGACAGCAATGCAATTATCTTCAATGTTGTAGAAAACACTCTACTTAGGAAAAACAATAACCAATTGCGATATTGCATTCATGTCGGAATCAATATTTGGGGCACATGTCGCATTTGAACTTGAATGTGCGACGTCTTGGTCAACGTCGTCTGCGACTTAGTCAGGCCAAAAGGTATACGAGACTGCTTCAAACAGCGGAATATATGTCATGTGATAAGAACTTCTCTGACGGAGACAATGACAGCGACGCAACATCGCATTTACTTGTGCGACCTTTGTCTTGGTGATTTGAGTTCGTGGATCGTCAATTAAAACGGCTTGATGGACAGATCAGATATCATACCTGTTTGATGCTCACGTATCCTCGGGTTGGGAATTGTCTTTCCAGTGTTTGTCATGGCACGTGCATCAGAAACAGTAGTAACCCTGAGGCACGTTCACATACAATTGTTAGGCATGTCTCAAAGTCTCAAAGATTGTTATCACCAGTAAATTCTACAGACGTGTTGGTGGCTATGCTGGGTTCACACTGTCGCGTGATCCGTTAAAAACACCACGATTGGCCATTTGCAGCTGATCGTGGAACTTCTCTGAAATTTCAGGTTTGGATACGAGGTGATGTGAGTCGATACGATCTGTTACGCTTGGATGCGATATTGTCACAATTGGTCACTTTCAGGTGACGCGGTCTGTCATGATCTGGTCTCCCGTTCAGATACGATCACATACGTTGTGATAAGATTGTCAGGATCGAGTCCACGATCTGGTCGCAATCTGACACGATCATCACGATCAGGGTCCCCGATTTGGTACAATCTGGTACAAGGGGGTATGCACATCAAATGAAACACCGAGAACGACAAGGGTTGTGCTAAGTAAACGCACTTCACGTACCGCACGTGCATTTGTTTCACTGTTCCAACTACTGCGCTTACCCCATTGTGGTAACCTAATCGTCGTCTTTCCGACAGAACCGTCAGAAATCGCTTAAGAACTGTAGGCCTGAGGTCCAGAAGAGTAATCAAACGCACTCTACTGGCAGATCACCATCAGAGGCACCGTTTGGCATGGTGTCTGGCTCGACGTGCGTGGAATCTGAGTACATGGCTAACAATTCACTGGTGAGATGAAAGTCGTTTTCTGCTGCATGTCACACAGATGGACGAGCAAGGGTTTGGAGGCTCAGAAATACGACCTATACACCAAGGGACATCAAACCAATAGTCCCATACGGGGGAGGCTCCGTTATGATCTGGGGGTGTAACTCCCATGTTTGCAAGTTGGACCTGGTTACCATACGAGGCAACCTTACAGGTGAACTGTACATCCGAAATGTCCCGGAACCAGTTGTTGTCGCCCATTTTTTACCTCAGTTACAACGCAGTTACAACACTGCCTTGGCTTGCAATGAGTCCAGATCGGAATCCGTTGGAGCGACATGCACGTGTAAAACACCATCGTCGCTTCACTACAAACTCGAAGGACATACATGTGGAAAACACTACAATCACTTCACTATATGCTATAAGGACATACTTGTTTAATCACTACTTACAATCACTTTACTACACCCTCTAGGGGCATACATGTGGAAAACACAAATACAATCACTTTACTACTCCCCCTAAGATCATACGTGTGTAAAACACTACAATCACTTTACTACACCCCCTAAGATCATACGTGTGTAAAACACTACAAATCACCTTACTACACCCTTTAAGATCATACGTGTGTAAAACACTACAATCACTTTACAACACCCTCTAGGGGCATGCATGTGTAAAACACAAATACAATCACTTTACTACAGGCGGTAAGGTCATACGTGTGTAAAACACTACAATCACTTTACTACACCCCCTAAGATCATACGTGTGTAAAACACTATAATCACTTTACTACACGCTACAAGGACACACGAATGAAACACTAATACAATCATTCTCCTATTCTGAGGACAAGCATGTGTAAAACACTATTTACAATCACTTTACTACACTTTTTGGCGACAAACACGTGTAAAACACAATTTACAATAACTTTACTACACATTCTGAGACCAAACACGTGTAAAACAGTATTTATAACCACTTTACTACATATTCTGAGGATATACATGTTTAACCACGACAATCAGATTACTATACGCATTAATCACATATTTTTGTATGTTTAAATTGAATTAAAATGAATAGAAACTGACCCAGGCTTAGGAAACATTTTCTGATTGAAATGTGTTATTAAGCCTTTCAGTATCTGGTTTGTCGACATACACTTGTAAACACTACTTACAATCGCTTTACAACACACTATAATGACATACACGTGTAAAACATGTGTAATATAGAACCTTTCAGTCCCTGTTTATCGACATACACGTGTACACACGACTTACAATCGTTTTACAACACACTATAATGAGATACACGTGTAAAACATTTGTAATATAGAACCTTTCAGTCCCTGTTTATCGACATACACGTGTAAACACTACTTACAATCACTTTACAACACACTATGAGGAGATACACGTGTAAAACATGTGTAATATAGAACCTTTCAGTCCCTGTTTATCGACATACACGTGTAAACACTACTTACAATCACTTTACAACACACTATGAGGAGATACACGTGTAAAATATGTGTAATATAGAACCTTGCAGTCCCTGTTTATCGACATACACGTGTAATGTGATTGAGCCATATTATGCCATGCTCTAGACCCGCAATGAACGCAGTGATTGTAATTTCGTTTTGCTAGCTCATGTGCCGCGTGGGATGTTCCTGTCGGGGCATCATGTTTTGGAGAAGGTCGATTGTCCGTTGATTCTGGCGATTCTATGGCTGGAAAGTGTTGACTGACTTTCTATACAAATATTATTGTTATATTAAATTAAAGCAGAATGCTTTCATGGGTGAATGTTTTCAGTTACGTTCGAAAGGAACGCATCTGCATGCAGATATGTCACTGTTTGAGTCATCACCGTCCACACAGAAAATATTCTGTTGATGAGGTGCATGTATTATAAGCCTGTGATAGCTCACACATAGAAGTACAATAGTCATTATCAATATACTATGAGAGAGTCCGGATTACAGTATGCCATCAACCTAGGCTGGTCGGAGGAGGCAAGCTAATGGTTTAAGCGACCAGGCTCAGCTCCATGATTCCTATGTGTCACAATACCAAGCCTGTCTAGATCGTTGCTCATAATATCAATCACTGGATTGTCTTTTCCACAATCTATTCTTACAAGCTTCCGTCATGCAGAAGGAATCTTGTTAAGTTTGTCGTCAAACAACGATCGTGAATAAGGAAAAGATGTGAAAAGAGGAGTGAGTGAGTGAGTTTAGTTTTACGCCGCTTTTAGCAATATTCCAGCAATATTACGGCGGGGGACACCAGAAATGGGCTTTACACATTATGCCCATGTGGGGAATCGAACACGGGTCTTCGGCGTGAAGAGCGAACGCTTTAACCACTAGGCTACCCCACCGTCCCTTGTAAATATGAGGCTACGAAATCAAACCATCGACCTCCCACAGAAATATCCACGAATTATGCTGAAATACATTCACAGCAAAATATGTTATCATAGATGGCCGGCGTTCCACAAAGCTTACAAAGTCAAACACTCGCTGAAGTGTTCGTGTGGCTGTGTGTTAAATAAAGAAGCAAAACTTCAGAATATAACTTTATAATATCAATTCAGTGATATTTATTTACATTTTTCTTGTCTAAAATTTCCAGTTTCTATTACTTTCAAGTGTCATTTTCGGGAATGTTGTTTTTCCCTGGAGTTTCTCTTTGTTTCCTGAGCCACTGTTTCATCTCCTCGATTGTCTGTGGCAGTTCCTGGTTGTTAGTTTCTGGTAGGAAGCGAACCAGGAGAGTCACCACGACACAGAACGTGCCGAACACAGAGCCAGGGACCCACGGCAGGTAGCGGTACTGTTACACAAGAATCCTCATCATGTATTACATTAAAGTGAGGGAACTATAATTTTTATACCTTATATGGGAAATTACGTATGGCAAGATTACCAACATTACCAACTGTTAATCCGGGACACGCCGAATATAAATTCCATTTGTAATTCTCAAACCTTGTTAAGAAATCTTCATTTGAAATGTGAGCTGAACCGCTGGTCATTATTAAGTTAGAATATGTTTTAAACAAATATGGGAAAGGTTTAATTCTTCAAAAGAGTCAGCGTTACATTTGATTAGAATTTGCCCTCGCCAACCTATGCTAATCTATGCTACCGAAGGCACTAGATAGATCGGTTGTGAACCTGGAGCGTGGAAGCCTGCCCAGAATAGAAAACGCTGGTCTGGTACATAATTTCTACATGTCACCGCCATAGCTGGAATAATGCCTGGTGCGACATCGTGCAACAAGCCAGGAGACACAACGCAAATGGCAAAACATGAATTGTCATTGGCCACTAATTTGCTGTATGAATGATATATTTTAATGTTATCTATGTTCCTCGAATTATTCAAACCTGGTGCAGCCTCTCGACTACCCACAGTCTTAATATGTGTGAAGTTCCGAATGAAGTAATGCGATATACCTCAGTCCTAGCACACTCTGTACAACCAGACTCACCACAGTCCGTGTAAATGGGGCAAACAGTCCACCAATCCTCGCAGACATTGATGCCAGACCAATTCCAACATTTCTGAAACACATTAGCATTGAGGATACAAGTTTACACACATCGTGCTTTTGGTCTGTATATAATTGTATATTTTGCACTAATATATAATGGATATTAATGCATGTAACAACACACAATAATTCTCATCTTAATTCAGGATTCAAGGTGGTTACAAGGCCACACTAACCGTATTACTATATATCACTGAAGACACATACTAGAAGGGGGTGTTGTTAGCCTAGTGGTTAAAACGTTCAAGTCTCGAGTTCGATTCCTCACATAGGTACAATGTGTGAAGCCCATTTCTGGTGTCGCCGGGTGATAGAGAGCTGGAATATTGCTGAAAACCAAACTGACACACTGTAGGTGTTGTGTACGCTAAGGTGTAAAGGGATGTTTGTTTCGGTTGAGTTTTATGAATGTGTTCTTGTAAATGGCGTAAAGTAAACTCACTCACTGACATACTAAAATGTGCATGAGGGATTTGTGCTAACATGTTATGTGCGTTTAAATGATCTTGCCAACATGCCAGGCACGTGACTTTGCGATCTGTAATTGACCGAGTCTGGACCAGAATATTCGGTGATGGATGTCATTGACATCGATCCACCCGGCTACCATGGCATGCAATCAACAATGTCACCCAGCCTAACTCCCCTATCCATTTTGTCCCCAGGATTTCCTTCAGTTTTCAAATATAAGTTAAGAAAAATATGGTAAAAGTTTATTCGCCCTGTGTGAGGTATACGTACGTTCTCGGACGACATTGTTTGTTTTGTGGCGATCACTATAGTCAGCAGCTAATCCTTTACGTAGGTAAACGTGTATTGTGCTGAACATAAACAGAGCTCGTTAAACACAATAATAACATGATTTCGTTTGAGCATGTAAGAAACCTCCCAATGGTAATTACCAGTAAATGTAAAAGATAAAATGCGAATTATTTTAAATGTCGCATTTCGTTGCGTTTACGATTTTTGTTCTGTGTAACATTATCAAAGCAACATATCATGGATTATATAGCCGTATTGGCTTACCTTATGTTTGTTGGGAAGATTTCAGGGTATACAACCATATGATGTTATATGAAGTCGCTATTGCAAATTTTCCTATCAAAGAAAATGTTGTCACCGCTACAGTGAAGGAAGGCACTGCACCTGAAACACCAGTAGGAGGATACAGAATACTACGGTTATAACGAACTCAAAGGGACCATTAAGTTTAGTTCGTTATAACCGTAGTTCGTTCAAAACATGGTCAAAATACGTAGAAATATATATAGAAGTGGTCAGGGCCCTGTTCCCCAAAGCGATCGTTAGCCCTAAGATGATCGCAAACCCATACTTTAACATAGATTTACGACTGTCGTAGCGCTACGATCGCTTTGAGGAACGAGGGCCCTGTGCCTTTAACACAGTTCGTTATATCCGTCAGTTCGTTAAAACGGAGTTTACTGTATATGAAACATATAATGAGTGGATCATACCTGTTCTGTTATCTTGCCCTCACACATTAATGTCGTGTTTTCTGATTGGCTCAGCGCTCTTCTATTATTTTCAATGTACCCCGCTATCAAGCGAGTAACATTTTCCATGTGCCCCGCTGGAATGCGAACTAATTTGGTACTTCGTAGTAGTAATTCTTTATCTCGAATAACATTGAATCACGTATGATGAGCGGAAATTACCAATGTTTTGCGAAGGAAATTCGATGGAAGGGAGATAACTCTAAATTTGTTTTTCTTGTCTTGTCGCCTTGCCTCCATACTCATGATCCATGCTTCAAACAGTTCAAAATTACAATTGAGGTGTTGGGAGAGATAACATACTTTGTTCACTGGTCCCTCGGGACCAATGGATTGATGTACCCTCGATAAACAAACATCGAGGGTACATCAGCCCTTATAATGTACCACAGCAGAGCCATTATGGTAGTGTTCAATCATTGCAGTGTCATTTCACTCCCATACTAATTTTACTGAGCGTGAGAGAGGTGTGGTAGAGTGCTAGAATCGGTAGTTGAGTGCAGGAAGCCGTGGAAGGGTACTGATTTTCGGAGATTGAGGAAAGCCGTGGCACAGTACAGGTATTCGGTTGTAGAGTGAGAGAAGCCGCGACAGAGTAAAGTATTCGGTGGTAGAGTGGAGAGAAGTCGCGACAGAGTAAAGTAATCGTGGTGGTAGAGGAGATAAACCACGGCAGGGTAAGGTATTCGGTGGTAGAGGAGGGACGTAAAAACTGGCGGTAGAGGAGAGAAGCCACGACAGAGTAAGGCATTTGGTGGTAGAGGAGATAAGCCGCGACAGAGTAAAAGTATTCGGTGGTAGAGGAGAGAAGCCGCGACAGAGTACAAAGCATTCAGTGGTAGAGTGAGAGAAGCCGCGACAGAGTAAAGTATTCAGTGGTAGAGTGAGAGAAGCCGCGACAGAGTAAAAAGCATTTCGTGGTAAGGAGATATAGCCGCGACAGAGTAAAAGTATCTCGGTGGTAGAGTGAGATAAGTCCGCGACAGAGTAAAGTATTTAGTGGTAGAGTGAGATAAGCCGCGACAGAGTAAAGTATTCAGTGGTAAGA
The DNA here is from genome assembly GCF_003918875.1 of Haliotis rubra. Classification (NCBI taxonomy): domain Eukaryota; kingdom Metazoa; phylum Mollusca; class Gastropoda; order Lepetellida; family Haliotidae; genus Haliotis; species Haliotis rubra. The sequence continues at coordinate 11,900 of NW_025766968.1, read as the reverse complement.
GTGAGATACCGCCGACACAGTGAAAAGCATTCAGTGGTAGAGTGAGAGAAACCGCGACAGAGTAAGATATTCGGTGGTAGAGTGAGATAAGCCGCGACAGGGAAGTAAGGTATTCAGTGGTAAAGTGAGATAAGCCGCGACAGAGTGAAGTATTTGGTGGTAGAGTGAGAGAAGCCGCGACAGGGTAAAGATATTCGGTGGTAAAGTGAGAGAAGCCGCAACAGAGTGGAAGTATTCGCTGGTAAAGTGAGAGAAGCCACGACAGAATAGGGTATTCGGTGGTAGAGTGAGATAAGCTGCGACACAGAGTAAAAGTATTCGGTGGTAGAGTGAGAGAGGCCACGACAGAGTAAAGTATTCGGTGGTAAAGTGAGATAGGCGCGCGACAGAGTAAAATATTCGTGGTAGATGTGAGAGAAGCCGCGACCAGAGTAAAGTATTCGGTGGTAAAGTGAGATAAGCAGCGACAGAGTAAGGTATTCGGTGGTAGAGTGAGATAGAAGCCACGACAGAGTAAAGTATTCGGTGGTAGAGGAGATAAGCCACGACAGAGTAAGGCATTGGCGGTAGAGTGATATAAGTCGCAACAGTGTGAAGTATTCGGTGGTAGAAAGGATATAAGCCGCGACAGAGTGAAAGGCATTCGCTGGTAGAGAGTGAAATAAGCCGCGACAGAGCAAAGTATTCGGTGGTAAAGTGAGATAAGCCGCAACAGAGCAAAGTATTCGGTGGTAAAGTGATATAAGTCGCGATAGAGCTGGAAGCATTCGGTGGTAGAGCGATAGAAGCCGCGACAGAGTAAAGTATTCGGTGGTAAGAGTGATATAAGGTCGCGACAGAGTGAAGCATTCGGTGGTAAAGTGAGATAGGCCGCGACAGAGTAAAGTATTCAGTGGTGGAGTGAGATAGGCCGCGACAGAGTAAAGCATTCGGTGGTAAAGTGAGATAGGCCGCGACAGAGTAAAAGTATTCGGTGGTGAAAGAGATAGGCCGCGACAGAGCAAAATATTCAGTGGTGGCAGAGTGAGAGAAGCGCGACAGAGTAAAGTATCTCGGTGGTAAAGTGGAGATAGGCAGCGACAGAGTAAGGTATCTTCGGCGGTAGAGTGAGATAAGCCATGACAGAGCAAAGCATCTGGTAGAACAGTGAAGTTTCACGACCAGTGGTAAGGCATTCGGTGGTAGAGTGAGATAAGCCGCAACAGTGTAAGGCGTGCAGTGGTGAATGAGATAAGCCGCAACATGGTAAGGCATTCAGCGGTAGAGTGAAATAAACCGTGACAGAGCAAAGTATTCGGTGGTAAAGTGAGATAGGCAGCGACAGAGTAAAGTATTTGGTGGTAGAGGAGAGAATCCGGGCGACAGAGTAAAAGTATCTGGTGGTAAAATGAGATAGGCCGCGACAGAGTAAAGCATTCGGTGGTAAAGTGAGATAGGCCGCGACAGAGTAAAAGTATTCAGTGGAAGAGTGGAGATAGGCCGCGACAGAGCAAAGTATTCGGTGGTAAAGTGAGATAGGCCGCGACAGAGTAAAGTATTCGGCGGTAAAGTGAGATAGGCCGCGACAGAGTAAAATATTCAGTGGTAGAGTGAGAGAAGCCGCGACAGAGTAAAGTATTCGGTGGTAAAGTGAGATAGGCAGCGACAGAGTAAGGTATTCGGTGGTAGAGGAGATAAGCCGGCGACAGAGTAAAGTATTCAGCGGTAGAGTGAGATAAGCCACGACAGGGTAAGGCATCTCGGTGGTAGAGGAGATAAGCCGCAACAGTGTAAGGCGCAGTGGTAGAATGAGATAAGCCGCAACATGGTAAGGCATTCAGTGGTAGAGTGAAATAAACCGTGACAGAGTAAAGTATTCGGTGGTAAAGTGAGATAGGCAGCGACAGAGTAAAGTATTTGGTGGTAGAGTGAGAGAATCCGCGACAGAGTAAAGTATTCGGTGGTAGAATGAGATAGGCCGCGACAGAGTAAAGTATTCGGTAGTAAAGTGAGATAGGCCGCGACAGAGTAAAGTATTCAGTGGTAGAGTGAGAGAAGCCGCGACAGAGTAAAGTATTCGGTGGTAGAGTGAGATAAGCCACGACAGGGTAAGGCATTCGGTGGTAGAGTGAGATAAGCCGCAACAGTGTAAGGCGTTCAGTGGTAGAATGAGATAAGCCGCAACATGGTAAGGCATTCAGTGGTAGAGTGAAATAAACCGTGACACAGTAAACTATTCGGTGGCAGAGTGAGAGAAGCCGCAACAGGGTAAAGTATTCAGTGGTAGAGTGAGATAAGCCGTGACAAAGTATGGTTTTCGGTGGCAGAGTGAGAGAAGCAGCAACAGGGTAAGGCATTCGGTGGTAGCGTGAGAGAAGCCGCAACAGGGTAAGGTATTCGGTGGTAGAATGAGAGAAGCCACGACAAAGTAAAGTATTCGGTGGTAGAGTGAGATAAGCCGCAACAGGGTAAGGCATTCGGTGGTAGAGTGAGAGAAGCCGCGACAGAGTAAAGTATTCAGTGGTAGAGTGAGAGAAGCCGGTATTTGGTGGTAGAGTGAGATAAGCCGCGACAGTGTAACGTATTCGGTGGTAGAGTGAGAGTCTGAGTGAAGCGAACGGGAGTTGCGGTAGAGTGGTGCGAGGCGGTGGTAGTGAACAAAACTATGAAAACACATTGTGTATTCATAGCTTTCGGCCGTGGAAGCCGTGCCAATTGACACTTATCAGAGGGATACACAAAGTCTGTGGTCTACATTACAAGTTGTCCGACTGGCTGAGTGGGTTAGACGACTGACTTTGTGTGGGTTCCTATCCCGAACAAAAGTACTAGAATCCGTACTTTACAGAGAAAGTGTAATCCCAAATATAACATGTTAAATGTGAAGAAAGCTGTAGCAGGGTCTGAGGTGAGGCGGCAGTAGAGTAAAGGAATGCAGTGGTAGAGCTAAAAGGGAAGGCAGTGGTACTGCGATGAGATGTGAACATCATTACATGGTAGAACGGTGACTAAGCAGAGTGGTACATTAGTAAAATAAGGATACGTTATTGCAGTGTATGATGCACCTGTACACCGAGGAATAGTGCAGTGAGTAGGTTTGTAACGATTCATCGATGTTTGCATCGTCAGCTACGGCTGCATCGATACAGAGCACATTTAAGCAATATTCATATCGCCAGGGTCCATGATACATCGATGTATCGCCACAAGAGACGACATATCCCGATACCACTTAAGTAGTACATCACCGTAGATAAGCCGACCCGTTTCAGTGATTCTGAATTTGATATAAATTACATTGAATTGTTTTAGAAAGCATTGGTGTAGAAACACAACTTCCCAAGGTAAACGTCAGTTTCAAAGTTATTTTATTAGGTCAAAGTATACTGAATATGTTTTGTACATAGAGAGGCGGTACTCCAGCATTATGAACCATATCTGTTGTCGACCATGGCAGATAGATTCGACCTTTGCGGTTTTACCGCCGCATTACTCAATACTAGTATCCCAACTACAGTGTAGACAGATAACTGAATAACAGAGCAGCAGGAGAAGATCGAGTCTGCAATAGTCAAAACCAGAGACAGAATGCTTAAGCAGCTAATTTTGTATTAAGCGACCGTTCATTATTTATGGCTGGGGTGGGTGGGTTTGCTATATAATAATATCTTTGTACAAAGTAAGTGACCTCCACCTGCATGTCATGTACAAAAATACCTTCCAATGATATGTATTGCATAATATTTGTACGTACAAAACTGCTGAAAGTCCCCCATTCCTTTTAAAAATCAAAAATCATGACCCCTAATTACCCCTAGAACAAGCATCATCACCCCACCCACCGATCACACCCCTACCTATAAGTTATGAACGGTCCCTAACCTACCTTCAAGTTGTCAACAGCACTGAGGCTATCAACGATAAGCTTCTGTTATTAGATGGAAGGCCTGGCATGTCCGCTTCCTTCCAAATCTGAGAAAAAAACCCAACACTTTATCAAACAGATTGCATTGATGGGAGCGACCCGTAAACTCTAGGTTATAACTGGTCTTCAGCAGCCCATACCTTTTGTAAGAGGCGACTAACGTGATCGGGTGGTCAGGCTCATTGACTTGTATCCCAATTGCGTAGATCGATGCTTCTGCTGTTGATCACTGGATTGTCTGGTCCAGACTCGATTATTTACAGACCGCCGCCATATAGCTTGAATATTGTTGAGGGCAACGTAAAACTAAACTCACTCACTGAACAGAATTGAGTCTATTCTGCAAGTCAGAGCTTATGACGACGAATCCCGTTTGGGCCTTATTTTCTTCTTGGTTTGTCAGCTGCATACCCGTGCTCGTGGGTTGCACCAAACTGCTAAACGTCTGAGACCTCCAACGTCGTGCTGACAAGCAGTGGTGGAACTTAACACCCTTCAAAGTGCCGATAACGCCAAAGGAACTGAATACCAATCTTGACATCAGCTTCGACATCATCATATCAGAATTGCAATAGTTCGGTGCTCGTGATGTCGATCACTGGATTGTCTGAACCAGACTCGACATTTTACACACTGCCGTCATATAGCTGGAATAATGCTGAATACGGCGTCAAACAACAAACACAGCTCCAACGAGACTCCACATGCCATGTGTCCACTGTTCTATATGTATACACTGCATATCATCGGTTTTCTCCTTTCACTCGCCAGATTATGTCAAAACAGGCCCTCACATAGCCAGAGTGGATTTGGATGACTGGTTAGTGTTTTGATAACACTCAACCAGATTGGCCATAATTTGTTTCAACAAAATGCTCAATTAGTGAGTTTAGTGAAATTTGTATGAAAAGTGAGATACATGTACATTGATGGTATAAGAAGCGATTTATTGAGATTGAGAGTGAATCATATCATTACCGGTCAACTGTGATTTCAAATGCGATTACGCTTTAAACATCCGTGATGCAGTTCGAAGCCGAAGCCGATGTATTTGTCACTGTGGAAGGTTATTGTGGGAGTTGAGATAAAGTCCATAGTAAGTGAGGCTGTCAGTTAACCTAAAAACAAAACTTACAGAAACAAAACGAAACACGGTTCATTCTTTGTGTACTATTAACGTCGAACAGAGGTAAACAATAAGGGAACTATGAGTGATAGTTGGAGGACAATGGCAGTTCGGGCATGATGGCATGCAATCAACAAATCACCAAGCCTTACCTACCTTTCGCCGTTATTGATGATTGATCATTGACTATTAAAATAATGGGTGTTCGAACAACAGGGGCCCCATTTATTCTTGCCCTTCATAAAGGTTTGCTAATTTTCTAAACCTTTATAAAGCAGTAAAGCTGCCACACGCTTTAATATAATTAAGAATGATATTCTGAACTTCATAGCGAACTGGTGTTCCTTTAAGCACGATAGTCCAGCCAATGAGATGTAAATATTGAGAGCTGTAAGAGATTCCGCCAAGTAGCTTGATTAAGATATTTTTGCAATGCAGTAAATAATGAGCCACATTATCTAGCTGATTACACACTGTACAATGTGCAGAAATATTCTATTACTAATATTAAGACATCTCTATTACTAATATTAAGACATGCACCAAGACCACAATGCTCAAGACAACGTCTGGTTAAAAGAGCCTCTTCTGGTACGATTGTTTCGAGACAATTTTGCAGGAGTCAGTCAAAATGCTCGATGCCATAGAGATGGCGTTCTTTAAGAATGAAGTCCATCTGTTGCCATTTCGTATGAGCATGGATCTTACTGACGGTGCTTTATTCCTGCAGGAGAGGCCACAATATCAGTCTCATCCTGTTCTGATCCATCGAAGTCTAATGCAGCTTCGGGTCGAATTCTATCAGTCTTCCCATTTCCAAGTAGTCCAACATGAGCAGGTATCCATGAAAATTCAATATCCAAAAGATCTTTACTTAATTCATTTCAATGTGGTCAGCCGCCACAGTCCTCACGCTGTCCGTTGCTGTGTGTGAGTTACGCCCTTCTCCTCCTAAACTGGGCTTCGACAATAATGTTTAAAGCGCCGTAAAATGTAAATAACTTTACACCCAGTGGAGGTTGCTTAAATTTTACTGGGCTGGCTCCCTTTTAGCAAGAAGGCTTCGTGATATGACAGAAACACTGTTCAAAACATGTTAAGATGGTGAACAGACCCCTCCATATAAGTCAACGCAAAGAATGTGTTTCCGGATATCTACGCGGTTTCGTGAAAATATTCAATTTCTGAATACTGTATGAATGGTTGACAATGTTTCTGTTATACTATGACCGATTGGCGTAATGCGAATGGAATGCCAGTCGTTGGACGTCATCACTGATTTGAAATCCACAGGATGTGATGGATCAGATAACAAAACCTTTGGTACTACCACGGGGCATAATCCTTACAAGGGCACGGCCAAATGTACCCTTAAGGCTACAGCAATGTGTCAATAATAACGGTGAATGATTTCAAATAATATTCCTGAAACATAACATAAAAGATAAAAACATATAGATAGAAATAATAAATATAAATGCCATAATATGAATATCATAATATAAATATGATATAAACATAATTAATGCTGAGGTATATAACATATAGCATAAAAATATAAAAAATACATTTAAAAATCAAATATGTATACAAAATAATATAATAAATATATATAATTAAATGCACATAATAATGCTGTGGTTACGTCAGATAATCATTGTAGGTCCGCTGACTTGCTGACACACATGTCATCGGTTCCCAATTGCGTAGATCGATGTCATGCTGTTGATCGCTGGATTGTCTGGTCCAGACCTCGATTATTTACAGACCGCCGCCATATTGCTGGAATATTGCTGAGAGTGGCGTAAAACTAAACTCACTCACTCACTCTCACTGTGTATACTTGGTAGAGGGATTCAGCCAAAGGATACCGTTTCGTCCCCAGGTGTTGCTGTTAGACACTGAACTTGTCGCGAAGATCTGGTATCATCATTACTTGATAGCGATTCATATAGAGTCGAAATAGTGCAAGGGATTCTGCTTTTAGCACAACTTTCTCGTGATTCTGAAATGGTGTTTGTCGCTTACCATAGATCAAAAGTATACCCTCGAAAACCCCAACTCATCCCCCAAAATAAAATGACTGATTAGTAGCTTCAACACATAAAACCACGGATCGCGGGACACCAGAAGTAGCTGTCTATCCTTGAAGATCTGCAGAATTAGCTTTCTTCCGTTTCACATTGAATGTTGTTTGCAGACTTGTCAAGCATTCATGGTTGGAGTCTTTATCAAGGAGTGAGTGATGTTCCTGTACATTGTGCGGCATCACTTCTCTCTGAAGAGAGCTTATATAAACATTCTCATCCACACGGTTAATGCGGCGTGCCTTCAAATTGTGTCGATGATGGTATTTCCTTTTTGCTGCTAGCCACCTGTTGCTTTCGTCCAATATCCTGTAGCATAGAACAGTGATTGATGAGGGAGTAGTCTCAAGTTAAAAAACGCGTTGAACAGAATTGCATTGCTATAACACACTTGTATACTGAAAAATGAGAGGATAACCCGGTCATTGAGAATGAGTCAAGAAATTAATCCAGCTAATGTCTAGAAAGATGTGATGGTCCTAGATTTCCTCAGGTTTATTTTGCCTTAGCACTGTTCAGGACTCCTTTTGAATTTTTCATTTTTGTATTTGACCCGTGAAGATCCGGGGTAGAATAGGTCTTCAGCAACCCATGCTTGCTACAAAAGGCGACTATGCTTGTCGTAAGAGGCGACTAACGGGATCGGGTTATCAGGCTCGCTGACTTGGCTGACAGCATGTCATCGGTTCCCAATTGCACAGATCGATGTTCATGATGTTGATCACTGGGCTTGTCTGGTCCAGACTCGATTATTTACAGACCGCCGCCATATAGCTGGAATATTGCTGAGTGTGGCGTAAAAACTAAACTCACTCTACTCACTCATTTTGCATTTTATAGATATATGCTTATAAATGCGAAGCATTACTTTCTGGTTCTAAATGTAAGTCCATCCAATATATATCATAGATGTTTACAACTCATCAGGTGTTGGGATCGAAGGTTGAATTGGAACCTACTATTAATAGAGTTTGAATTAGAAAGACGGTGAATACCAGCGCCTCAGAAACTAACTGATCAATACTCATTGTTATGCAACGACATCATATAATTCCTGTTCCATTTGATATAATTCCCAACCTTGTCTACCCTTAAAATGTTTATAATATCTCCTGCAAATCACTACACTCGGTCAATAACAGTCATACTGCGTCCTGTATTGATCAGCAAGATACCATTATATACCCAACGGATGCAATATATATTTGACACTGAATATATTCCGGGGCGGTGCGGTAGCCTAGTGGTTAAAGCGTTCGCTCGTCACGTCGAAGGCTCCCCGGTTCGATTCCCACATGGGTTTAATGTGTGAAGCCCATTTCTGGCGTAAACCCTACTCATACTCACTTACTCATTTATTCACTGAACATATCTCCGATTTTGAAACAAATTCAACGTGTCTCGATATCACTAACAAGTGATGTGTTTTGCTATATGTTATTGACATTAGAATTGTTTTAACCCATTCTCAGTAACTGAGGTTTTACAACAAGAAAATACTGGTCTCTGACGTCGATTTGAGGACAAATCAAAATGTAAGATTCTGAAATAGCAAGGTAACATTGTAATTTCGTCAGTATGCCAACCCCTAAGTATATCAGACAGGATTAGACAAACCAGATTTAAATCTATAAGTCAAACTCCTGAGTTGTACGGCTTGCCGTCGTCAATTCGCAGTGCCAGACTGGAGTTTATTAGCACCCAGGAACCTATGACGACAGGTTCGAATCCTGCTTGCCTCTTCTTTCTTTCTTGAATTGTCAGCTGCATACAGTCATACGCGGACCGGTGATGATCAGGGTTAAATTGACTTTCAGTAGCCCATGCTTGTCGTAAGAGGCGACTAACATGATCGGGTGGTCGGGCTCGTTGACTCATTGATACATGTCATCCATCGTATCCCAATTGCGTAAGATCGATGCTCCTGCTTTTGATCATCGAATTGTCTGGTCCAGACCTCGATTTTTTACAGACCGCCGCCATTGTACCAAGCCAAAACAATAATACCTCAACAGTCTCTAAGCCTGCCGTCTGGGTCCCGGTCCTATTGCGCAGCTTTAGTACAATAACCAGTCCAGAATTTTGAGACCAAATCCATTCTAACTGATACATAAATATTAATCAGCATTATTTGATACATCTAATCACTTGCAACACTCCGCTCCTAATCCTTGCAAACACGTCGTGCAGCGTGCTCTGACAAACGGAAATCTGGATAAATCGTGGAAATCTCAAACGAGGCTCGGCCGCTAGAAAAGTTTATGGTGTGGTACGAACTGACATTATATCAATCACATTGTCCGTTACAAAAAATACATAAACTCGGGAAGCGGAAAGAACACAAAACAGGTGTAACCAGTAAGCCAGGTGAATTGTGAATCATTGTACGACCTCTTTCAAACAGGCAGTCTGTTACATGCTGCCTAAACCCTCGACATAAAATATAGAAATACTAGATATTTTAAACTTTAGGAAATAAAATTAATTTGTAAAATACCATTTATTATGAAACAAGGAATTGGAATTTAGTGTTTGTAGTGTCTCTTTTCACTTTCACACGAGAGAAAATTCGGATCGGTTGAAAATAGATCATTATCCGAAATGGTTAATGAGACTCATGTTTTGGTTTGCAGTTGAATTCCATTCTGCTCGCCATGAACCTATGACGACGAATCCTGCTCTTTGACCTGTATTTTCTTTCTGGTTTGTCAGCTTATTACCTGTGCGCTCCTGGTTGCACGGCAAACTGCTAAACGTCTGAGACCTGCACCAAGGTTCCTCCAACGTCGTGCTGACAAGCAGTGGTGGAACTTAACACCCTTCAAAGTGCCGTTAACGCCAAAGCAACTGAATACCAATCTTGACATCAGCTACGATCAGATCAATTGGTCTTCAATCAGTAAACAATCGGGGCGGTGGGTAGCTTAGTGGTCAAAGCGTCCTCTCGTCACGCCAAGACCCGTTCGATTCCCCACATGGGTTAAAATGTGAAGCCCATTTCAGGTCCCCCGCCGTGATATTGCTGGAATATTGCTAAGAGCGGCGTAAACCAAACTCACTCACCTCCTCATTGGGGTTAATTATTTTAATAGAGCAACACTATAAATGGTCACATTGCTGAAACGCAATGCTACGAAATAAACCAAGGCAAGATATACTTACTAGGGTAGAAATACAAAGTAAGAGGCCGAGAGTCCCACTGCTAACTGATGAATCCTCCAGCTTACGTCCCTGGTGAGGTAGGGCAAATACAGCATACAGCACTCATGGAGACCGACCAGACCACCACCGCTACTATAGATGGTAGACCTCTGTTTAGTTGGGATAAGCTCCAGACTGAGGGATGTTGCAATACTTGAGACCCTGGAAATAATTCGTGCGCGTTTTGTTCATGAAACCTCGGAAGCGTCGTAGAATCTCTAGGTAAGGTGGATGGTTTGAAAGTATTAAGGAGTGATCAGGAAGGGAAGGAAAACAGAAGGTCCTGTTCTAGAGTATACACTGTAAAGCATAAAGGCTAATGGATACACGTGTGTGTGTGTGTGTGCATGTGTGTGTAAAGGACGGCTTTGGGCTTTAAGGCATACCATTTGTTCACAATGAATCTGTTGTAAACTTCATAACCAATCATAACATTGAGTGCTGTGTTAGTTGTGATAATTCTTTCTTATTATCTGATCCAATCCCTCACAAGGCGAGATTATTATGAAAGTTCTAACTTAAAAATGGTAGATTCAAGTAAGTGTAGATGGCATCCCTTCTGGAGTTCGTCAAAAAGGCAGTAGCTTGGTTCCATTTTGAAATTTTATTTAAATTCAGTTTTGGATAGTGGGTTTTTCCAGACAGGTGGAATATTGGTATGGTTATCACTATATTTAAAAAAGGAGCAGATCCTAATAATAATTATCGTGGCATATCTCTTTTTAAATATTTTTAAGTTTTACTTCCAATTGTGGAAGATAGAATCTCAAGAAGTGGACCGAAATAAATGGCATTATTTATGAATCGCTGGCTGGCTTTAGAAGTAATTATTCTACAGTTGATAACATATTTACTTTACAGGGCACTATGTCAGAAATATTTGAGAAACCAAACATCGTTTTATGTAGCCTTCATCGACTCTCGCAAAGCCTTTGATTTAGTAACTGGACAAAAGGTTATGTATGTTCTTCATGAAAGGGGTATAGGTGGTAAATTATTTAATGTCCTTCACGATATGTACTCAAAGGTCAAGGCTTGTGTCAAGGCGAAAGAAGGTAGAACAGATATTTAAGTACTTCCTGCTGGTGTTCGACAGGGATGCATGTTAAGCCGAGTTCTCTTTATCCTCTTTATTAAATGAGCTTAGTGGCAGAATTTGAACAGAGCGAGTTGAGGGGATATTTGTCCAAGAAAACTTGAAGGACATTTTGTTACTTATTTGCCGATGATCTTGCTTTGGTCGATGATACAATTTCTTAGATTACAAGGGAAATTAGACTATCTTGGAGAAAGCTTGTATTAAATGGGCTTTGAAGTAAATTTGGATGTTAGCCAAAATGTAGTAACATTTAGAAATGGATGCCCGTTAAAAGGACAGAGCGGGGTGGTCTTATGCTGGCACAGAATTGAAGTGTGTTTCGTATTATAATTATTTAGGACTCCATATTTTCCTCAAGATTGATTTGGGCCAGGCGTGTGAAACTCTGGCTACTTCTGCTTACAGATTAATGACATATCTCCCCTCGTTACCGTTTCCATTCTGTAACCAAATATTTGATTCAAAAAGTTTCTCCAATCCTTT